>NC_143586.1:177188065-177528087 GCF_048544385.1 Mastigoproctus giganteus | reverse complement strand
CTGTCGCACAATGTTAAGACATGCATAGTGTAACATGTGTTATGACGTCATAATCCTTTGTAGTAATCCTTGGAATTCAAAGAGAGGATTTTTTTAATTTTACTGCTGGTTGGTATATTTTTAAAAGAATTTTAAATGAGAAGACTATTTTAAACCACAGGCAATAAATTAAAGTATTCATGAACAAATCAATGGTATTATTTGAATATAATTAAAGTATTCATTAACAAATCAATGGTAGTATTTTGTCAGTTGAAAGTGATTTTAAATATAACTTTTAAGGAAGACACAGAATTATAATGAACGAAGTCTTTTATTGAACACTGTTAACAAAATTATTTACAAAGGAATCATTATTCTGATAAAATCTTGACACAGCTCTCTTTTCAAGGACAGTCCACAATTCTCCCATTACAAAAAGTATGAAAAGTACTATAAAGGTAAGTATCTTCTGTTCCAGAGTTAGTGTTGTTTTACCTGCAATAAAGAGAACATGTTAGAAGATTATTATAATCCTACTGTGGTGGGGAGCTTTGCTAGTGTTAATGCTTTACAAAAACATACAAAATTACCCAAACATACTGTGAAAGAATGGTTATCGGGACAGCCCACATATGTGAGACACAGACAGCAACGAAGAAATTTTCCTCGTAACCAGATGAAAGTTCCTGGTCTTCACCATACATTTCAATGTGATTTAGCCAGCATGTCAAATCTTGCTAAAGCAAATAATGGTGTTCATTTTCTTCTCGTGTGTATTGATTGCTTTTCACGATATGGTTGGGTAAGACCATTAAAATCTAAACATTCACAAGAAGTAGTTAAAGCTTTCAAATCTATTTTTAAAGAAGAAGTACCATTTAATATTAATAGTGACCAAGGAAAGGAATTTACTAATAAACAAGTGCGTGCATTATTCAAATCTAAAAATATCCACTTTTACACCACTAGAAGTGAAAAGAAAGCTTCTATGGCAGAAAGATTTATTCGAACATTAAAAGAAAAAATTTATAAATGGGTTACATATTCAAAAAATGATAAATATATTCACGTGCTGCAAAAATTAGTGAAAACTTATAATGAAACTGTACACAGATCTATTGGTATGGCCCCTGCAGATGTCACCATGCATAATGAAGAAACAGTTTATGCTAAATTATATAGACCCCATCCAAAAGTTTCGGAACCCAAGTTTAAAATCGGTGACCATGTTGTTCTTAGTGATGATAGCCATAATTTTCGAAAAGCGTTCAGAGGGAATTGGTCTGAGGAGGTGTTTTTCATAGCTCAGGTAATCAAAAGGCACCCTGTAGTATATAAGGTTAAAGGGAGAGATGGTGAGGTGATAGAAGGGACATTTTATGAACATCAGCTACAGAGAGTCCGTTTTGATAACGAGGTACCTGAAAACGTGTATCTGATTGAAAAAGTACTTGGGAAGCGTACAGTGCGTGGCCAGAGACAGTTACTTGTGAAGTGGCTTGGATACCCTGCATCCTACAATTCTTGGGTACGAAGCAAAGATGTTTTACCTAACCCTACCAAGTAATGCAAGTATGGACATGTATCCCGATAACACCCAATCACGTTTCAAAGTTCAATTACCCCGGGAAATTAATCTGAGTGGGAAGTGGGTGGTGGCACTTTCTGAAATCCATCTACCAGGAGTGTGGAACAATATCACAAAAGGATACGATGAATTTCATGTACTTCGCGACGATTATGACTCTGAACAAATTTTACATGTGCTTTCTTTAAAGTATAAAGACTATCAACAACTTTTAGATGAGTTGAACAGTGTTCATCCCCTTATTTCATTTACAGTACACACAAAGACTGTTGCAAAATATCAATTTTCAGTGAATGTGCATGGAAAAGGTAAAATACAATTGCCCGAGAAACTAGTAAAATTATTTGGACTTCAAAAAGCAGGTGTACGGGGGAAAGGCTGCCGTGTATTTACAGATACATCTGTAGGTGAGAGTGTATTACCTATCAAAGGTCAAATTTCTTTTGCCCCAAGTGCAAGAGATGTTGTTTTTACTCTTGTTACTGGTGGCAGTTACCAGATGTGTGTGCTTCCACATGGAAACTATAAATCAATCTCTAGTATTCTTGATGCAATGTTGAGCGTCTGCCCGAGTTTAAGTGGGAATGTTAATTCAGACGATACCCTGACTTTACACATAACAGAAAACTTTTCATTAGTGTTTCCACAAGATTCCCCAGGTTTAGGTCTTATGCTTGGGTTTCACCAGATTGGTACTAAATTGAGTGGAGCTGTCAGTGGGAAGTACCCTGCAGATATAAAACGGGGTGTCTCAGCGTATTTTGTTTATTCCAACCTGATTCAGGACCAGATTGTAGGTGATACGTGTGCTCCACTGTTACGTGTTGTTCCCTGTATTGAACAGAACACATTTACATACGAAAACCCAGACTATTACCCCCTTTTGAGACACAGGTTTCACACCGTGTCCATCAGTATTTGTACAGACAGTGGACAGTTTCTAGAGTTCAGAAGTGGGAAGACTTTAGTGAAGCTGCATTTTCGCAAAGATGAGTGAATACATAGATTACTACACGGTACAAGCGGGAGGTGGTAATGCATTTGCCGGACAACCTTTGCAGCGTGGGTACGGACTTGGTAGCATTTTTCGTTCAGCATTCTCTTTTCTAACACCACTTTTGAAACCCGCTGCCCGTTTTGTGGGTAAGCATGTTTTAAGAGCAGGTCAAAACGTGATTGGTGATGTTTTGGAGGGGGTGCCCCTCAAACGATCATTTATAAACAGAGCATCGGAAGTCGGTCAGTCCATTTCAAACAAGGTTCTGAACCAGAAAGGAAGAGGGAAGAAGAGGAAGCGCAGAGATATTTTTTAAACATGGAGCTTATGATGTCAGAACTAGATCTATTTCAAAAACCGGCTATTAACCTATCTATCGAACGTTCATCTTATGTGACTTTTCAACCACTAGGCAGTGTGGATAGTGGAGGCCCCATCGAATTTTTTATTCCCGGTACTTCAGAAGAATATTTAGATTTTGGAAAAACATTTTTACGTCTGAAAGTTCGTGTTACACATAGTGACGGGAAAGAGATAGATGCCACATCTGTGAGTGTGGTGAACAATTTTTTTCATTCCCTTTTCAGTCAGGTCGATCTGTTTTTACAAGATAAATTAATCAATGCATCAGCAGATACTTATCCCTACAGGGCATATTTAGAAAAACTTCTGAATTACGATCGCGGTGCCAAATGTACCCAATTAACAACAGAACTGTACGTGAAAGATGACGTTGCGGATGTCAGTGAAATGTTCACCAAGACAGAATGTGGGATGTGTAAACGACAGGATTCAATTGCAAAATCAAGGAGTGTGGAACTTCTAGGGCGCCTACATCTGGATTTGTGTCACCAGGCAAGATATATCATTAATAATGTGTCACTACGTATTCGTCTAGTGCGAAGTAACCCAGAATTCTGTTTATTGGCCGTCACCACAGACATGAAATGCAGAGTTCATATTCAGGAAGCAACCCTCTTCGTGCACAAAGTAAGATTAAATCCTAAAGTTCTGTTAGCCCACTTGACTGTGCTTGAAAAAAATCCTATTCACTACCCCATAAACAGGGTGCAAGTCAGCTATTACTCGATTCCTAAAGGTATGAGTGATTCTACAAGAGACAACATCTATCTGGGCGACATTCCTTCTCGATTAGTTATAGGTCTAGTTGCAAGTGAAGCATTCAATGGTTCGTACAGTCGCAATCCATTCAATTTTGCCCACTTCAATTTATGTTATCTGGTAGTGTCAGCTGATGGTATTCAGCATCCAAGTCAACCTCTGACACCTAATTATAAAGAGGGTCATTACACCAGATCATACCTCTCTCTTTTCACATCACTGAACAAGTGGACACGTGATGTGGGTAATGATATTTCCTATAAAGAATACCTAGAAGGTAATGTGCTGTATGGATTTGACCTTTCTCCTGACCATAATGCTGTAGGCGAACACGTCAATACTCATAGACGAGGAAGTGTACGTATCGAACTGAAATTTTCTGCTCACCTACCCGAGAACGTTACAGTGGTGTTGTTCGCAGAGTTTGAAAACATCCTTTCGATCACCAGGGATCGCTCGGTACTTCTGGATTATGAACACTGAACAGATTGAACAGATTTTACAGATGGATGTCTACACACGGAAATTTCCATTGGGAGTGTGTGCACGTGATGAACTACCTACACGGATGGTACCAAAACCGTGTCTCCTTGTAGTCAATACAGATCCCTCACATCTACCTGGGCAACACTGGGTTGCCTTATTTCTACAGGAACAATGTGGCGAATACTTTGACAGCTATGGTCGCAAACCAAAAAAGGACTTTGTGAAATTTTTAAATAAACAATGTAAAAAATGGACGTATAATGCTACTGTTATCCAACACAAGTTGTCTATAGCCTGTGGTTTACACTGTATTTATTTCCTTACACACAGGTGTCGTGGCTTAACCATGCCCCAGATTGTTAATGTGTGTTATTCTCCCGATTTGTGGATGAATGATGTTATTGTAACTGTTGACATAACAGAACATTTATTTCTAAATAAAAATAATTTTAAATAAAAAAAAATGGTTTTTACTTACATTCGAACCCATTTCAGCTTTCTTGCCCTCAACCGTCTTGGGGAGGGTAGGAAAAAAGATGACTTTTTTCTTTTCTTCACAGGAACATCTTCAACAGGTGGGGGTGGTGGCATTTCTTCCGTGTGTACTGATGGTGCAAGCTGTCTTTTTAGACCTAAATAAGTCTGTAAAGTGGTTAAATATTCTCTAACTTTACTTTCAACATCCAAATCTTTCCTTTGAAGAACAGATGACATTTTGTCATCCAAACTTTCAATTTCTTTCTGCTCTGGGGTGTTTAGCAGTGTGAATTTTTTATACAGCTGATTCATTTCCTTATGAGGGATGTGAGCAATGGTACTATTATGCTACCAAGTAGGGGAAACAAAGCACCACCGTGCTGGTGAATAAGTTTTCGCCTTTGTATGAAGGGCACCTGTTTATTTCCTAATAATCTCAAGATTTTCTTTTTCTTGGAGAGCTGTGAATGCTGTTTGCTACTTAGAGGGATATTGCCACAAAGGAGATTTTTACAAATTTCACAAAGAGATGTGATTTGTGCTGGCGTAGTGTGTTTTAAGACAGCTGTGGCTTGTTTTGGAGTGGCTTCAGAAATAAACTTGATGAGGTTTTTGTGCTTTCGGAGTCTAGAAGCCATATGGGTACATAAACAACGTTGGGGGCCTCTTCTGGCAAAATATTACTTCGCAGACGGAGCACCTCAGGTGTGTCCTGTTTAAAATCTAGGAGCAAATAAGAATGTGCTCGACTTGTTGCTTCTTTATAAATGTCAATCAGCACACCCGACCGTCCAGGAAAAACTTGTGTGGCAAGATGAGAAAATTGCCGAGAGTCACGTGGGTTTTTGAAAACTATCAAATAGTGTGCGTTAAGACTGATAGTTCTAAACTGTGTACCCTGACAAAATAAATTTTGTGTTAGCAGAATCACACTTAGACTCCTGTGATGTGACCCTTTTATAAAAATTTCGGCTACTTCGGTATTGTCTTTAGCCTGATGAATTAAATCATCGATAATTAGCAAATTTTCAATACTTGGGTCAAACTGTGGTGGTTTTAACCCGTTTACAAACTCTACTTCTAGGAAACTGCTGAATTTTTGCTGGTACTCTGAATAGCAGTACACGATTCTTTTGGGTGGTGGGGTTATTAATAGGTTTCTATTACGAATGAGGGATAATACAAATGTTGTTTTCCCTGACTGGGTGCCCCCAGAGCCAATAGATGTAAACGGATGTACAAACATTTTAAAACTGGTTGTTGTGAGTGGGAGGATATATATATATATATATATATGTGTGTGTGTGGATAACAACGGTATCCACACACACACACACATATATATATATATATATATATATATCCTCCCACTCACAACAACCAGTTTTAAAATGTTTGTACATCCGTTTACATCTATTGGCTCTGGGGGCACCCAGTCAGGGAAAACAACATTTGTATTATCCCTCATTCGTAATAGAAACCTATTAATAACCCCACCACCCAAAAGAATCGTGTACTGCTATTCAGAGTACCAGCAAAAATTCAGCAGTTTCCTAGAAGTAGAGTTTGTAAACGGGTTAAAACCACCACAGTTTGACCCAAGTATTGAAAATTTGCTAATTATCGATGATTTAATTCATCAGGCTAAAGACAATACCGAAGTAGCCGAAATTTTTATAAAAGGGTCACATCACAGGAGTCTAAGTGTGATTCTGCTAACACAAAATTTATTTTGTCAGGGTACACAGTTTAGAACTATCAGTCTTAACGCACACTATTTGATAGTTTTCAAAAACCCACGTGACTCTCGGCAATTTTCTCATCTTGCCACACAAGTTTTTCCTGGACGGTCGGGTGTGCTGATTGACATTTATAAAGAAGCAACAAGTCGAGCACATTCTTATTTGCTCCTAGATTTTAAACAGGACACACCTGAGGTGCTCCGTCTGCGAAGTAATATTTTGCCAGAAGAGGCCCCCAACGTTGTTTATGTACCCATATGGCTTCTAGACTCCGAAAGCACAAAAACCTCATCAAGTTTATTTCTGAAGCCACTCCAAAACAAGCCACAGCTGTCTTAAAACACACTACGCCAGCACAAATCACATCTCTTTGTGAAATTTGTAAAAATCTCCTTTGTGGCAATATCCCTCTAAGTAGCAAACAGCATTCACAGCTCTCCAAGAAAAAGAAAATCTTGAGATTATTAGGAAATAAACAGGTGCCCTTCATACAAAGGCGAAAACTTATTCACCAGCACGGTGGTGCTTTGTTTCCCCTACTTGGTAGCATAATAGTACCATTGCTCACATCCCTCATAAGGAAATGAATCAGCTGTATAAAAAATTCACACTGCTAAACACCCCAGAGCAGAAAGAAATTGAAAGTTTGGATGACAAAATGTCATCTGTTCTTCAAAGGAAAGATTTGGATGTTGAAAGTAAAGTTAGAGAATATTTAACCACTTTACAGACTTATTTAGGTCTAAAAAGACAGCTTGCACCATCAGTACACACGGAAGAAATGCCACCACCCCCACCTGTTGAAGATGTTCCTGTGAAGAAAAGAAAAAAGTCATCTTTTTTCCTACCCTCCCCAAGACGGTTGAGGGCAAGAAAGCTGAAATGGGTTCGAATGTAAGTAAAAACCATTTTTTTTTATTTAAAATTATTTTTATTTAGAAATAAATGTTCTGTTATGTCAACAGTTACAATAACATCATTCATCCACAAATCGGGAGAATAACACACATTAACAATCTGGGGCATGGTTAAGCCACGACACCTGTGTGTAAGGAAATAAATACAGTGTAAACCACAGGCTATAGACAACTTGTGTTGGATAACAGTAGCATTATACGTCCATTTTTTACATTGTTTATTTAAAAATTTCACAAAGTCCTTTTTTGGTTTGCGACCATAGCTGTCAAAGTATTCGCCACATTGTTCCTGTAGAAATAAGGCAACCCAGTGTTGCCCAGGTAGATGTGAGGGATCTGTATTGACTACAAGGAGACACGGTTTTGGTACCATCCGTGTAGGTAGTTCATCACGTGCACACACTCCCAATGGAAATTTCCGTGTGTAGACATCCATCTGTAAAATCTGTTCAATCTGTTCAGTGTTCATAATCCAGAAGTACCGAGCGATCCCTGGTGATCGAAAGGATGTTTTCAAACTCTGCGAACAACACCACTGTAACGTTCTCGGGTAGGTGAGCAGAAAATTTCAGTTCGATACGTACACTTCCTCGTCTATGAGTATTGACGTGTTCGCCTACAGCATTATGGTCAGGAGAAAGGTCAAATCCATACAGCACATTACCTTCTAGGTATTCTTTATAGGAAATATCATTACCCACATCACGTGTCCACTTGTTCAGTGATGTGAAAAGAGAGAGGTATGATCTGGTGTAATGACCCTCTTTATAATTAGGTGTCAGAGGTTGACTTGGATGCTGAATACCATCAGCTGACACTACCAGATAACATAAATTGAAGTGGGCAAAATTGAATGGATTGCGACTGTACGAACCATTGAATGCTTCACTTGCAACTAGACCTATAACTAATCGAGAAGGAATGTCGCCCAGATAGATGTTGTCTCTTGTAGAATCACTCATACCTTTAGGAATCGAGTAATAGCTGACTTGCACCCTGTTTATGGGGTAGTGAATAGGATTTTTTTCAAGCACAGTCAAGTGGGCTAACAGAACTTTAGGATTTAATCTTACTTTGTGCACGAAGAGGGTTGCTTCCTGAATATGAACTCTGCATTTCATGTCTGTGGTGACGGCCAATAAACAGAATTCTGGGTTACTTCGCACTAGACGAATACGTAGTGACACATTATTAATGATATATCTTGCCTGGTGACACAAATCCAGATGTAGGCGCCCTAGAAGTTCCACACTCCTTGATTTTGCAATTGAATCCTGTCGTTTACACATCCCACATTCTGTCTTGGTGAACATTTCACTGACATCCGCAACGTCATCTTTCACGTACAGTTCTGTTGTTAATTGGGTACATTTGGCACCGCGATCGTAATTCAGAAGTTTTTCTAAATATGCCCTGTAGGGATAAGTATCTGCTGATGCATTGATTAATTTATCTTGTAAAAACAGATCGACCTGACTGAAAAGGGAATGAAAAAAATTGTTCACCACACTCACAGATGTGGCATCTATCTCTTTCCCGTCACTATGTGTAACACGAACTTTCAGACGTAAAAATGTTTTTCCAAAATCTAAATATTCTTCTGAAGTACCGGGAATAAAAAATTCGATGGGGCCTCCACTATCCACACTGCCTAGTGGTTGAAAAGTCACATAAGATGAACGTTCGATAGATAGGTTAATAGCCGGTTTTTGAAATAGATCTAGTTCTGACATCATAAGCTCCATGTTTAAAAAATATCTCTGCGCTTCCTCTTCTTCCCTCTTCCTTTCTGGTTCAGAACCTTGTTTGAAATGGACTGACCGACTTCCGATGCTCTGTTTATAAATGATCGTTTGAGGGGCACCCCCTCCAAAACATCACCAATCACGTTTTGACCTGCTCTTAAAACATGCTTACCCACAAAACGGGCAGCGGGTTTCAAAAGTGGTGTTAGAAAAGAGAATGCTGAACGAAAAATGCTACCAAGTCCGTACCCACGCTGCAAAGGTTGTCCGGCAAATGCATTACCACCTCCCGCTTGTACCGTGTAGTAATCTATGTATTCACTCATCTTTGCGAAAATGCAGCTTCACTAAAGTCTTCCCACTTCTGAACTCTAGAAACTGTCCACTGTCTGTACAAATACTGATGGACACGGTGTGAAACCTGTGTCTCAAAAGGGGGTAATAGTCTGGGTTTTCGTATGTAAATGTGTTCTGTTCAATACAGGGAACAACACGTAACAGTGGAGCACACGTATCACCTACAATCTGGTCCTGAATCAGGTTGGAATAAACAAAATACGCTGAGACACCCCGTTTTATATCTGCAGGGTACTTCCCACTGACAGCTCCACTCAATTTAGTACCAATCTGGTGAAACCCAAGCATAAGACCTAAACCTGGGGAATCTTGTGGAAACACTAATGAAAAGTTTTCTGTTATGTGTAAAGTCAGGGTATCGTCTGAATTAACATTCCCACTTAAACTCGGGCAGACGCTCAACATTGCATCAAGAATACTAGAGATTGATTTATAGTTTCCATGTGGAAGCACACACATCTGGTAACTGCCACCAGTAACAAGAGTAAAAACAACATCTCTTGCACTTGGGGCAAAAGAAATTTGACCTTTGATAGGTAATACACTCTCACCTACAGATGTATCTGTAAATACACGGCAGCCTTTCCCCCGTACACCTGCTTTTTGAAGTCCAAATAATTTTACTAGTTTCTCGGGCAATTGTATTTTACCTTTTCCATGCACATTCACTGAAAATTGATATTTTGCAACAGTCTTTGTGTGTACTGTAAATGAAATAAGGGGATGAACACTGTTCAACTCATCTAAAAGTTGTTGATAGTCTTTATACTTTAAAGAAAGCACATGTAAAATTTGTTCAGAGTCATAATCGTCGCGAAGTACATGAAATTCATCGTATCCTTTTGTGATATTGTTCCACACTCCTGGTAGATGGATTTCAGAAAGTGCCACCACCCACTTCCCACTCAGATTAATTTCCCGGGGTAATTGAACTTTGAAACGTGATTGGGTGTTATCGGGATACATGTCCATACTTGCATTACTTGGTAGGGTTAGGTAAAACATCTTTGCTTCGTACCCAAGAATTGTAGGATGCAGGGTATCCAAGCCACTTCACAAGTAACTGTCTCTGGCCACGCACTGTACGCTTCCCAAGTACTTTTTCAATCAGATACACGTTTTCAGGTACCTCGTTATCAAAACGGACTCTCTGTAGCTGATGTTCATAAAATGTCCCTTCTATCACCTCACCATCTCTCCCTTTAACCTTATATACTACAGGGTGCCTTTTGATTACCTGAGCTATGAAAAACACCTCCTCAGACCAATTCCCTCTGAACGCTTTTCGAAAATTATGGCTATCATCACTAAGAACAACATGGTCACCGATTTTAAACTTGGGTTCCGAAACTTTTGGATGGGGTCTATATAATTTAGCATAAACTGTTTCTTCATTATGCATGGTGACATCTGCAGGGGCCATACCAATAGATCTGTGTACAGTTTCATTATAAGTTTTCACTAATTTTTGCAGCACGTGAATATATTTATCATTTTTTGAATATGTAACCCATTTATAAATTTTTTCTTTTAATGTTCGAATAAATCTTTCTGCCATAGAAGCTTTCTTTTCACTTCTAGTGGTGTAAAAGTGGATATTTTTAGATTTGAATAATGCACGCACTTGTTTATTAGTAAATTCCTTTCCTTGGTCACTATTAATATTAAATGGTACTTCTTCTTTAAAAATAGATTTGAAAGCTTTAACTACTTCTTGTGAATGTTTAGATTTTAATGGTCTTACCCAGCCATATCGTGAAAAGCAATCAATACACACGAGAAGAAAATGAACACCATTATTTGCTTTAGCAAGATTTGACATGCTGGCTAAATCACATTGAAATGTATGGTGAAGACCAGGAACTTTCATCTGGTTACGAGGAAAATTTCTTCGTTGCTGTCTGTGTCTCACATATGTGGGCTGTCCCGATAACCATTCTTTCACAGTATGTTTGGGTAATTTTGTATGTTTTTGTAAAGCATTAACACTAGCAAAGCTCCCCACCACAGTAGGATTATAATAATCTTCTAACATGTTCTCTTTATTGCAGGTAAAACAACACTAACTCTGGAACAGAAGATACTTACCTTTATAGTACTTTTCATACTTTTTGTAATGGGAGAATTGTGGACTGTCCTTGAAAAGAGAGCTGTGTCAAGATTTTATCAGAATAATGATTCCTTTGTAAATAATTTTGTTAACAGTGTTCAATAAAAGACTTCGTTCATTATAATTCTGTGTCTTCCTTAAAAGTTATATTTAAAATCACTTTCAACTGACAAAATACTACCATTGATTTGTTAATGAATACTTTAATTATATTCAAATAATACCATTGATTTGTTCATGAATACTTTAATTTATTGCCTGTGGTTTAAAATAGTCTTCTCATTTAAAATTCTTTTAAAAATATACCAACCAGCAGTAAAATTAAAAAAATCCTCTCTTTGAATTCCAAGGATTACTACAAAGGATTATGACGTCATAACACATGTTACACTATGCATGTCTTAACATTGTGCGACAGTACCGCCGCCTAGCGGCGTGGGTGAAAAAGAGAGGGAGGGTGGAAAACTGCCCTTGGTCAGCTAGGTTAAAAGTGTTTCAACGGCAGCGCCACCTGGTGGCGTATTTGGGTCGACAGACCACCCGCTGTGAAATTCTGTTCAAAGTGTTTCGGGGGTAGGGGAGGGAGGGGGGAGGCAGACCGCAAGCTCGGAGAGGGGAGGGTTGGTGGGGTGGGGGAAGGGAGGCTTGACAGACCGCCCCCCCTGGTCAGTTTCGTTCAAAGTGCCCCCTCTCCTACTAACAGAATTGCGATCAGTGATTTATCGATCGTATTATTGTCACTAAGGTCAATAATTCAAATTATTAGCCTGAATTAATTGTACTGAGTGACGATGATCAACTTTAATCAACAGATACTAATAAGAAATATATAATTAATTGATGTCGATTTTAATTTTATAAAAAACTGTTTATATTTGAACCAGAGTCGTATTTTGCTGCTTTTTATTTGTTGGCAAGCGGGTCTTACAGTGCCCTCGAGAGTAGCGAAGTGGATATAAACAGCCCGTGGCGCGTTATCCTATAGGCAAAAGAGGCATCTGCCTAGAGCCCCGATCAGAGGGGGCCCCAAAATCATTGTTTCAAAAACTGATCGCTGTTTTTCGCTAATATTTTTAAGTGATTTTTATCGGAACTGAACTTTCTGCCTGCCGAGGTCAAAAATGAATTTTGCTTGAAGATTAATTTGAAAATTACGTTTTTTTTTTTCAAAAATGGTTTTACCGATTTTTTGACATTTTATATTTAGTTCTTATGTCATGTAATTTGTTTGTTCCGTTCCCACAATAAAATGAAATTGAAAATGTTCTTTATTAGTTTTTTCTTTAGATGGGTCCCCCAAATTCCATTTTGCCTCGGGCTCCATAAAAGTATAACGCGCCACTGTAAACACCGCCCTCCACACATTGCGGTGGAAAAGCTTCGGGTTCGAATGAAGTCAATAACGCGAGGAGGGGTTTTTACCACGTTGCCGAGTTAGCCGGTTTCAGACGAGGGTAGCGTGGTTTTTCTCCCCAAAGTCGGGTTTTTGTCCAGCAAACAACGAATCGACCACGAAACGAGCAATTTGCAGACAGCCATCACGGAGCAATGTGGTCAAAGTTGGTGATGTGTGTCAAAGAGTACAACGATAAGAAGAGTGAGTGCGGACAGCGTGAAAATGTGCATTTTCTCGGTGACGCCGTCAACCATTTAAAAGGTGTCGGTGCACTGCGCCTGTTTCGATGCCAGATAGTCGAAATGACTTAAAGTTTTCCTTTTCTTTCTCTTTTCAAGAGGACAGACGATTTTGATTGTTTGAAGACATTTGTCACGAAACGTACGTTTATCGCAGGACACACGAAATTACTGTTTGATACGAACGAAAACTGAACTGATCCTGGAACTCCGTTCGCGTCTCAAACTTGAGCAACGTGCGCATCTAAAGGGTTAACCGAATAACACCGAGCGAGATTTCAGGATTTTTACCGCGCAATTGTATTCGTTCAAAGTCGTGACGAAAATGAATGCAAAATTTCTACTCAAATTCAGGAAGCAATTTCAGTTTGAGTAATTTTCACAATTCATAATTTTGGCAGTTTTTTAATGATTTCAGAAATACGAAAAGTACCGATAAAATCCATTTTAAATATATGCGACGTAATAATTTCCTGACAGTTAACACTTTAAGATCTTTAAGTTTTGCTTTAAACTGCATCTTGTTGCTGCTGCTGCTGTGTAGCTCGTTTGCTACTGATTCAGTTCTTCTTTTGCAGCTTCGAACGCCCTTTTCACCATATCGCGTTCAATTTCTAGCACCACAGCGACGCATCTCATGGGATCCGAGTGCGGAGACTTTTCCTCGGTCATGCTTCTGAAGAGTCGCACGATTCTGTCCAGAGCGCACAGTGGCGTGCCTTGAAACTGTTGGAAATACGGCAGAAGCAATGGCAGAGCGCATACGATTCTTCCGAGATAAGGAATTCCAGACGCGAAAGTTAGAAGGTACGTCAGAATATCCACCACCAAACCAAAATTACTCGTGCGATCATCATCGTCGGCGCCGATCCTCTTTTCTTTGGCCAATCGGATAAGGAAAGGCAAATTGCAGATAATTATGGACGCGTATTGCTTGAAATCCGCAAAATTCTGCACCTTACGAAGCCATTCGTAAACTTCGTACGCACCTCCGACTAATAAACAGCCTTCGAAGCTGGTCTTAAGGAAAGATCTCAGCATCTCCCAGAAGGAATCGTCCAGGATGTTTTTAATTAAGCCGGTTACTCTCGTCGAGCGTTCGTAAAGATCTTCGAATCCTTCCCACAGTTCTTCCCACTTGGCATCATCCCTCCGCAGAATCTCTTTCATTTCCTTGTGCAATTTCACGTTGATTCCGAATTCCGTCAGATTAGCGCCAATGAAAGCCGCACCTCCGTAACCTACTCCCGTTTGCATTCCTCGGACAACGCTCGCGCTGGCCTTAAGGGGAAACGCTGCAGTCGCGTGCAGTCCTAGACCGATAGAGCATACGGTCGTTATGGCCGCGGTTACCCATTTGACGATCTGGACGTTCGAGTGATGCCAGTCGGCGCTGTCTGCCAGATCGGTGATATCCTCCATTGCGGTTTTTCTGGCCCCTTCCCACTCTGGCAGTCTTCCCTCGAAAGCTCTCATCAGCGAAGGGGTCGAAATGAGCACAGCGGATAACTCCCGATCGACATACCGGAGTTGATTGGTAACGTTTCTTTTGAATTCTTCGAGGTTCACGTACATCTTGGGAGCCTGCGGAAAGACGAGAAGAACGTGAAATGGTAAGACATTTTGTAAAAGGAACACGGTGGAGGAATATATTACGGTCAATGAAAAAGTGAAAAAAAGTAAGTTAAACCAATCGTAAAGCTGCTTCCAGTTCGTTACTTGGCTTTGGATTTTGTTAGTAAATCCAAAACCAAGATTGGTTGTTGCAGGCTTTTAGGCGCATCAGCAACTTAGGCTATATTGCTCGGTACAGTATAATCTTACCCGTCTGCAACTTGCGTCCGTTCTTTGGTCGATTTGTTGTTTGCTCGAAGAAAACCACGAGTTTCCGGAGAGGGAAAAAACCACGCTACCCTCCCCATGAGCCACGTTGTGAAAAACCCCTCGAACTCGGGTATTTTGCACCCGCTGTGGGGAAGGCGGCAAATCTCCCATCTGTGCTACGCACGAGGGCTGAAAGCCAACAACTTTGTCCCCAGTTCGTTCACATTCCCCATTGCTTAACGCCGGAATTGCGTTTCGTGGAGGAATTTCCTTAACTCTGACACAAAAATTAATCGCAGATGAAGCGTCAGTGTCATCCAATTTTCGATGCTGATTGCGCACAACGTACAGATCAGTGTTTCTGAAACTGGCATCTGAGAGGTGCGCACCCATTTCCAATTAACAGATTATTGTAGATTACCAATGTCGGATTGGTTGGCAGTGGCAGTAGCTGTACGTTGAAGTGTGGACAATATTCGATTACCAGAACTTTAAAATACTCTGATCTGCATTAACCAAAGGAAGTTTGAGACGCTGAAGTAGCGCAGAAATCGAAACGATAGTAAGAAACGTGTGTATTGGTCAGGTAGCTCGCTTGGAGAAATCTAAAATACAGAGATTGGAAATTTCTTTATTACGTCGTACTTTACATTCCTTTACACTTCAGCACTTATTGACAAAGATTGCAGCCACAATGATTACACCAAAACCCGACTTGATTGCTGGTACAATTCAGAAATACAACGTATTCTGTTCACCACACCCAAGAAGTAATACGAAGAGGGATGCGGAGCACAGTTCATGGATATATTTGGAGAAAATGCTAGGAGAAGCTGATTTCGGTACTTCGGGAACCCTTTCAAAAACTAAATGCGCAACATTGCGTTTGAATTGGGATTGGCAAGGAAGAGAGCGATGAAATTCCACGAAGATCACTGGGAGGACTGGTTATTGCCCAGACACGAAACAGACGATCTAAGAGTGGACTTCGTGATCTCAAAAGCTCGTTGCACTTCTTCTTGTTCGCTTTTCAAGCAGTGAATCACAAAACTCGCTTGGTCTGGGTTCGTGCAGTTTTCTTTGATTTTTAACAAAACTCTTTCGAAAGAAGTCACGAGCTTCCCTTCGCACTGAGGAAACAAAGACAGAACTTGCGTCGTGTTCCTCTGGAATTTCTTAATAATTGGTAATACAGAAACGACAATTTTCAGACACATCACTATGTGAATAAGTAAATTAATGACGAACCGTGCGTCTTCAGTTTCTGCATCCTTTCTCCGCAGGACAGCAATTTCTAGCGAACAGAACGAGCCGAACTCTTCATGCCATTCCACGAAGCCGTCAAAATTTTTCACCTCGATTAAATGTTGCAAGGACTCGTATCTTCTTCCTTCTTCGCGAGACCTTTCTAAATAAGGGCCAAGGAGACACGCTAGCATCTCCCAGAAAGAAGGATCAAAAATCCTGTTGAGCAAGTCAGTAAGAATCCGAAGTCTTTGTCTGAAGTTCTCGACGCCTTGAAAAAGATTAGCCCAAGCTTCGTCTTCTGTTTGAAGTACCTCCTTCACGTTGCCCAGTCCCATGTTCACTCCAATCTTTGTTAATCCGGCTCCCAGCGTGCTCTTCACTAACGTTGCGAGCCCGGTTCCGGTGGCTCCTCCTAGGGGCAAGGCGCTCACTCCGTAGTAAATCATGCTCGAAGAAAGTGCGGGTATCTGCAGATATTCCGAAACACCCCAAATCACGTTACTGTCGTCCGCATTCTTCTTCTTGATTTCGTCGACGCTGTACTTCCTGCGGCACACCCACAAGTTGACGTTTTCGGTGTAGGCATCGCACAAGGGGGCAATGGACGATAGAAGATTGGTTACTTCGGCTGTCACATAACCGAGTTGGCGCTTGACATATTTCTTGAACTCCTCGACGTTCACGTACATCGTTGTAATGACCTACCGTAGAAATTAAAAGTTTGAAAGTAATACGAAAGTGCTTTAACCTCACGTTCACTCACTCTCAGTTTATCTGTCTTTCATCTCTTCACCCTCTATGCTCGGACTAAATTTTTCTAAACTGCAGCCTTCAAACAGAAATAACGATTTCCCTTAAAAATATATTAAACCGAAATGAATTATTTTGTTTTCCAGGTTAGACTCGATTAAACTAAAAGCAAAATGGATCGAAAACTCTTCGAAGGAAATATTGTAAAACGCTACGTGCAGTGCCATCACTCGAAATGAACGCTTGGCAACAGCGGCGCAAAAATGACTAAAGCGGGCTTATTTTTGTTTTTATTTGTAACCCGAGACGAGACCCAACAGACACGAAGGGCATGTGGTGGTGATGTGGTCAACTCGTTATCGTAATAAATGACGATTAACCACTCGTAAATGAAAATTGAAGGCACGCGCTGGAGTGCCTTCAGACATTCTGTTAAAAGTACTTTTGACAGCCACTCCCCAGAACGAAGTCCATCCGTCGATGTCTCAGAACTTTGTTAGGCCAAAAGAGAAGTTATCGCCATGAAATAAAAGAAATAAGTAAACGAACAATTTTAACAACCCTTCCTGCGACCGGCGAATAACGAAAGATGCTTTTATAAATTGAAACGCATTAAAAATTATTTAGGCCGGTTAGTGGATCTGTTTCTGCTTTACTTAAACTTCCGTTTCCGTGTTGTTTTTTTTTTCCCCTTTTAGTTTGTTTATATTATGTGTGTGTGTATTTTATTTATTTATTTTTCTTTCTTTTTTTTTTTTTTTTTGCTGTCTCTCAGGTGTGGGCAGCCTGGGAGCGGGATTGCTGGCACCCACCGGTATAGCACTACTTCCGGTGGGTGTAAGGTGTAAGGTGTATTTAGTGTCAGACGGCACCAGGGGTTTCCCCCATCTCCGCGTAGTTTTCATTGTGGGTGTACCAGTTCACTGGAAATGCCAGAGATTTAAAAGTGTATGGATATTGTATATGTGTAGTGCCGTGTACCGTTGTTCATCTGGTCGTTTAGCCGCTGGACCCCTGCTGAGGCCCAACGTTGCTCCACCTTTGCCCCGTGGAGGCAGACCAGGAACCCAGTAGACTTAAGTTACTCTGGCAGGTCCTGCCACCTAATTTCCTGAGATTTCAGTGGCTAGGACCTAAAAAAAAAAAAAAAAATAAATAAATAAATAAATAAATAAAATAAAATAAAATAATAAAAAAAAAAAATAAAAAAAAAAAAAAAAAAAATAAATAAATAAAATAAAATAAAAATAAAAAATAAAATAAATAAAGAAATAAAATAATAATAAAAGGATAAATAAATAAAATGATAAGAAAAAAAAAAAAAAATGTATTTATATTGCATGCATATATGCATGTATACAAGCACATATATGTACACACAACGTGCATACATGTGCCAACGTCAATCGTGGGGTTGACGTCACTTGAGTTGGGTGCATATATGTGTACATACAAGTACATATATACACACATGCACATATGTACACACAACGTGCATACACATACCAACGTCAATCGTGGGGTTGACGTCGCTTGAGTTGGGCCAGAACGTGGGTGAAGATATTTTGGATGTATTTAAATTTAGGTGTGTGGGACTTCGCTAGCGTGAAGATAGAGAGGGGGGGAAGGCTGAAGACTGGGGGGAGAAAGACAGAAATATGGAGCCAATAGGGAAGACAGCCCCAAGTTTAGTGTGGCATGCCCATGCCCCACCAGAGTGGAAATGAGGGGGGGGCGACGAGAGAATCGTCTCCCCAGGGGAGTAGGGTTTAAAGGTGAAGGGGGCTAGGGTGCCCTCTTCAGGCTGCCGTGAGGCTTTGGGAGCTAAGCTGCAGTTTGTTGTTTGTTGTCTCTATTCTTGTCCACTTGATTCAGATTGGGACACTCATGAGGCAATCCCTGTCCCCCTTTTTTTTTTTTTTTTTTTTTTTCTCCTCCGTTGATTCTCTTTTCTTCTTCTTTTTTTCCTTCTTTTCTTTATTCCTTTCTTTTCCATTCATTTTCTTTTCTTCCACAGTTTTCTTTTCCAGGAATTGTCTCTGTCTTATGCGATTTATGTTACTGTACTATCAGTCTCGATGTATGGCAATTAACACCCTTCTCCTTGTGAAGAGGTCCTGTGCATACTGGGAGAACGCTCGGTACTCCTCTTCCGTGTCAATGAAGTGATGTTCAAGTCCTTTGGGGAGGTAATGGATTTTCGTGATGAGGGTGCATCTGAGGTCTTCGTATTGTGGGCAGTCGTAAAGCAGGTGGTCCCAGCTTTCGACCTCCCCGCACGTGCAATTTGGGTCATCGACGAGGCAGAAGCTGAACAGTTTCTGGTTGAAGGGTCCATGTCCTGTGAGTAACGAGGTCAGGTGCAAGCCCGGGAAGAACCAACCCGGTTGCCTTGGGTATATTTTGTTCAGTTCTGGAAAGAATTTACGAGTGATCTCGCCCTTTGTCGTCTCTGTCCATCTTTGCTGCCACTCCTGAAGGAGGTAGGTCTGTAGTCGGGCTCTTTCCGTTTTTTGACTGCTTGCTGGGTTGATTGTGAAGTCCTGATGATTTGCGGCCACTCCCTTTGAGTGCAAGTAGAGCAGTCCTGCTTTCACAGCTTCTAAATCCAGGGGTAGCGCGCCAGCAAGCACCTGCAGTGCAGGTGTGCTTACCGTGCGGCAAGCTCGTGTGGTTGTCAATAGGATGGTCCTATGTGTCATATCCAGGATTTTCTTGTTGGTTACCAGTGATGTTTTGGTGTACCATACTGCAGCTGCGTAGATTATTGCTGGGATGAAGGTTGACTTATAATATAGCAATAGGGTTCGTTTTTTCAGTCCCCAATCCTTCCTCGTAATCCTAGCCACTAGGGCTGAGTATCTTCTTATTTTCATTCTTATGTGTTTCAGGTGAGGTATGAAGGATAGGTTATTATCTAAGATAACTCCTAAGTACTTCATTTGCTTGGTGAGTTTGATGGTCAGGCCATTTATTTTTATTTGGGGCGGACGCTGTACCTGAAGAGTTCCTTTCAGCAAGATGGATATGGTTTTCGTCGGTGCAATTTTTAGCTGGTTTTTTGTGGCCCAGTATTGTAATTTCTGCATTGCCTGATTGCCGATGTTTTCCAGTTGGACTCTGGAATCTGCCTCAATAGTAACAATGAGATCGTCCGCAAAGGCCTGGGCCTCAGCCAGCCCCAAGTCCTGGCCGTCCAAGACCATGTTCCAAATGAGAGGACCCAAGACAGACCCCTGCGGACATCCCCTATGTATGTTTCTTGTGATTTTTTGATAATTTGTATTTATTTCCACTCTTCTGCCTGAAAGGTAGTCTTCCATTGCTTTGTATAAGTTGATTGGTACTGCAGCTTCTCTCAGTCTGTTCAGGACGCTCGGCCACCAAAGTGAGTCGAACGCCCCGGCAAAATCGACTGAAATGACCAATAGATATTTTTTCCTGCACTCTTGTGCTTTCCTAAGCAGATCTCCAAGGGCATCCACCGTAGAGGATCCTGGCTTAAAGCCAAACTGATTTTTAGCTGCCAGGCCTGCCCTTTCGTAGTGGTTCTGTATCCGCATGTGGAGTAGCCTCTCGTACAATTTACTGACTACTGAGAGCAGAGCGATGGGTCTGTATGATGATGGATATTCTGGGTTCTTAGTAGGATTTTTCAGAATTAGCTTGGTGTTTGCAGTTTTCCATGCTGCAGGGAATTTCCCTGTTTCCAAACATCTGTTGTAGAGGGTGAGTAGGATTTGCGGAGCAATTTCTACTATTTTTTTCAGTATCTCCGGTTCGATCATATCAAGTCCCGGGCATTTGCGGTTTTTGATCCCGGTAGCAGCCGCGCCGAGTTCCTCATGGGTGAAGGGGGGCTCGAGCGCAGGGGTGATATATTTTTCATTTTCTTCGCAAATCTTATGTTGTTCTTGCAGAGTTAGGGTGGCGGGTTCCTTGAAAATTGTGTCGAGTATATTACCCATTGATTGCTCCCAAGTGGTTGTATAGTCTCCTTGCGAGGTCCTGGTGGTGCTGATCACCTCCCCCCTGGGCAGTTTGTTTGTAGTCACCTTGTAAACTACACCCCAGGGGTCAGTTCTTCCTGTCGTGGATACTAGACGCTCCCAGGAACGCTTCTTGCTTTTCTGTATCGCGTCCGTATACTGATTTCTGACTTCTCGATAGCGCTGTCTTAAAGCCTCCACTTCATGTGCAGGCCAAGTCCTACGGGCTCTCTGGAAATCTTTCCTAGCTTTTTGCATCTGGCGTCGAAGCACGGCTATTTCTGGGGTCCACCAAGGAACAGCACCAGGTTTTGGGTTTTTTCTTTTGATTGTTCGATCGCTAATGGTTTGTATTAGGTCTGTAGTCCCCCTCAGAAGGTCATCCGGGTCATTTTGTGGGTTTATACTGGCTGGGTTGCTTTCTATGGCTGTGATGAGCAGGTTTTTGAATGACATCCAGTCTGCTTTGGCAACTGCATATCTGTTTTTCTGTTGGTTTGTTCGTGTTACTGTTGTCAGTTGTCTGATTATTTTAAAGGTGATTGCTCGGTGGTCTGAGGTAGTCCATGCCTCCTCCACCTTCCAGTCAGTCACAAATCCCTCCAAGTTCCTAGTAGCTAGGGATACATCGATCGTAGCCTCCCAGAGGGTGTTGCAAAAGGTTGGCAAGTGGTGAGGTTGATTTAGCACTGTCAGTTGTGATCCTGCCAAGTAATCCTCAAGGAGTTGACCATTTTGGGTTCCACGCCTGCCAGGGGTAGTACTGTGCCATGTCGGGGATCGACAGTTCACGTCAGCTCCTATGATGATTTTTTGGTTTGGTAGGATGTCCTGCAGGCATTGAAGATATTCGATTGCAAAATCTATCTGTTGTCCTGGTCTACAATAGAGTGCCACAACGTACAGGTTCCCTAAAGCTGTATTTAGCTGGGCACAGGCGGCCCACTCCGTGCAGAACTGCGTGATTTTAGTCACTGTGATATTGCTGTTCCTTACCAGGACAGCAGCCCATGGGGTGTCTTCAACTGTGTGTATCACTTTGTAGGTGAGCGGGTAGCCTACAACCCGTTTCCCATGCGAGTATGGCTCCTGTAATATGATGACATCGACGTTTTCCTCTTCAGCTTTAACTCGGATCTGGTCGGCTACTGCTCTAGCCCTCTGCGCATTTATTTGAATTATTTTTAGTATATTTGTGTTGTAAGCTTTAATTTTCGTCCCCATAGTTAATCCTACTTTGGTATAAACTCTTGGCTCGTTGGTATGTGGGACACATGGGGTCTCTCAGTGAATGCTTGTACTCTAGCTTTAAGTTTTTACAGTTTACGCAGGTAGGTCCCACACCTTTGTGGGGACAGGCATTATATTCATGGCCTTTTTCTGAGCAGTGGCCGCATGTTGGGGTGGTTTGTGCACACGTATGCGTGGTGTGACCGAACTTGCAGCAGCGGTAGCACTTCGGAACGACCACACGTTCGTGATATCGGTAGCAGCCCCATTCTATAAACACCCTTGTTTGGTTCTTCAGGGTTTGCCAGGCTTCCGGGGTTAGTTCTACTACCCAGTTTTTGTTTATTCCATCCCTCGCTTTAATGGAGTATTTGGGCATTGCTATCTCTTGTGGATTTTTGTTAGGGATTTTACCCTGTAGGTTTCTATGGTAGAGTTCGTACGCTAATTGGTTCGGTGTGATGTCTTTATCTACGTCGTATATTATTATGGCTGGCCCTTTTCTTTTGGGTGGTTCAGCTGTTAGACCCAAAGTGGCTATTTTCGGGTTTTGTATTATTCCTAGCATCTCTTTCTTTGTCTCGGTTTCTATTACCAGTCCTATGCTCCTCATCTTGCGTATTCCTCTGATTTGGGTTTGTTTGAGGTCTTCCTTCATGGTGCTTATTAGTTTTGCCTTAATTTCTTCACTTGTTGTTATTTCCTCGGCATTTTTGGGCCTTAGTATTACCAGGTTTGGCGTTGGGAGGAGTGTCTTTTTCTTTGGCTGTTCGTTTCTTGGCATCTGTGTCACAGTTGGTGGATTACTCAGTGCACTTGCATAGGTAGGTATGCGCTGTTGCATTTGCTGTGTGACCCTACATTCCTGGTAGGCCTCCAGTTTGGCTGCATTTCTTTCTGCCTCACTCCGAACCTTGTGGAAGACCGTCTCCAGCTTGGTCCATATTCCTACAATATCAGCCCTAAGGGCAGCTGAGATTCTACTTGCGGAGTCTTTCAGTTTGTTTTCAAGCTCCACCCGGAGGGCCAAAACCTGGTCCAGTACCGTTCCATCCGGCAATCTGGGGTCTATGGTAGGCTGGGGCTGCTTACTTAATTCTTCGCTGTTCTCTGGTTGGGGGTCCTCATTGTTTTGCTGGTCTTTCGATTCACTTTGCGATCTTGTCTCCATTCCCGTTTTCCGGTGGGTGCGGGACTTTTTTGCATGAGGCACTTAAAATAGAAGACCAGGCCCAGCACCAAGGGTAAATATGGGCGGCCATTAGGGTCTATTCGCCAACGGGGAGCGGCTGTGCAGGTGACAGCTTCTCCCTGATGGCAAAGAGACCTTCCATACAGGTCTGTTTTGCAGAGGTTCTGCACAAAGTCAACTTATCAGGTGGAGATAGACGGAAGTCTAGGTGCCACCTTAGACATAATAATAATAATAATAATTCCGTTTCCGTGGCTGAGTTAGTGGGTCTCAGGAATAGATAGCAAGGTTTCCTCCCCCCCCCCCGAAATCTGAGGGGTTTTCGTCCAGGAAAGCACGCAACTGGACTAGAGAAAACACGCAGGTCACATGGTTATATTTCGGCTGACCGTAATACAAAGTATATTACAGTAGTTTGGTTTGACCTTAAGTTTGTCATGTTGCTCGTTACTGTTGACGAGAATGTCCTGAGAGGCAATGAACTCTATCTGATAATGCCATCTCCGTGCAAAACTGACGGGAAAAGTTTCACGCGGGGTCATCAAATTTGCTTCTTTCATCGTAACAAAACCAGCACATCCACATTTGTCAAGAATAGCTCGATGACACTGGAAATTATAACTAAAATATAAAGTAAATACGCCATAATGAAAAACAACGTAAAGGCATTGATTTGATTGTATCTCACACTGTGACCACCTTCACAACGAGTTACCAAGTATTGCACTACCTCGAATAAGTAACTATTCACCACAGGAGAAGACTACTGTTACTTACTCTCAGTGTGTTGTCAGCACCACTGCCACCACCACCCAAACGGAACCGTTTGACAAATGGTATCGGATAGGATACTCTGTTATTATTATTATTATTATTATTATTAGCCTTTTGTTCCAAGAAAGCCTGAGGCTTATGCTGCACCAGCCAAAAAAAAAAAAAAAAAAAAAATTCCGAATTTACTCCGAGATAGAGAAAGAGAATCACCAAGAAAGAGAAGAATAATGATATACAGCTCAGGACCCCGGGTGTACAATGTTATGTATAAAGTAATCCTTTTTCAATTATTACAGTTCTATGAGCGTTTAATGTTATAATCACAGCTACTACTAAAAAGTGGATAAGTGAAGGAGGATCGTAGATTTTCATCCGTGATCCTCCTTCATACACTTAGAAATGGTCAGAAATGCACCTCAGAATAGTGCTCATTTGTGAGCACTACTCTCTGGCTACAGGCGCTTCCAAGTTGAAACCTGTGACAAGCAAACGCAAATCACACTGACGGATTATAACACGTGACACTGATTGAACTTGAACAAATACCGGCTGCACGTTATAAAAAAAAAAAAAGAACAATTTAGTGCGATAATTGGATGAGGGAAGTCTGCAATAAGAAATACTGGTCTAAAATTTCTTTTTCTCCGAATTTCATTTCGAAGCCATATCGATTTTTATTTTTTGTTGAAACATCTTTTATCTCACAACATTCACTTCGTACAATCTGTTCATTCCGTTTATCTGACGATACATATAATTTATTGAAGTAATTTTTCGGTAATGCGTCAGCTGATACTTTATTATTATGTCCGGTTTTTTCTTTCCTTTTTTTTATCGAGGCAATTGAAACTTATACTTGCCGTTCGAGAATATTTGTTAACCTCCAAAAAGTTCAAGGGGGGCTAACAAATCGGTTCGCACTGGGAAAGTTGCTCCAAAGTTGACTTTTGTGTTTCTCTACTGCGCCCACGGCGGTCGGGTTGGTTGGGCTCACTCAGAGAAAATAGGTTCTTCCAAACGCATGGAAACAATTTAGTCTAATGAACGAGAAGGAAACTCGAATGTCGAATATTGACCATTGTGGGAAGCTGAAATTAGCTTAACTACATTAGCGTAAGGATTATACTCTTCTATCACAGGAGAGGGGAAGAGGGTCATGGGACCTGTACAAAGATTGCATTGGCATGGTTGTTAAAGAGGACGGGAAACTCCTTTGTGAATCTCACGGAAGAGTGAAATTTGTAGTTTTACCACTGTTATCCACACACTGTCCCTATTACACTTAGGAAAGCAAGAAAGGTGTGGGAAAGGAAGAAGAAGAAGGAATGCCGTCGAAAGAGAAAAGGGACAGTTACTCCTCATATTCACACCACTCATAAACTCCTCGAATAGGTAACGCTTCCCCAGTACAGAAAACCTATACTTGGAAGCTCCGGGCATAGTGTGCATAGTATTAGGGTCAGGCGCCCCCTGTGGTTTCCCACATCTGCGCCATATGTACACTGTGAAGAAATACAGAACACTGTAAATGCCAAAGTGTTCTGCGTTGAATGTGTAGTATTGTGTTGGGTTCTGTTGTGTGTCCTGGCATTTGGCCGCAGGGCCCCTGATGGAACCCCACGTTGCCCGCACATACCGCTAGGAGGTAGCCAGGCTGCCCATTATTCTCTGGCTAGTCTCTGCAGGATCGCCTAAGCTTCCTGACAAAGACCAATGTAAAAAAAAAAAAGAGTTAGAGCGGGTGGGCTTTAGAGTCAAGAAAAGGAGGCGACAGGTAGAAATATGGGGGATGAAGAAGGCATCCCCCAGGTACAACGGAATACATCCATCAGGCGAAAGTAAGGGATGGAAGTGGGACAAAAGTTGCCGTGCAAGAGAGCACAAGCGTGATCGCCATTTGCCAGAATCTTCTTGCTCTTCTCATTCAGGTCCCGTCGTGATGTCAATTTCAGTGGTGATGTCATCCGGTGATCTGTGTCTAAGTCAGTAGGGATATAAATAGGAATGTACCTGTGGTTGTCCTATACTGGATCTTCTTAGATTTGGTGGTGGTGTAGTCTCATTTCCTGTTTTCACTCTGGATTGATTCCCAAAATATAGGTGGCTGTCTTCTCTTGGTTTAGATGATGATCCAGGTAGTGACTATATCCATGGTAGGGTCTTCCGTCGTGCGAATAAATCCTCTGCACAACGCGTAAAGGCGACATAGTCTTTTTCTCTTTCGACGATGTGCCGTTCTTAGTTTTTAGGAAAGTAATGTATCCTAGTCAGGAGGAGGCATCTCAAATCTTCATATATTTCGCACTCGTACATCAGGTGGTCCCAACTTTCGAGGGAACCACAGAGGCATTGTGGGTTTTCGGTGATCCCGAGTGCAGTGAGCTTTCCTCTGATAGATCCATGGCCAGTTAACAAAAAAGTGACGTATAGGCCAGGGAAGAACCATGTGGGAGGATTTCGGGTATACTGTTGCTATTGTAGGAATGAATTTTCTGGTGACTCCTCCTTTTGTAGACTATGTCCACCTAGACTGCCAGACCTGCTGCAAGTATGCAGTGAGGCGCTTCTTCTCGGGCTTGATGTTATTTGAGGGGTCGGTGGTAAAATCCAGACAGGAGATGGCTTTACCTTTGGAAAACATGCTAAGCAAACCATTGATTATTTCTAGATCTAGAGGTAGCACACCGGCCAACACTTGCAAAGGCATTTGTGCTGACCGTGCAGCAGGCCCGGGTGATGGTGAGCAGGATGACACGCTGAATCGAGTCAAGTTTCCTCTTCTTAACTGCTGTGGTGGCCTTTGAAAACCAGATACCGGATGCATAGGTGATTATAGGGTTGAACATAGCCTTATAGAAGAGGGTGAGCGCGCGTCGCTTAAATCTCCAGTCCCGACGTGCGATTCTTGCCACTAGCGCAGTATATTTTCGAATCTTGGTATGTAGATATTTCAGGTGTGGTTTGAAAGATAGGTTCCTATCCAAGATCACTCCAAGGTATCTCATCTCAGTTGTTAACCGGATAGTTATCCCTTGGATTTTGATTTGCGGTGGCCTCGCTACGTTCAGAGAGCCTTGAAGTTTGCCTTTACTGGTGAGATTTCCAGGTGGTTGTGCCAAGGCCAGTCCTGTAAAGTTCCGAGTGCTCTATTTGCTGGGGCTTCCAGTTGGGATCTAGTATCAGCGGCAAGGGTAAGGACTAAGTCGTCTGCATATGCTTGAGATTGGACATTCTGCAGGTCTATGTTCAGGAACTCATCAAGTTCGATGTTCCATAGTAGGGAACCAAGGACAGAGCCCTGGGGACAACCTCTATAGATTTGGCGCGTAACTTTGCTATACGGTGTCCTGACGGTTATGCTCCGCTGTGATAGATAATTTGTTATGCATTGGTACAGGTTGCTAGGGAGATTTGCTGTACGGAGTCTGCCGAGGAAGCTTGGCCACCAGAGTGCGTCAAACGTCCCGGCAAAGTCCACTGAGATGGCTAAGAAATATTTTCTGTCCTTTCTCTTTGTGCCTTCAATCATTTTCTCCAGTGCATCAACAATGGAACGACCCTTTCTGAATCCATATTGATTTGGGGATAGTAAGTTGGCATTGTTGTAATATGTTTCTATTCTTTGTCTTAGAAGACGCTCAAACAACTTGCTTATTACTGACAGGAGAGCGATGGGTCTATAGGAACCTGGTTGGTCATTGGGTTTGCTGGAATTTTTCAAAATTAGCCTGATGTTTGCCATTTTCCAGTCTGTTGGGAATCATCCACGCTGGAGACAATGGTTAAAGAGATTAAGGCGAAGCTTTGGATTATACTCCGCCACCTTTTTCACAATTTCCGGTTCTAGCAAGTCTAGTCCCGGTGATTTTCTGTCTCTCAGTTTTGATGCTGCGGTACTGAGTTCTTTAGCTGTGAATGGAGGCTCCTGCTAGGAGCGTGGTGTAACTTTTGTCTTCACACAGTTGTATTTGCTGCGGAGTGGATGGAGCAGCTGGCTGTTTGAATATTAAATCAAGTATGTTATTTATCGATGCGTGCCAACTAGTGGTTATAGTTCCAAGAGAGTTCTTTGTGGATGGAATCACTTCACCTCTGGGGGAGCTTGTTGGTAGTTACCTTGAAGACTACCCCCCAGGGATCCGAGTTGCCAAAAGTAAAAACAAGGTCTTCCCACGATGTTCCACGATGCATATACCTGATTTTCATTTGCGCTTCCTAATTAATGTGGTGTAGCTATTCCGGACTTCCCTGTACTGCTGTCTGAGTGCTTCTACCTCAGCCTCTGGCCATGACCTGCGAACGTGCTGAAAAGTTTTTCGTCTGTTATTTACTTGGCGTCTTCGGGCTTCTAGCTCAGGGCCCCACCAAGGGACTATACCCGGTTTGGGGTTCTTCCTTTTGATGGAGATGTTGCAGGCCAATGTGATCATGTCTGTGACAGCACGTTGGTGTTGGGCTGGATTCAGTGCTTGGAAATCACTTACTTGAAGCCTGTGAGAGGAGTCGGCCAGCACTTGCTCGAAGAGGTTCCAGTCTTGGCGAGGGCATATCTGTGCATTATCTGTCTGATTATTGGTGAGCAAGCAATGGACTGTTTCAGCTGGAACGTAATGGCCCGATGGTCGGATGTTGTCCATGAGTCATGTACCGTCCAGTTCGACAGATATCGTGCCAGTGATCTGGTTGCAAGGGTCACATCGATTGTGGCCTCCCAAATGGTACTAGAAAATGTTGTTGGGTTGATTTATTACGGTGAGAGTGGAATTTGCAAGGAATTCCTCCAGTCGTTGGCCATGCCCACGTCGGTCTTCAGTCTCACTGTGCCACAGCTGGGAATGGCAATTAACATTAGCGCCGATGACGATTTTTGCTTTGGGAAGTTGTGCAATGACTGTCTGCATATACCTGATTGCAGGTAGGATGTCTTCTCCCGGCCTACAATACAGCGAGACGACATATAATTCTCCTAGAGGTGTAATAAGGTGCACACATGCAGCCCAGGCTGAGCAAAAGTGTACGATTTTCGTGACCGTAATATTAGGATTACGGACCGCTACAGCGGCCCATGGGGTATCTCCATCCACTTGGGCGATCTTGTAAGTTAGGGGGTATCCCCTGACTTCCTTATTAAGCGTGTAGGGCTCTTGTATTAGGATAACGTCGATGTTCTCTTCGCCAGCTTTTTTTCTTATTTGGTGTACTACCGCTCGAGCACGCTGCGCGTTAATTTGTAAAAATTTAATCTCCTTAATTGGTGTTATAGCATTTGTGCGGCGTACCCATAATCGGTTCGGGTCTGGTGTATGTTCTTGTATTTTAGGTAGACAGGGCATTTATTATCCCTGATTGAGTCTGTGCCTTGCAGTTCGCTCAGACGGGCTCGGCGCATTTATTAGGGCATGCGTTGTATTTGTGCCCTTTTTCGGCACAGTGCCCGCAGGTTGGCTCAGTTTGTGTGCATGTGTGTGGTGCGGCCGAAGCGGCAGTACTTAAAACACTCGGGAACAGCCACATGCTCCTTAAAACGGTGGCTTCCCCATTGAATGTAAACTCTGTTTTGGTTACTAATTTTTTGCCATGCTGATGGGGCGAGCTCGATCACCCAGTTGGTGGCATTTCCATTCCTAGATCTTGTTTTATATTTCGGGGTTATTAGTTGATCCATTTCCGCGTCCGGAAAGTCCTCCTGTAGGTTTCTATAATATAACTCCTCTTTAAGTTCATCCGGGGTCAGGTCTTTGTTGACATCAAAAATTATTATCGCAGGGCCTTTTTTTCTTGGAGTTTCGGCCACTAGCCCCAGTGACTGAATTCTTGGGTTAAAGAGGATTTTGGCTACCCCTTCCTTTGTCCCCGTTTCTGTAATTACTCCGGTGTTACTTGTCTTGCGGATTGATTTAATCTTTGTGGTTTTCAGATCATCGTTTAACTTGGTGATCACAGCTGTTTTAATTCCCTCACTTGTCTTGGGGTGTCATCTGTAGCAGGGTTTAGAATAATAAGATTTGGTTGTTGGAGTAAAACGGTTTCTTTCCTCGTTGTCATTTGTTTACTGGTGGTTGCCGATTTATCGGCAGGTTTCCTCGGCGTGTCTGCGTAGGTTGGGGCACGCTGTCGCATTTGGTGTGCCCTATCCATGAGAAAAGCTTCCAGTTTAGTGCTGGCCTTTTCTTGTTCCACGTGGGTGTTCATTAATATAGTCTCCGTCTTTGTCCATATATTGACAATCTCACCACGGAGGCCTGTTGTGATCTTGTTATTTTCTTTGGCCATCAGGCTCTCCAGCTGCATACGCAACATACGAATCTGCTCTAGGATGTTCCTTCAGGAAGAGTGGGATCTAGATCGGGGTTGACTCTTGCTGTTTGTTTCCTTCTTCTGTGTTATGTGTTAGTGTGCTCATTGCCCCCTGCATGTCAGCGTGGCTTTCTCAGATGGATACCACCACCCATGGGTGGTATCCATCTGAGTATAAGTAACATTAGTCTTCTTCTTAGTGAAGCGTTACTTATTCGAAGTAGTGCAATATCATGGCAACTCGTTGTGAAGGTATTCACAATATGAGATATAACTTAAAACGATGCCGTTTTACTAATATTCTGATTTATTCAGATATAGCTATGTATTTCTGATGCGCTTGCACTATATTTATACATATTCTAGACTCTCCCGTAGCACGAGGCTTATGCCCTAAACGCTTTAGAATGGTGAAAGCATAATATACAGTATTTTGAGTTTAAAATATCGGTGTGAATACACCCCAATATGAGATAGAATTAAATCGCTGTCTTCACCCCACTTATCTAGTATTTACACCAACATTTTATTGCTTAATTTAACTCAATATAATATATTATTTTACATTATATATATATATATATATATATATGTATATTTTAATTAATATGATAAATAAAAGTAAAGATGGCAGATCGAAACTCCGGAAAGCTTAAAAAATTACATGAAAACGTTAAAAGAAAGTTACGATAGCCTACATCAGATAAAGGCGAGAAAAATTTACTAAATACAGAATTCCGAAACGGGGAATAAAATATGAAATATTAATAAATAATGAAATCTGATGTCAGCAAAATAAATATTGATGCTAAATCAGGTATTTCATCGGGGGACTACACCTGACATAGCATCAACGGACTGCGTTTCCATACTTGCCCATAGTTATGCAAGAGAAAATTTATAAATGTAAATAAACAAATATAAAAATGTAAAAAAAAAAAAAAAAACGAAAAGGTATCTCTTACAAAGTATGGACAAGGTAGTCCCTACGCAGTATTATAATGAAAATATAATTAAGAGAAAAGGGTGAATATTATAAAAAGTAGAAGATTAAAAATATTATACCTGAAAATGGCGACGCGAAACTACATGAGGTCAATACGATAGCTGCAAACAAAACAAATAAAACAGCTACTGACGAAAAAAATAGATGACTAGTGACCTCTGTAATCAGTTTTTAAGACAGTATTTTAAATATACAGAATAAGGAGAAATTTAGGTAGATAAGAAGAAATGTGGCGAGAAGTGTACCAGAGAGGACCATATATATATATAAAAAAAAAATAATAATAAATAAATAAATAAATAAAACGGGAGAGGCTGAGGGCAAGTATGGAAACGCAGTCCGTTGATGCTATGTCAGGTGTAGTCCCCCGATGAAATACCTGATTTGGCATCAATATTTATTTTGCTGACATCAGATTTCATTATTTATTAATATTTCATATTTTATTCCCCGTTTCGGAATTCTGTATTTAGTAAATTTTTCCCGCCTTTATCTGATGTAGGCTATCGTAACTTTCTTTTAACGTTTTCATGTAATTTTTTAAGCTTTCCGGAGTTTCGAACTGCCATCTTTACTTTTATTTATCATATTAATTAAAATATACATATATTTACATTTGCATCCGTTGCTGCTGCTTTGCGCGCTTCGGTGCATTTGCCATATCCAGTTTATTTAACTCTCTGATGTTTTCTGTTTTTACTCTTTAATACAATCTTTTATATATTGTATTATTATTATATATATATATATATATATATATATAGCGTTTACATTTGATATATACTGTATGTATACTGAACACTGCGCTACCCCGAATATCCGGACACCCCTCACACTTTGCATTCTCAATGGTAGAGCAGTCCGATCGCGAATTCAACGTGCCGGAGTAAGCAGACTTTTTTCGAGGAATGGTAACAGAGTGGTACGCGAGCAGTCGGTGATGTTCCACTGAAAATCCCTCGCTGGACGATCGCTGATGTGATTTGCCAGTAGAGGCGGGACTGTTGCTGCTGAAGCCGTCACGAAATGACCAAATATGAAGAAACTGGACGGAAGGGCCCTGCAAACAATCGAATCGGGCGGATGATCCGATTCTGACAATTGGGACTCTTCGTGTTCCAATTCGTGTTTTCCAATGATATGCCACACACGATCCCATTCTGACCATTGGGACGTATGTCAGCACAAGTACAGAGGACGCTGCATGATATGAGGTACCACGGTCGTGCATTATTTCACAAGCCAATAATCATCGTACGGACTAATGCACATGCTCCGACTAGCTTGTTGCAAGACCAGCTGTTTTTGAACCAATGAAACATTGTGGTTGGAGTACATCGTCTACCAGTCTGGTGGCCTTGACTGGGTGTGGCGGATGCCCGGAGAAAGCTACCTGTCGGACTGGACTGTGCCAACAACGAAGTATGGCGGAGAAAGCAGGATGGTGTGGGGCTATTTTTCATGGCTTGGCCTCGAACATTTTGGGAAAAAGCATTGATGCCGAGGTCTATTTAGACATCCCGGATATTAATGTTACATACGCTGTGGCAGCACATCGGGGAAGGTCCATATCTCTATTAGCGGGACAAAGCTCGATGTCATACTGCGTGCATTTGTAACTGATTGGTTTAAGGAGATGAGCGTCAAAACTTTGGACAGGCCAGTCAAGAGGCTGATCATAATCCTAGAGAGGACCTCTGGAACGAATTCGATCATCCAGTGCGTGTGAGGAGGGGCTGCTCGAAAAACGGCGCTGACTTGGTTGCCGCTTTTGAATGGCAGAAAATGTCGGAGGACATTTACCAAAAGCTGGTGGAGTATTTCCACGGAGAGTAGAAGCTGCCATAAAAATTATTTGTAGACAGGCGTCCGGATATTAAGTGTGGGCAAGCGCATATTTGATAATATGAGTAGTGAAATGCATTCAAAAGGACTTAAAGGTGTCTGTGTTATTGGAGTTGATCGTTAAAAGAGAACTCTTTTTACTTGGAACAGTCACACAATGATTTTAAGAGCAATCACTTTATTTGGCCATTTAACAACAGCGTAAGGAACAGAATACGGGAAAAACATACAAATAACAGCAGTTATACAAAATGGCTGCAATATATAATGATGGCGTCTGACAGCAGAAACAGGCAGTTGAGAATTCTTTACAAACAACAGATGGTTGCGGGAACGAACACTCATACGATGGGCAACAAAAGTTAAGACTAAGCGATGTGCAGAATATTGCAAAGTTTGCTATGGAAGCACGTGTTGTGACGTAACAGCACTGTGTGGGGGGGGGGAGGGAGGGTATAGGAGGCTTAATAGCGGTCTGTTACACTCCTGCGGGGATATCATGCCAGTAATGAGAGTGGTCAAAGGCCCCGGTGATATCAGAGCCGACACCATATCTGTAGCGATCATTTCGATGATGTTTTTATGGGCCCCTTATTTTCTCTAGACGAGGAGAGTCGAGTATCCGGCTGTACCCGAAGGATTTCAGTTTCCTTTCGTTTTGGATATGAAGAACACGCTGTGGTGACGTGAATTTAATAATTTAAATTTGTAGTCAATTAAATTTAAATTTTTAATAATTTAAATTGTTAAAATGTAATAATTTAAATTTGTAGATTAGCGAATCGCAAACTGCGATCCACACGGGCCATGGAAAAATCCGAAGGAATCCACGAAAAGGAGATCTCTGCGCTCATTTTGGGTTATGTCCCCGGACACTTCTCCTGTTATGTCTGCTTGCATTTCCACATCGTGTGCAAAAGGTCTGAGTTTGAATCCCATCAAAAGTGAAAGGATTTTTATCGGGGGTAGGGGGATGCTCTCTGTTTATTACGTCGCGGCCGAGTTCGACGGGTTCGTGTGTAGGTAGCGTGATAATTTTTTTTCAAATCTTGGAAACTTGGGGTTTTCGATCAAAGAACACAATTTAGAAAAAGAACAACGTTTTTTGACCAAAGAACGCACACCATTACCGACACAATACTGCGGTTTAAGTTTCATAAAAACTCGCGAACACACCATGCAGAGCTCTGTTTGAGATGAAGCCACGCACAAGTGTGCGAAGACGGGAAGTGGGAAGATTTGCTATTTTCGCGAACTCAAGTAAATAATCCAGCATATCGGGAATGCAGAGAGAGCTGTACACGTTCAGTCCCTTGACTGACTGAAAATTAATTTCTTGCTCGCGAGTAAAGTGACCTCGATTCCAGTCTTTCACGAAGGAATACTTGCAAATCCTGTACCCAAAGGACTGAGAACCCTTTTGTGTTTAGATTTTCGTGATAAAGTGCTTGTGTAATCCCCCACTTTAGACAGCGTTCCCCAAATGCTATTGGAATGGTTCACAGCAACCGGGGACTATCCGAGGAAACTCCGAGGTACAGATTTCCGGGTCCTGAAGGGTGAATGATGGTGACACGTTCCCTAAAAGGGAAAATAGTTCTGCGTTGCAACCTCAACACATCAGTACGGTTTCTGTTTACAGTACAAATCGCATTTTCTGAAGCGCAAGGTCTTTCTCAACCCACACAATAAAAGGCCCATCGAAACACGCAATATGGCAGGTTAGCTGACGATGCCACTGTGTCACCTGCGCAGACCAACCGTTCTTCTGTAAACTGTGCGGCTGAGGCAAATAAATGATCTTCATTACTGGTGGCAACTAATAATTTGTTTCGACGTAGTCATCAGTCTGTCTTTCGGAATGAAAATCCCGTGCTGGGAGGTGGGACCACGCAACCCATAGTCAGAAAGCGAATAAAACTTTCGGCGTCAGTGTGAAAAAGGGCCACTAAGAAGTCCCTCTTTTGTTTTCAATGGGATTTGAACTGAATGGATGGCGTAGAAAGACAGCGGTCGCAACCACTGCGCTTCCGGCGACAGAAGACAACACACTTGAATACAATGCTTGAACTTTTGTCGAAATGCGTCAGAACTGACACTTGGTTGGCCTACTTTCATCCCGGACTGATATCCGCTGCTGTAAATCCTCGTGCTGTGCACGGATAAGGGTGAAAAAGGGGATTGCACTGTTTGCGATGTTCCGCACACTTCCTGACACAGGAAGGTGTCCCCAAAATTTCTTAAATGGCATAATATAGCTATAACAAAAGAAAATGAGCTCCAAAAACTAAGCGAGCACCCTGGGCACAAACGCACGTGTTGGCTAATATTGCCCGGTTCCTGGTGCACAAACGAGCGAGAAAATTTATTGTTACGCTGCTGGCCACGGGACCAACTAATATTACGGAGACGGAATTCGTGCGCAGTGTAAGTGAATGATGCACGAACAGACCGTTGTATTTAAAACCACCCACATTTGCGTACCAGCACCGGACCGAATTTCGATTACACTATCCCACAGACGCAATTTCAGATCGATTCGCGAAGGGGTGCAAAGTAGACTGTGTCTTAACTTGTTGTCCACCACCGGCGTACTTGAGAGGAAAACTAATTATTGCCGACTGTTCACCAACTTTAACCTTCCGCATCGTCTTGAAAAATGCGAAAACTTTTTCCATAGTTTGGTTGAACGCGATTCACAGTCCAAACTTCTTTAATGTGCACACTTTTCTATCAAAATGCTAGAAGTCTGAGAAATAAACTTCAGACAATGGAAATTCTTCTTTTGTCAAGGTGGTATGACATCATTTGTATCACAGAGACATGGCTGTCCCCCAATGAAGAAGACCTCGCATTTTCTCAAGCCACTTGCTTCTCGGGCATTTTTGTCTCCAGGGAACGGACAACTGGTGGTGGTGGTGTAGGCATTCTCTTCAACACAAAAAAATTCTCACTGACAAGCTCAGCAACACTAAAAACAGAACTGTTTGAAGCTGCGAGAGCCTCACTCAGCATTCAAGGCCACAGACTTGACGTGTGCACAGTCTACATCCCCCCCTCCCACAGTAAAGAACACTTTACAAGAGATCTCCAACTGGATCATTAATCAATGCCACCCTAAAGCAACATTACTAGTGTGTGGAGACTTTAATATTAGCTCAGGCCAACACAGTCTTCGCAAATTGTTATCTTCTAATCTGGCATCAGTGGGTCTGACCCTCCAGAATTTTTCCCCTACCAGAGGCTCTAACCTGTAAGACCTAATATTTGCAACAGACACCCTCACCGTTGACAGCCAACCGGAAACAGCCTTCATGTCAGACCATCTACCAGTAGGCCTCATTCTTCCAATCACTCCCAGGACATCCTGGCAACATCAGGCACTAGTTAAGAAGACAGTGATTAGCCCTTCTCTCCTCAATCCAGAGAAATGCTGCTTCGCAGCATCTATTTTTCCTTGGGAAGCCCTAAACCAATGTGATCCACAGCTCGGGCTGCACTTTCTTACCTGCTGGCTGCAGTCTATTGCTCGAACTGCAGCTTCAAAAACAGTTTGAATCTCCTGTCGAAGCAAAGCATGGTGGACCCAAGATCTCAGCCTTAAATTTCGGAATAAACAACGACTACATGCAAAATGGAAAGCAAAATTAGACCCACTAGACAGAATTGCATACTCAAGAGCCCGCGCCCAGTTCAATAGAAGCAAATCTGAAGCCATTAAAGCCTATATCGACAAAACAATCAAGATCGGGAAAGCACCGTTTAAGGCAAGGCATGATGAATTCCCCCAACAACTTAATCCAATTGAATGGCTAGACTACATCACAAGATTTAAGCCAAAGTCAGCATCAGACTTTAAAATTCACAACAGTTGTCAGCGAGATGTCCTCGCTTCCATCATCATCACAAAAAGAGAGCTTATCCAGGCCATCAATGATATCCCACCAACGTCTTGCACTGGATATGATGGGGTCCCACAATTCATTCTTAAGAGCGTTAGTGTATTCATCATTGATGCACTCCTAGGTATCTTCAATGGAATCCTCACAACGCAAAGTTTCCCAACAGCCTGGAATCAATATATTGTCCGACCGATCCCCAAAACTCAAGGAGCGACATTAATTTCACTATTCAGGCCAATAATGAAAGCCTCATGTCTGCTCAAAGTCATGGAGAAGTGCCTTCTTCCCATCCTAACCAACCAGGTTCTGCCATGTGAATCGCTATACATTCACTATGCCTTGAAACGCAAGTCCACCATTAAAAACCTATTGCAAACCACCATTCTGGGGGCTCTACAAGATATGGCTGAGATGGCAATTGTTTATCTGGATATCCAGTCTGCATTCGACAACATAGACATCCAGCCCCTCATGCAACTTTGTGAGGATGGATACCAGATAAAAGGCAATATACTGGAATTCTTGAAATCGCTACTTACGACCAGGGTCCTTCACTTGACTGTGAATAAAAAATCTTTCACAAGGAAAGTTTGTGTAGGTGTACCCCAGGGCGGGGTTCTCTCAGGGCTCCTCTTTACGGCTGCCATCCACCCATTCCTGTGTCAGCAAACAGAATTTATCAGTTATGCAGACGACTTGAAGCTTCTCTATCGGATCAACGGGACCGCCCGACCTGATTCTGTTTCTGGAAACATTATCAACAGCCTCAAGAATCTGATTACATACTTGGCACAGTTCTCTCTTAAGATAAATCCAAAAAAATCTGTACAAATGGTATTTTCCCTCAAATCAAACCGAACGCAACTAAATCTGGAAATCCACGGAACCCCCATCACCCCAGTCATCAAGCACAAAGATCTCGGCGTTATATTCGACCCTAAACTCAATTTCAATAACCATGTTGCAGACATTTACAACAAGGTCTGCAGAGCAAGATGGCTTGCCAAACAACACCTCCTTCATGTCACAGAGCCTTGGTACACGCTCGAATACATATACCGGTTTCTGCAGCCAGTCATCACCTACGGGTCAGAAATCTGGGCGTCGGCAACGAAAACCACGCTAAAAACCATTGCATCTGATGAGTACTGGCTTCTTCGGTGGGTCCTCTCCAAGCATAAACTGCCACCACTCATACACACTTCAGATATCACCCAACTTCTAAATTACAGAAAAGTCTCCAAACGGATTTGCCCTCCGCTTGCTTGTGACAATTAAAATGATAGCGGGTGAAGTCAATACGCCAAATGTTTGGCAGATGTGCAATTGGAGGATCCCCCCAAAACCCCTAAGAGCCCTCCCCTCTCTGCAGTCAGTGGCGTGGAGGCTCTGAATAGGGGATAGATTCCTGCCCATGGAGATGCTCCACAACGTCCAGGAGATAGATGTGGACTACAAAACGTTCATAGAGGACAAATCGTGCAGAAGACGCATCATCAGGGACCAGCTTTCGTCTTCAGCCGAGTGACTGCCATCGTCTTTTCATCTTCTTTCATTTCACATGTTAATATTAATTTTATATGTAAAATATGTAATTATAAGTATTTATGTCCTAATATATGTTTTAAGTAATTTTCTTGTATTAGTTATTTAATGTTAAACCCCTATCATTGTCGCTGTTGTGGGTATTATTGCATCAGGCAATCATGTAACCAATCACTGCCTGCAATAAAGATATATATACAGTTGGCAGAAGGATGGACGTTGCCCACTTCTGGAGGTCAACGAGAAGGAGAGAAAGAACCGCTGTCCATATTATATTTCGTTTCTTAGAGGAACGCTTGCGTCAGTTCGGACAGAACAAAAATTGTCGCGCGCACATCGATCCAACTGCCGATTTCTGCTCCGCCCACTTTCCATTTAAAGGTCGTCTTTCGAAGCTTTATTTTCGCGAGCTTCTTCTTCTTCTTTTTCCAGCAGCGCCACCAAGTGAGGAGCGAGAGCAGCGCTTTCCAATTTGTCTCTTTCCGCCTCCAAAATGATGGCGACGACTCTCATCGGATCCGAATGGTCGGACTTCGAGGACAGCATGCTGGACAGACAGATTTTAATTCTGTCCGCGGCACTCAGCGGCTCTCCCGCGCTGTACGGCGAATGTGACAGCAGAAATGACGACCCCATCCTGACAGCCTGAAGACGCGGAAACTTTTCAGAAATCCCGTGTATTTCCATCAAGATGTTTTTAACGAGTTTTCGGTCGCAGTTCTTTTCTCCGGCGACGCCCTCCTCTCCTTCCTTCTCGTGCACCGTTTCAGCGAACGCCTTCAGCATGTCGAGCCTCTCCGTTGTGCACCCTTCCACGAGCTGCTGAAACCCCGTGATACTCGTCAGCCATTCGTACAGAATGAGGGCCGACCCGGCGATCGCTAGTCCCTGCAGGCACGTCTGCAGCAGAGTCCGCAGCAGCGCCCAGAAGGATTGGCCGAGGATCTTCTCGATTAACTCAGTCAGGATGCGGGACCTCTGGTGGCACTCTTCAAAACCTTCAAATAGCAGCTTCCACTGCTCGTCTTCTTCTCGGACAATGCACTCCACCCTCTTCCACATGACTGCCGTGATCCCCCACTCCGCTAGTCCCGCCCCCACCGTGGTTCCTAAACCCACACCTCCTCCGATCAACAGAGCATTTCTCGTGCTGGCACTGGCCCGAACAGGGACCGCGCAGGACCCGTTGATTCCCAGTCCAATTGCGCAAACGGCAGTCGTTGCTAAGCCGACCCACTTGGCGACGTTGGCGTTGAAGTGATGGCTGTCGACACTGTTGGCCATTTCATAGATCTTGGAAATGCTGTCGTCCCTGGAAGCAACCCATCGTGGGAATCTCCGCTTGAAAGCGTCTCTTAAAGTCGGAGTGTGAATCAGAATCCGCCTCAGTTCTCTGTCGGTGTATCTCAGTTGTGTCAGCACCGTCTGCTTGAACTCCTCCAGGTTTTCGTACATCCTTCGTCTGCGGGACCTGTCAAACAAAAGGTGAATCTTATTATGGAGCTTTACCCAAAATAGCGTCTCGTAATTTTCAAATGGAATTCGGCCACCGCAAATTCTTTTACACGGTGGCTTCGACCAAACAGGGTGGGTTGCATTCGGATTTAGGATTTAAGAAGGGGGTTGAATTAGAGAAAAATAACCGCCAGAGGGACAGTTGCTGTTTCTTTGTTTTTTGTACCAAATCAACCGAACCTTCGTTGCAATAGTGTTTAAGCGTTGAAGTTGCACGATGCTGGACAAAAAAAGTACAAGTTTGCGGCAGTGGTGAGGGTAACGGAAACTGTGCGGCAACGGAATCGTCCAGCTGTGCCACGGCAAAAAAGTCAACAGGAATTTCTCCCGTCTTGACAAGATTCGAACACGAGCATTTTAAAAACGTCGTGAAAGGACATCGATCGTTACCAGTTGGCTTCTTGGCGCCACGCGAGGCTTAATTGAAATGCCCGGAAATAATGAAGCTCGCTGGTATCTGAAGGGGATGTGAACCAGCGCAATCGTCGTTTGTGGTGTCTGTTCCCTGGACAGAAAGGAAAGAAAAAAAAAAAAAAAAAAAGAAAAAAAAGTCAGTCAAGAAGAAGAAGCCTTTCCTCAAAATAGGTTGATGCAAATTCACTGAAGAAATACAAACCAAACTTATTTTCAGGCCACCCGAATAATGAAATTCATCTACCGTGCTGTGTCTTATGTCTGTTAATTGCGGGTGTTCTATGGTCGGTTTGTCTGCTTTGCTGGACGAGAAACCCTAGATTCTGGGAGAAACTTAAGAAATATAGACTCTCCCCTACATTTCTTCATTTATCTTAATTTGAAGATGCAATGGGATGGTAGCCGATAAGTGAACTCGGCCACAAAGGCCGCTACGCTGGAAGAATCGCCAGTGCACATGTGATAATGTTGCCCAAACTGGTGAGAAAAGATACAAAAGATTCACCACGTGCAGTGAATCTTCGCTGGATCAAGCGGCGAGAGTTGCCGGCTAACCGCACCAATTAACTGTCATCCATAATAGTCCTCCATGGTACTCATCACCTTCGGAATAAAAGTGTAACATTGCGCGATGCAGCTAATATGTTATAAAATTCAGTTACCCTCGGGATGATATTCGACCTTCCACCAGTATCATCGGACCACTGTCTGTTTCAAAAAAACATTTCGGCAGGCCACACGAATTTGTCCCGTTGTCCAATCACGACATTCTCGAAACCACTGCAACCGAATCTTTCCGTTTTTCTCCGAAACAAGTGGCTTCCGAATAGGAAGGAGACTACAAATTCCCTGCGCATGGAACGGTTGAAGTAGTGCGCTGTAGGCTTGGTTGAATTCAGATGTTATTTTCTGCACACTGGATGTTCTGTTCTCCACGGAGTCCTCCTTAGGGTACGATGAATTTGCCGCTGAAGTTATTGTTTTCGTACCACATTTACACCTTTGTGGTGTGGAAGAACCGCTTGCTTTCCACACATTGTTAAAAACGTTACAGACGGATGCTCTTGAGAAACCCTTTATGTCTTTCTTCCCTCAATCATGGCTCGTGATAAACGTACACCTACATAAGGCCTTTTTCAAGTCTGATGGATCACGTGTTTTCTCCTTTCTGGCTTCAGATTACTGCAGTCGAGCAGCCCGTGCAGTCTTCATACTCAATGAGCCATACCCACGTCACAGTTTTCTTCTGCGACTCTCTTAATACAGAGTTTCGTATTCTTTTGGCCACTGTGTGTATTTCTCAGCTGTCCACAGCGGGTTCTCTTTGACGAAGCTGAACACCGTGAGCTGAGTGACGTCAGCAGCAATGCTTCGTCCTTTCTACTTCTAACGCGTGCACTTAGCACTAGAAGGACAAAACTGCATTCGTGACCTTTATCTCGGCAGATAACTCCTTGAGATGTAAGGCCCTCGTGGGTAGCACAGTTGCAGGGTATGGGACACCACACACAACTAAAGCGTGGGTTCGAATTCCGTCAGTCTCAAGCGGGAGTTTCGTGGGCTTTTTTTACAGCGTCGCTCAGTTAGCCTGTCTCAGGGAAGGGTTGCACATGGGTTTATCTCCCTGAAACTGGACTGTTTCGTCTAGCAAACTGACCGAAAAATACACGCAGCAACATATAGAATACACCTCGCCTCATAGCCTTAGTTGCTTCGGAGCTTAACACACATGTACATTAACATCGAGATGTAAGAGCAAAGCAGCATCTTTATCATTATCATCATTTAGTTTATTGGAAAGCAGATATAAATATATAAAACACATCGACGCTGGCAAGACACCATTCACTGTTTTGCCAACTCTAAAACTACACTGAGTGGCCATTGTATCAAGTACACCTGTATTTTTCTTGCAACGGAGGCTATCACGTGTTTGTACCATTCAGTATAAAAAGGTGGGCAGATATGTAGGGAGGCTGTAGGGAAGGTTTTTTTCGAAGAAGAAGAAGCCACGTATCACAGGTTTATAAGGCTCTGAGAGGGATTAGTAAAATGAATGAAGGCGATATTTTCATTCTTATGAAGAATTTCAGATCGAGAGAGGATTCCAGTAGATCGTAGGAAGTTTTCTGATAGCCAGCGAGTTGATTACTGGAACAAATTTCGTGCGCAGGTAGTTGAGGCTGACAGTTTTGAAGGAATTCAAAGGTTCGCTGGGTACTTGCTTATATGGTTAATAAATGTTTAATTGAGTCTCACTTTTGGAAATATGCGTTGGAAATAGGATAGTTCAAAAACATGGCAAAGACCCTAAGGATCCTCGTGCACGCAGACCTATCGCATTACTGCCTCATCTGGGTAAATTTATGAAAAACCTTTGGCTCTTCGAACAACAGAAATAATGAGGGAAAACGAATTTAGTGAAACTTTTCAATGTGGAATTACAAAAGGAAAATCAGCTGAAAATGCCATTGAAAGTTTGATTCATTTCTGCTGTCGTGCAAACTCAAAATACCTGTTGGGTAGTGTTCACAGATTTCGAGGGAACTTTTGATTCTTTATGGTGGGAGAATGTCCTTAATTCTCTTCTACAAATGAAATGCAATTACCAACTATATAATGTGATGCGCAGCTGTTTTTCAAATGAAAGATGGCTGCCAAGGAAAGATGTTCCAGTTATGAAACTTGCACGCGTAGAGGTTGTCCTCACGGTTCTGTATTGGGCCCGTTCTGTTGGAATGTGGGTTTAGATCAATGGCTTTCTCGAAACTTTGAACACTGTCACGAGATTGCATACGCTGATTACTTGGCAATGCGTATTGCAGGTGAGTCCAGAACCGTGTTAGAAAAGGAAGCTAATTTTGCGTTAAGATTCGATGACCTGGGGGCAACCGATTAAAATATCAGAAAGAAAAATAAAAAACGAAGGTTTTAAGGGTTCATTCAACCACGAACGCCCTCCCACCCGACTAGAATTTTGATGTGCAGTAAACAGAACGAATATATCAAAAGTGAGTGCCACAAACTGTGCTGCTTGCAATGAGGCCAACATGTAGAACGGGCTCAACAAATGCACCCCCAAGTATTGCTGGAGTGCTTCCCTATATGTAATTTACAGGGGGAAGTCACTTGGAAAAGGGAAATGCTACCAGCATATTAGGTCTGACCCGTAAAATTTCAAAAAAAACCCCCTACAAATTTGAATTAAATGAATAGTTAATATTTGGCAATAAGATGGAATGCAAATGCATTCCATCTTATTGGAACTCGAAACTATTCCAAATGTCACATTTGTGATAACAAATAACTGTTTCTCTCCCCCCCTACCCCCAACATGGCAACTTCTTTTATTTTAACTGGCCACGCATCACTGAAAGCGAAATTGTATCAATCACGGTTAGAAAATAAAATAATAACGTGTGGTAGAGAAGGAACTTGGACGCATCGCTGCTTGGATGCAATTTGTACAATGGCTTTTAGAATTCAACTTTTTTTCCAGAAATACCTGCAAATATGGACTTTGCTTTCGTTAACTTTATTTCTAATCACACTAATTTTAATGCTTTTCAACAATTTCCTGCGAAAGCTTTTTAATCGCAGAAGAGATTTATTTGTTAGAGAGTTGCAGGGAAGAAAGGTCTTACTGAAAGTTTTTCTTTTTTGGTCCAAATTTGGAATTTTTTTCTTTTTTTCTTGGTACTCAGGTTGGACACCCAGGGTATGGGACTGCGGTTGTAGGCATCGATGGTACACTTCAACTCTGAGAAGTTCTTTATCGTACGTCTGCAGCCGCGCAGACGGACATGGAATATTTAAGCCTGACGTAGCCGAGTGGTCAGGAGCGAGACAGCAAAATCAACGAAACAGTGGAAGATCTCATAGGGAAAATAACTAGTTGCCTAACAAGTCACCAAATCAATGCCAGCCTGCAAGCCAACTCTCACACACTGGAAAGCACGACGTGCAAATTTGCTGATACAACACCATCACCCCAACGTGGCTGCATATCCCTCATCAAGCCACGTCGACGTCCAAGCGAGCTCATTCGACACAATTCAAACTCAGACGAATGACAAGCACGATAACAGACTGCCCAATCTGTAGCAGCTTCACTAAACAGCGATACCAGACAAGAAACCCGCACTCAGAGAAACGCTGTAAAGGACGGCACAGCAATAAACTCCAAGCTACGAGCTTTCAGGACTCAAGACATTACCAGAAACAGTATAACCAGCCTTTTCGTATCTCGACCGGATACATGCACAACCCCTGAACTAGTCAAACAGGTTATATACGAAGAGCTGAATCTGTGGCCAACTGTACACAAACTAGGAGTCAACAATACGCTGTATTCAAAATTGACTGTAGCCGACATCAAGTAGGCCTGATAGGAAGCGTCGCCATTTGGCTTGTCAGAACGAGGATCAGGCTGTTTGTTCACTATTAATCGATCTAATGACCAAATGAACCAATACCCTTCACACCGCTACCAAGACAGTCACCATCACTTCGCGCTCCAGAGCGTGGTGGACTCCCCAGCTCAACCAAAGTTTCCACTACAAACAATTACTACACGCCAAGTGGAAAGCTTCCGGCGATGTCCAAGACTGCATTTCATTCTCCAAAGCCAGGGCCGAATTCAACAGAAAGAAATCAGCTGCAATTAAAAAGCACCTCGAAAGAACCCTAAAAAGGGAAAAACCATTCTACAGAACAAAGGCTAGTTCTTCCAGAAAAATCGCCCAGTTGACTGGCTCAACTACGTTGCCAGATTTTCTAATCAACCTCCAGCTCTACCTGACCTGCCACTCTTCAACCTCGCTCATCCCACTGATAGTCTCGCTACGATCAGAATTTTCAAGCAACAACTGACGCAGGCCATTAATACTCTCCCTCTCAGAGCAACCACCGGTGACGATTGCATCCCCCAGTTCATAATCAAATGTTTAAGTGTCTTCATCATCGATTGACTCCTCAACCTATACAACAGATGCCTCGAAGTTCATTTCTTTCCACTCCAGTGGAACAGGTACTCTGTCCGGCCCCTGACTAAGCACCAACAATCGACACTCCCAAGCCAACATAGGCCCATCGCTTGCGCCTCTGTATTGCTAAAAAGTCCGGAGAAAGCACTGCTATCGTCTGTCGCCCATCAAATTCTCTGTGACAGTCCTCAGCAAATACACTATGGGATATCAGTAAGGTCAACTATAACTAACCTTGCAACAACCACTCTGCACATCTTAGAAGCCTTTGAACAAAGACAGGAATTGTCAGTTATATATCTTGACTTCCATTCCGCATTTGATGCCATCTATATACCTAATCTGTTTTCGCGGCGATGTTCTCTGGTTCCTAGAACCCTTGTTTTAAAGATTGGAACAAAGACCTTCACGCGTCACAGAACTGCCGGTGTGCCTCAAGGGGTGGGGTCATGTCTGGCGTTTTCTTCTCAGCAGTCATGGTGCCGTTTGTGACCAACAAGTGCAATTGGATCACATATGCTGACGATGTTAACCTCCTCACTAGGATATCGCCATCCAACTCGGCAGCCGAAACCACTCAGCAAATCACTAGCAAAGTGATTACAAAGTCAATACTTTTAACCTCCAAATCAACCCCCTAAAATAGGCACGAATAATTTTTTTCTCTAAAAGGCAACCCAACAACGTTGGAGCCTGTGCTTAATGGTTCCTCAGTTCCAAGTGTTCAAACGCACAAAGATCTGGAGCTCGTTTTCGACTGGAAACTAAATTTCAACGATCACGTAAACCTCATACAGTCGAGGCTGAATTCACTACGCTGGGTCACCAAACAACAGCTGCTCCACACCACCGACCCACAACTGGTAAAAAGATACATCGTATCAATCCTTTACCCGACAATACTGTATGCTTCAGAGATATGGGCCTCGGCCGCCGAATCCAACATCAAAAGAATATTCTCTGCCGAATTCTGGCTTCTAAAATGGGCCAACAGCAAACTCCACCTTCCCCCAGCTCTCAGATCAACGCAGTTAGCAGAAGCCCTTCACCTACTCAGGCTCCGGTCCTACATCGGAGAAAGAAGGCTGCTGTTCACCATCAAGATGGCCACCGGTAAAATTACAGAGCCGAACTTCTGGGATCACTGCTCTTGGCGCATTATTCCCCCTTATCTCCGGTCTTCGGCACAGTTGCTAGCAAACCGTAACCGGCAGATTCCTACCAAAGCAAATGCTGCCCTTGGCGCAAGCCATCGACGGGGACCTCCAAGAAGTGGTCATCAATAAAAAATAGAGAAAGGGAATCCTCGTCGAACTGAAAATGTAAAACTGGGCTTTGTTGCCTTCCAATAATCTGATATAACTTATATGTTTTTTCTCATGTGTGTATCTCTTTTTTAAATATATTTTGTAAACCCCTGGCACCCCCATGCTGTGACTCTGTATGTATTTCGTGTTGCAATTAAAGATTCTATTCTATTCTATTCTATTCTCTAACAGATTTGTACCGCGATTACGGGAATCAAAGCCTTTCTAGGACTCGAATACTGGCTCTTGAGATGGCTGAACAGAATTTCAGCTAAGCCTTTTACATCTCAAGAGCTGTACTATACTCCAATTTAGAGGTCACATCCTGGAGACAAACGATCACTACAAAGAATATGATGACACTTGCTCAGATCTATGAAGTGGAGACATACCTACACGAAATCGGTTTATGGCTAAAATCAGAAAAGTCATCAATAACTAATAAGAAGATAAAACATCAAATCAAATTATGTATTAATGGAGAACAGATTAAGAAAGTCAACTCATACACCGACCTAGGAGTGACTTGGGACGAGGGCCTTACCTTCCAAAGGCACTTTCAGAACACGAGAACAAAAACTCCTGCTGCCATATGGGCTGTCAGACAGGAAATAACTGGGATTCGAAACCGGCAACTAGTGACCCAATATATCCAAAGATGTATCGTTCCTGTATCCTTGTATGCTTCGGCAATTTGGTCCTCTGCCCCAAATACTTATATCAGGAAATTTCTCATCGAGGAATATTGGTTGCTCCGGTGATTGAATAGGATTGTCGGGAAGCCCTTCACAATTTCGAAATCCATACTGTACGCAAACTTGAACTCAGCTCCGTGGATTCAGATGGTCAAAATACGAAACATCTGCACTCTGGCACAACTTCTCACTGGGAGTTTAGATGCTCTCAAATTGAAAATCTGGTAGTAAGGCCCCGTCAATCCGTAACAAAACATAATATCTAACAGAGTCTCTGCACTCGCTGTCTCATAGATGTACTGTTTCTGCTGCATGCCTCTTGTGCAGATAGTTCCATGGGCACTGTTCTTGTAAATTGGCTTCCATAATTCCCGCTCTCTCTTTCAAAACAGTCCGAACACGTGCCGCCACCAGCCAACATCCATTTACTGTCCAACTTCAAACCCACAGAACCAACATTTCATCTTACTCATTTATTCATTCAACTGCCGTTTTCTGGAACAACCTTCCTTCATACGTATTTCCTGAAAATTACAATCTACAGAAGTTCAAGTCCAATGTCAACAAATATCTTCTTTCGTCTTCTCAACCTCCAACCCAAGCACGGTACTAACCTCTCGTGTTTGGGATTCACATAAAAAAAATAAAAAATAAATGAAAACCAATATTGGTAAGTGAAGGGAACAGAACGCACAACTCTTGGTACGTTTTAGGGAACGGAGCATCGCCTCCGACAACCGGTTTCCATTACTGGACGCGTTACTAGAGGATTGGAGAAACGTTTCCTAGTCCAATGAATCCGTTTCCGGCTGTTTCACGCCAACAGGAGACCCGAAATATGATAAAAATGACCCGAGTTTATCGTCTAATCTTGCCAGGTGTTAAAGCAGGCGTAGCGATGTTATGATGCGGGAAAGGGTTTCATGGTGCACATTGGACCACGAAAACAGTCCCACCTTGATCTCTGTGGAGCGACACTTAGATGTCGTAAATTATCTCGACGTTTTCTTTCGACCAGGCGCATCGCTTTACGGACGAAGTGTATTCGTGGGGTCTTCTAATGCTCCGTGCAGAAGACAGGAATTGTAGAGAACCGTTCCAGGAGCATCAGATGAAGTCAGCTACTACGCACTCGCACATCACAATTCAATTGGGCGCGTGTGGGATGAATTGGAACGAGCCCTTCAGGGTACAGATCCTCAATCATCGAATCGACAACGAGTGAGAAGCAATCGAGGGATCACGGACCAACACCTCTGTGGCGCGCTTTGAACACCCGAAGTGAATCCGTGTCGTGACGAATCCTGGCTGCTGTAAGAGTTAAGTGGATTGGGGAAGGGACCCTCGCTGTCACTCGGGTACATTTCACATGACACGCGGAGGTGGGGGGAAACCCCCTGTGGCGTTTGAGACGAATACGCTTTACACTTTACTTGTCACTCGGGTGTACCTGAACAAAGTGGCCACTCAGTGTGTCTCAATGAAACAAACCATAAAAGAAATTTCGTTTAATAAATTGAAGTAATCGAGTGAAGTGCGTTCACTCGATTATTTAAATTTGAATTATTTCTCTCATTTAAAATAATCGCGCGAACTGTGCACTGGGTGGAGAGTGAACTGCGACAATTTACTGATCCACCCAATGCGGCTTTTTAAATGTAAATTACAGCGGTTTTCGCACGCGCGTTTTAAAAGGGTTTTTCCTTTTAAACGCGCGTCAGGAATTTGATTTAGATTCGGTTTGCTGTCGGATCTCTCATTTGGGGATTACGGACAGCCTGAAAATTGAGAAGAGAGAAAGAGAAATTGGGAAGAGAAGCGCGGTTACCACTAAGACGCCGTTAATTACGTGCGTACATACCTTTGAGGAGCCGAAGAAGCCTCCTGAAGTCGGGTTTTGAGAAGTGGAATGCCCACAGATCTAAAGAAAAAGAAAAAGAATTTCGTTTCAGTTTCAGATTGCAGAGATTCGGTTTGAGGATGCCGTCGGTACAGTCGCTATTACGAGATTACAATGTGCACGTGTAACTGTTACTTTAACCGGCAGGGGGAGTTGTTGTCTACTCTCCAGATGTGCACTTCGTTGCGAGTTAACAATGACTTTTTTGCGCGTTTCACCTTTCGCTTTGCGTTTTCAACCAGTTGACTTCGCCTGGCTTTTTGGACAAATGTTGGACTGCATTTTCGACGACATCCTCAAACCTTCCAAGTACGTCAACACTTTTTATTTTATTTTATTTTTAAAAAAACAATGTCCGGTACTTTCTGATTAAAGGATGCTTCGATTGAACCCACTTCGTAGCGTTTCTTTCTGGTCAAATTAAGCCGGAGTTCATTCCTTTCGCTTTTCCGCTGTCTCCACCCTTGCAGTAAGGCGCCATCACCAAGTTTTGACAGTGGCGCCTCACTGTGAGGGCGGAGACGCCGGTAGAAGGGCACGATTCAAGCGTTTCGGTGGAGGCGCCTTTTTTCTCGTTTACCGCAATCTTTTAATTGCATTTCTCCGCAATTGCATTCGTTTCGTTTATCACGTCTACCTCTGGGGAGGGAGTAGTGGTAATTACCATTCGCGTGCATAATTACCACTGCACGCGAATCCGCTAGGTGGCGGAATTTGACTAACTGAGGAATTATGTGCTCCGCTTTTTACCTTAATTTAGTATGGATTAAAAGTGTTAAACTAGTTGTAATTGATATCAGTGGGTAGCTCTCTTCTCCAGCTTTTGAAACAAGTATGAACAGAAGACGAAAGCATGCAGGTAAATATGATTTCTAAAGATTAAATCTGCGAATACCTGATCGGACATTTTCTAGTTCGTATAAACGCAACGTGTCCGCTTACCGAGGGTAGTCTTTCGAAATCACTACAAGGTCATACCTCCCGCTGTACTTCCCCTTAATAGGTGGGCAGAAAGGCTTTAGTAAAGTTACAGTAGCTCACTATACTTCTTTTGCCCTTAGGGAAAGAGCGACCTTAAAAGCTAAAGGGAAACACATGTCTGGATTACAAAATATGGAAAAACAGGGATCAGAAGCAACTGATCAAATATGTAATCAATTTTGCCAAAAAGTGAGCAAATGCGCTATTAAATGCAGCGGATGCAAGGCGGTTATTGGAAGATGTTGCTCCTCGGTGGACATAGCTCGACTTAATCGAGCTAGGAAGAAGAAATTTCTTTGTCTAACTTGTAAATCCAAGAAAGGGAACGATGGGGGTGAACGGGTAAATAAGCCATCTAAAGAAGAGTCTAGCGAAGGCGAGTCGGGCGATGACGCCTGCAGCGAACGCGAGCCTACGGACTCCTCTCAAGGTATCTGCTCTGGGATACCCGAAGAACCAATTAATGTCATAGGTGACTCGATAACGGAAATACTAGGGTGCGACGCATGTCCAGATGACTGCGAACATCGGAGACTTCTTAGCAGAACCCAAGACACTGAAAAAATGTCAAACTTCGTTGTACAGCGTGTTGCAGAAAGCCCTCATTGCAATGGAACTGAGAAAAAACAACACTGCGGCTCGGAACCCTACACAAGTAATCACGAATATTACTTAACAGAGCTCCTCTCTCCGATGTACAGGGCCCTACGTGAGATCCAAGAGGAGAACAATGAACTAAGGGAGCAAAACATTAAAATCAGCAGAAGTCAAAAGTTATTAGAGGAAAAATTGAACACACTATTAGCGCAGTTACAACTAACGGATAGAAAAATCGACACTGCTGTACTAGCTATGAAAAAACAAGAAAATAGGGCCCAATATAAGGAGGCGGATAAGGCACGAACAGATCAGCATACGCAGACATCCAAATTACAGAGGGATACTAAGGGAAAAGCAAGAAATGATAGGAATAATAACTTTAAAAATGAGGGAGGCGAGTCACTACTGCGTCTAAGAGTGTCAAGATCTGAAATCTCCACTGAGAAAGACCACACGACTAGGCCAGAAACAAGAATAGACCTCGCAAATGCTAGTCCCCTCTCCCTATCAACCAATGACAACCCCCAGAGCACATTGACGACTGAAATAAATGCTGGGTTTACTAGACAACCTACCTTTGCGCAGATTGCGACCATTAGACAGAAGGCACCGCAACAGAACAAGACGAGTGAATCTGCCCCATCGATACCCTCTCGCGCAAATCAATCCATGTTTGAGAACAATCTCGCGGACTATAGGGTTCAAAAAACGAATCAAATCAATGATGAGCACAATAGAACCGAGACCACAACTAATCGTGTTGCGGGACACAGTCAGAGGCTTGCCGACAGATTTAACATATCCTCTGTACAAACCAGAGGAAAGATATTTATTTCAAGACTCAATCCGCAGACAGGTCCAAATCTTATTAAAGAAATGTGCGACAGAGGATTGGGGATGGATGTAGAGGTCAAGCAAATACGCACACGACATCCTGCATATTCCTCTTTCATACTCTCCTGCCCACTAAATAGTGAAGGACGGCTCTTGGACAGAAACATCTGGCCATTAGGAACGCTGGTGAAGACATATAGAGAAAGGGCTGGGAGGCCCACAATTAGGAACAGCACCGCGAACCTACGAAGAGCCCAATAGCAATCAACAGTCAATTTTTCTCTCGCAAAAGACTCGAACCGGATCATTATCTTCTTGCAAAACGTAAGAAGTATATCGAATAAGCTACACGCACTACAAACCTTACTACTCAACTCGGAGAATGACTGCGTATGCTTAGTTGAAACATGGCTCCATAATAATAGACACCTGGACGCCGTTGTACACCCCTCCGGTTACAACTGCATCGCAAATGGAAGAGAGGGTAAAAGAGGAGGCGGTGTAATGATTCTTTTCAAGAAAGGATTTTCTGTAGTCAAAGAACTCGAGGCGCAATCGAAGAATTTCGAGGCTATCACTGCCACTCTTGGCAAGGAAACGAGGAGATTGCAATTAGGCGTAATATACCTACCACCGGAACACACTAAAGAAAACAGAGCCGAGCTTCTTACGTGGCTCACCTCAAATCTGAGCACGAACACAGACACAATCATAATGGGGGACCTCAATATGCCACTACCAAAACATCGGGAGGCAAAAAGCGAGTTGGACGATACAATGAATGCTTTAAACATGATCCAATTGAAAACACCAGCAACAAGAGGAACTCAGTGCCTAGATCTCATATACTACAATACCCCAGATATAAAGTTGAGGAATAGCTACATGAAATTCACTTCGGATCACCAACCGCTCACGTGTGAAGCCACTTTAAGAAGAATCCGGGACATCCGCCAAACTGGTCCGCATCCAAAAAGCGATACAAAGATACTTTTCTCATCAAAATATATTAAAAGTGACGTCATTCTGAAACATCTGATGGCATATAATTGGCAAAACCTATACCTTTTGGGCACTGATGATGCCTTATCAGCGCTCTCACAATCACTCATGCATATGGCTGAAGAAGGAGCATCTAAGGAAATTAAATTATCAGACAGGGCAAAGCCCTGGTTCAACTCACAGTTGAAAGCAATCTTCAAAAATTGTTCAGGAAATGGAAAAGAACTAGACATCCAGAGGACCACACCCGGTACAAACATGAAAGAGCACGGTTCATGAAGGAGAAGAAACGGGCACACATAGATATGGCTAAAGCAAAACTAAAAAAAGGCAAAAGAATTGTCAGCAAAAAAAACCTCGCGCATAAAATGACTGAGACATCCTTTAAGGAATGGACCGAAGCCACTTTCGGAACACCCCTCAAGGAAAACCAAATTGACAGCGAAGCAAACAATAACAGGATACAAGATGTAATCAAGGGGTTTAAGGAATCTATCAATAGTAATCGGATTGTCACTAACAATGGACATCTAAAGGAAATCAGTATTAGCAGAGACAACTTAAAAAGTGCAATCAACAGCCTCCCAAATAAAGCAACAATTGGGCCAGATAATTTCCCACTATTTATGATCAAAATCTGTAGCTGTTACATCATCGATGTACTACTACACATATTCCAGAGAATTTTGATGGAGGAGAACTTCCCGAAGCTGTGGAAAAGCTATTTTGTAAAACCTATCCTCAAAATAAAAAACCCAAAATCTGCAAAAGACTTCAGACCAATCGCTATCGGATGCTCATTGCAAAAAATCTTTGAAAAAACAATCCTGCACACCATCATCGAGCATTGCTTTAAGCACAGGCCAGAATACCTGCACTCAGTACTTCCGCAGAGATCGACCATCACCAACCTCATGGGGACACTGCTAAGGATCCAGCAAGCACTAAACAGTAAGCAGCAGGTGGACGTAGTCTATTTAGATGTGGCATCCGCGTATGATAACATATCCATCCCAGCTCTCATAGTCATTTTGCGGGACTACTTCCACATTACAGGAAATGCCCTCCATTTATTAAAGAGCACTCTTTGGCGCAGACAAATTGCGGTGACAAACGAAAACATGTGCGCAACGTATGAGGTTGATAAAGGTGTCCCGCAAGGCGGAGTATTGTCTGCCACACTTTTTGCCATAGCCCTCGAACCCTTCTTAGCCCAGAACAAGAAGCACTTCATCACATACGCCGATGATATAAAATTTTTTATTACCTCAGGAGATCAGAAATCAGCTGACTACCACAACCAAGTGGCTAATACTAGAATAAAAGAACTTCAAGAGTATCTAGATTGTATCGGGCTGCAGTTGAACGAAAAAAAGACGGCACAAATGACTTTCACAAATAAAATAAAGCCAAACAAAATGGCAATATTTGTGAACGGCATCCTCGTCCAAAAGGCACAGTCACACATTGATCTTGGTCTCAAGTGGGACGAAGGCCTGACCTTCCGCCCGCACTTCGCATACATCCGTAACAAAACATACGCGGCGCTTTGGGCAACCAGGCAGGAGCTCACCGGTATTAGAGACCCCGGTCTGATGAAGCAATACATCAACAGATGTGTTACTCCTATTCCCCTATACGCGGCACAAATCTGGTCTTCAGCTCCCGAATGCAGTATCAAAGCCTTTCTAGGACTCGAATACTGGCTCTTGAGATGACTGAACAGAATTTCAGCTAAACCTTTTACCATCTCAAGAGCTATACTATACTCCAATTTAGAGGTCACACCCTGGAGACAAACAATAACGTCAAGGAACATAATGACCCTCGCTCAGCTTTTAACGGGACGACTGGACGCACCGAAAGCCCGAGAGTGGATAAAAATACCCGGCGAAAAACCAAGAAGAGTTGCAGAAAAGAAACCACAACTGAAATCGGCATTTACGCAGTTAGATAGCCTCGGAAGATTCTTTCCAGCAAACACCATCCAGCTATTCAACAACCTAAATATCAATCCTGAAAAGCTCTGCAATTGCAAATCCTACAGAAAGGAAGTTCTCAGAAACTCTTACTTGCAAATACAGATGTAATTAAGGATACAGTTCCAGCACCTTGTTCGGCCAGACACAAGCCACTGGGATTTAGGAAACCCGACCTCATCAAGAAATAGATGTCAGGATTGTCATACCTACACAACTCTAATCCCACAGAAGAAGACGACTGCTGGAAATTTGAACTTTCAATTTTTTTTTTTTTTTTTTTTTTTACTGTATCGCAGTCATTCCTGTGGTTACAAATGCTGTACGTTGTTTGGCTGTAAATATTTGTGTTTGTGTAAATACGGTGAAACTATCACTTGTGTCTGTTCAAGCAAAAGGTATGCTTCAATTGTCATGGTATTAAGTTCTTACCAGTTTACGGTAGTAAGTAATTAATAACTGAAATATTCTATATTCCAGATAATTATAAATCAGATATTATGTATTTCATGTATTTCATAACTGTAACATATTTGTATATTTTGTAACATAGTTGTATATGTATGTTCACCCTCTAGCCTGTGGCTGTAACCGGGTGTTCTCATAAGAGAAATAAATTGATGATAATAATAAATAATAATAATAAAGAATAGTAGCGAACGGCGCATATTTTTGGAAATGGCTGCCTGTTGCCGGTGGAGTCGAGTTTGGTCCTCCTGCCCGAACTGGACTCTACCGGAAAGAGGTCTTTGAGCCGAGCTTGGACGTCGTAAAGCGGAATCTCTTCGGCAAATTGCGTGGAGACTGCGATGGCCCGTCGCTCACTAGTGGAGATGCGGCCTTCCCCAAGAAATGTTTTAATTCTCCGAGTTGTTCGTTTATCAGAATCTTTGCTCGCGATTTCATCTGTCTGTTGGGCGCTCTGCGGGTTTTCTTTCGGTTGTGTGTCTGTCAATTGTCCGTTCCTGGGAATAAAAACCCCATCTTCAAAAGCATTGAGTGATATCGCGTGGTCACTTAAACTGTTTTTAATTGCCAAAAGTTCTTAGAGGGACATTCACTCGTCCCGGAGTGAGAGGGTGTGGTCTCTTTCTCCATCAGAAAAAGCATCGGCTCCCTATATTGAGAACGCATGTACGCACCGTATGTTTCAGTACGGGAGTGAGCTGCGGGAGCTTATACTGGCACGCGTGTCGTGTGGAAGGGGGGTGGAGGATAACGAGGAATGAATAATGCTTCGATGCTAAGAGTAAAAAGAGCCACTACTTTAAAGAAAACCTTTAAATATGGCCGTAAGCGTTAAATAACAGTGGTTTGTTGAAATGCCTGCACACCCGTGGTAATGCAACCAAAAGCAACGTGGGGGGGAGGGGTGTTAGCAATCGTTTTTGCATTCTGTTCTTGACGCTTATTTGCTTTTATAGGGTTAAAAGATTTTCGCCCGCACACAACGAAACGAAGAGTTCATATTTGCAATTTTAACACTTTCGTTCCACCGAGGGTGCGCATACCCTGAAGCAGTCAAGTGACCCGGTCGGTGGGTCAAGAACTTAATAAATTTTTATTTAACGTTGCGCGGTTAAACGGCGTAATAAAAATTTGGTAATAATGTCGTTAAACCTTTGGAAACTTGAACCTGAGAGGGTAGGGTTCACGAAATGACCCTACCCCAGCCTTGTGGGGTGGTTACTTCGCGAATCCCTTTAGAAACCTGAGGGCAGGAGTAAACCGTCGAGACCAACCTAATCCTGCCACGCTGAAAATGGTATCTCGTTCCGGCTGGAAGAAGATGGAAAAAAAAATCGATCGTGTAATAAAGGAAACGTAATGGTTACGATATATTTCGTAACCATTCGTGAATATTTAATGTCGGCATAAGTTGGTCGGCAACACAAACCTCTCCCACTTCGAGATTCTTTTCTTTGCTCCCGACCTAAGGAGTGTTCCGATCCCAAATCACAAGAAGAATTCGAGTCGCCGAAGAAACGAGCGCTTGAATAAAATGCTTTCCCAAGAGTAAAATGTAAGGGGGAGCTCGTCGGAGACTCGAGTATTTCGTGACCGGTCCGGTGATGCACTTCCGATTCGGGGCCCCAGAGGGGAATAACCAAAGTGCAAAGTGTTTTGGTTCAGAAGGATTTAATTCTGTTAGGAAACTCCGTTGTCAGGGAAATATTTTTTGGTGGGCCAGAACCAACTGGGGTGGGTTTGCCGGAAGCAACAATCGACGAATGTTACGAACAGATCGTCAGATTTTAAGGGAAGGAAAGAGAGAGCGAATTATTATTCGTGTGGGGGGACTAAGGATGCAGTCGCTTATGATATCCATCCCATCTCTCATAGTCATTCTGCGGGACTACTTTCACATTACAGGAAATGCCCTCCATTTATTAAAGAGGTGTCCCGCAAGGCGGAGTCTTGTCTGCCACACTTTTTGCCATAGCCCTCGAACCCTTCTTAGCCCAGAACAAGAAGCACTTCATCACATACGCCGATGATTAAAATGTTTTATTGCCTCAGAAGATCAGAAATCACCTGACTACCGCCCCCAAGTGGCTAATACTAAAATAAAAACTTCAAGATTGTATCGGGCTGCAGCTGAACGAAAAAAAGACGCAACAATTTACTTTAACAAATAAAATAAATCAAAAAACAAAATGGAAATATCTGTGAACGGCATCCTCGTCCAAAAGGCGCAGTCACACGTTGATATGATAAACATATCAACGTGTGACTTGGCCGATGGCATTTCCATTCTAATCACTGATAAAGACCCTAACCAACTTCAATGCAAGATCTCTGCCCTGCTCTCTGAAATGCATAGTTGGCTTCAAAAGAATCAGCTGATACTAAACGCAGAAAAATCCAAATATATGGTGTTTAGGACGAAAAATAAACCATTGAATATTGATTTCGAAATAACATCCAAAGGAAAACAACTGGAAAGGGTGAATGATACCAAGTTTCTAGGAATCTGGCTAGATGACAAGCTGAGTTGGGATAAACAAATGATCACCTTACGAAAGAAGGCTTCGTCACTAGCAGGAATACTCGCCCGAGCCTCTGCCTGGGTACTTCCTTCCATTCTCAGACTAGTATTCCTTCCCTTCTCAGACTAGTATTCCTTTCCTTAACACAGCCTTACCTCCCCTCACCTATGGAATCATCTCATGGGGTACGACCAGTCAAGATAACCTTGCGAGAATCAACTCCATTCTAAATCGATGTGTTAGTTCAATTTTGGGCCTTCCCTGGAATGCATCGGTGACTTGGAGATATAAGGAAGCGAGACTCTCAAGCATCTACCAACTGATACAAAAAGCTGAAGCGGTCTTTGTCTACAATGCTTTGAAAACACCAAACTTTCCTCCTCTCTTCAGATCCTTTTTTATAACAATAGAAGAAGAAGGAATAAGATATAATTTAAGAAATGAAGCGAACCTGAAGGTTCCGCTTTTCAGAAAAGCCATAGGCCAGAAAAATATAAAATACAGATGCGCAGAAACCTGGAATAATCTTCCTGAAAACATCAAAAATGCCATTTCACTAAGCAAGTTCAAGAAGCTCCTAACTGAACACATCACCAGGGATGTCTGATCTAAATCACCTTCCACTCAACTCCTGAACTTTCCACAATGCATACCAGTTTGGAAATTGTGTAAACAAGTTGAAGGAATAGCTGTCAAAAAGCTTGTAACACTCTACGCAATTATTTCATAATTTTTTTCTTTCATACTCGTTATTGTAAAAGTACTCGCAATGTACCACGCGACGTGTGTGGTTGGTTTACGAAATCTCTGTAATGGAATGTAGAAACATGTCCGATTTATTTATGACGTACCTGTTAAATAACTCCTGTGTAATTTCAGATCTGTTTTTATTGTTATCTTTTTCAAAGGGAACACCCCCTAAAAAGCCTGTGGCTTATGTGTTCTCCCTCCCTCCCGCCCTTCTTGCTGTTATCTCCCAACAGTTGTAACACAAAATAGGGATAAATAAATGATCAAATCAACGAGTGATCAGGCCTTCCTCCCACTTGAGCCCAAGTGGGAGGATGTATGCGAAGTGCCCGCACTTTGCATACATCCGTAACAAAACATACGCGGCGCTCTGGGCAACCAGGCAGGAGCTCACCCACCGCATTAGAGACCCCGGTCTGATGAAGCAGTACATCAACAGATGTGTTTCTCCTATTCCCCTCTAGGAATTGAGAGCCATTTCTAAGAAAATTATCATTTCCAACTTTCCAGACCTTTCTTGGGATCTGGAAAGTTGGTTTGATCAAGCTGTTAGTTAAGCCGGGTAAAAAACCAAATGACCCAAGAGGGTATAGACCAATTTCGTTATTGGCCAATCTTGGCAAAGTTTTTGAAAGATTGTTATTTTTAAGATTGAACCAAGTCATGGAGAAAAATGGTTTGACCCTGCCTTATCAGTATGGTTTCAAGAGAGGGCATTCTACAGAGGATGCCATTAATGATCTCATGAATTTCACCAACCAGGCAGAGGATAAGTATGTGTTAGCCATCTTTATAGATTTTACTGGAGTTTTTGACATGATGTGGCATGACAGTATTCTCTCTGCATTAAGGGGTATGCAATGTCCAGACTTATTGTATAGGACGATACAGAGTTATTTGTATTGTAGGAAAATTATAGTGAAAGCTAAGCATCTACAGTTTAATAGGAATCTTTCGAGAGGGTGTCCTCAGGGGTCTGTATTGGGCCCACTTTTTTGGAACTTAGTACTTAATTTATGGCTAGAACAATCAGTTGAAAATCTGCATAAGATTGCTTATGCAGATGATTTGGTTTTATGTGTTACTGGTAAATCCAGGGCTGTGCTTGAAATAAGAGTGGCCCAGGTATTAGAAAGTCTAGTGTAACAACTAAAACTGTTACGATGCTTCTTAAGGGGAAACTAAATTATGCGCGACCGCCAAAAGCTTTAATTAAGGGGAGGCAGATTCCCCTAGTATCTGAGGTGAAATACCTAGGTATAAGAATTGATGATAGATTATCGTTTTTCCCACATTTAAATTACTTACACGAAAAAATTAAAAAATTTAGTGCAGCAATAATTCGATTAACACGGTCAGATTGGGGGTTGAAAAGGAAGGTTTTAAATTTATACTACAAGGCAGTCTTCTTACCCATAGCTGCGTACGGAGCATCAGTGTGATACTTCAGAGTTACTAACGTTAAATTTAAACAGAAATTGTTATCGATTCAGCGCTCAATGCTTTATGTTATTTCTAATTTGTGCAGAACAGTCTCAACGACTGCCATGCAGGTTTTGGCCGGGCATTTGCCTCTAGACTTGTACATTGTGTATCGGGCCCTTTGTTATTACTTAAAAAAGACATAGTGGTTTCTTTCATGAATATTACATCTGATGTAACTATAGAGATAGCTAAAGCTAAGAAAAATGTTCTAACACAGTTGATTGGTATGTGGCAACAGAGATGGGATCTTAGTGCAACTGGGGAGGTGACTAGATTGTTTATTCCAACAGTTAAATTTACTTATGATAGTAACAACAAATGGTTTTTTCCTTCTATGGTAACATCGTTTATTTTAACTGGCCATGGCTCATTGAATTTTAAGCTACATTACTTTGGTTTAGTCAGCTCTCCTGTATGCACTTGCGGTCAACCTGAGACTTGGACTCATTTATTATATGATTGTAGTTTGTATGTTGAACATAGAGAAAGGCTAAAAGTGAAGATTGGCAATTTAGTTAGAGGCTGTGAAAGTGACCTTATTGCTAATCAGGATAAATTTCAAGCACTGCAAGAGTTCTGTGTAACTGTGTTTCAACGGAGAAGACATTGCAATAATCTAATGATTACTAATTAAGATTTGATTATATACATTTTGATTATTTGTGTTTTTTTTTTTTAGTTTGTTTATATTATGTGTGTGTATATATGTATTTTATTTATTTATTATTATTATTATTTTATTTTTTTTGCTGGCTCTCATGTGTGGGCAGCCTGGGAGCGGGATTGCTAGCACCCACCGGTATAGCACTACTTCCGGTGGGTGCGGGATTTTTGTGCATGAGGCACTTAAAATAGAAGACCAGGCCCAGCACCAAGTGAATATGGGCGTCCATTAGGGTCTCTTCGCAACCAGGGAGCGGCTGTGCAAGTGCCAGCTGCTCCCTGGTAGTGAAGAGACCTGCCCTACAGGTCTGTTTTGCAGAGGTTCTGCACAAAGTCAGTTTAGCAGGTGGAGACAGATGGAAGCCTGGGTGCCACCTTAGACATAATAATATTCCCCCTATACGCGGCACAAATCTGGTCTTCAGCTCCCGAATGCAGTATCAAAGCCTTTCTAGGACTCGAATACTGGCCCTTGAGATGGCTGAACAGAATTTTAGCTAATCCCCACTGCCATCTGAAAAGCTATACTATACTCCAATTTAGAGGTCACACCCTGAAGACAAATAATCACGTCAAGAAACATAATGACCCTCGCTCAGCTTTGAACGGGACGGCTGGATGCACCGAAAGCCCGAGAGTGGATAATAACACCTGGCGAAAAACCGAGACGAGTTGCAGGTAAGGAAACGCAACTGAAAGCGGCATTTACGCAGTTGGATAGCCTCGGAATATTCTTTCCAGCAAACACCATCCAGATCACAACCCAATATGTTGTGACATTTCCCTATCCAATAGTGCAGGTGAGCAACGCATCGATGAGCAAACTCGTCAAACCAAAAAGATATACTCTCTTAAGTTCATTAGACCTGAGATTATTTTACAACATCTCAAGACCTACAACTGGAATGCTCAGTACAATAAACCGGTGGAAGAAGATGCCAACTTGATTGAGAAAGAGCTCCTATTTATTGCTGACCTGGGTTCCTCAAAAGAGGTAAGGGTCACTGACAAAACTAAACCGTGGTTCAACGAGTATTTAAAACAGGCGTTTGTGGCCAAACAAAAGGCTTATAGGAGATGCAAAAAATCAGGATTGAATGAAGATTTCACTGACTACAAGAAAAAAAGAGCCATTTTCTTGAAAAAGAAACGACATTCACGCTACGAATAGGTTATTAGAAAGCTTCGACATTCGAGCAAAAAGGCCGCTAAATTTGAAATGGAAGAAACCACATTCGGACACTGGGCTAAGGAATGCTTTGAAAGGCTGCCAGTTGAAGGTAAAGCAAACAATGTCCAAGGATATCAGCTGGAGAATATGGCACAACATATTTTAGCGAGAGGAGGCGTTTGTGAGAATGCTTTATCCACAGTCACTGCTTCTAGAGAAGATCTCATCAATTCCTTGCCTACCAAATCTACGATCGGCCCCGACGGGTTTCCTATCTTTATTTTAAAAATATGCAGTGCCTATATTGTTGATGGGCTGTTGCACATTTTCCAAAACATCCTGAGAGATGGAGTCCTCCCCCAGAGATGGAATCACTACTTTGTGCGCCCGGTGCCAAAAAAGAAGACCCCTAAGGCCTCTTCAGACTTTCGACCTATATCCATCAGTCGTTCTCTTTTAAAGCTTTTTGAAAAAGTTATCCTTCCTGCTTTAACCCAACAGTGTTTCGCGCACAGGACACCCCCACCTCCATACCGAGAAGATTCACTACTACTAATCTTTTGGAGACTTTTTTTTTTTTTTTGGTAGTTGTTGACGCATCGGCTTCTGTGGCCATAATGCACCTCCCAAGGTTTTTGCAATACTTTGATCCAAGCCCGAGGCGGGAATCGAACCCGCGACTTTGGGTTGCCAGGCAAGCACTTTACCCACCCGGCTAGCCCGGTCGGCTTTTGGAGACTTCAGAATGCAGCACGCATTAAATGAAAAAGCCCAAATTGACATCGTATTCCTTGACATAAAGGCAGCTTTCGATAAAGTGTCGTTACCTGAGCTTGAAAACATATTGAAAGTTTATTTCCGCATTGAGGGCAAACTATTACAGATCATCAAGGCCATTTTGAAGCCAAGGCACCTCCTCATTGCACAACACCAAGAATTCCGTGCAGAATACACCCTCACTTGGAGCATCCCTCAGGGAGGTGTCTTATCAGTTTTGCTGTTCGCTGCCGCTCTGGAGTCTTTTCTGGCGCGGAATCAGAATTTTATTTCCTACGCCGATGATATAAAAAATATTTTGTTGTTTCTAAAGAAGGATCTCAGGTGTCCGACGTCAATTTCCATGCCAACGCTAAGCTGTATGAACTGGAGACACACCTACGCAAAATCGGTTTTACGTAATCAGATTAAGAAGGTCAACTCATACACCGACCTAGGAGTAACGTGGGACGAGGGCCTTACCTTCCAAAGGCACTTTCAGAACACGAGAACAAAAAAAACTTTTGTTGCCATATGGGCTGACAGGAAATAACTGGGATTCGAAACCAACAGCTACTGACCCAATATATCCAAAGATGTATCTTTCCTGTATCCTTGTATGCTTCGACAATTTGGTCCTCTGCTCCAAATACCTATATTAGGAAGTCTCTCATCGTGGAATACTGGTTGCCCCGGTGGTTGAATAGGATTGCCGGGAAGCCCTTCTCAATTTCGAAATCCATACTGTATACCCACTTGAACACAGCTCCGTGGATTCAGATGATCACAATACGCAACACCTGCACTCTGGCACAACTTCTCACTGGGAGTTTAGATGCCCCTCAAATTGAAAATCTTGTAGTAAGGCCCCGCCCTGGAGCCCGCCTCCACAACCCTCATATTCTCTGAAGCGCTCTTAATAACGCGGAGGATTAAAGCGGATGTTTCCTGCCAATACTCTGGGGCTGTTTAGAGACCTCAAAATAGAACCTGACAGGTACTGCCACGAGAAAACTTACAGGAAGCTCATTGCAGCGGATCTGTACACGAAACTACAAATATGATGAAGAACGTAATTCAAGAAAGACTTCAAGTGCCCTCGAACTCATAAAAATCTTAAATGAACAATTTATAATGTTCCCAAAAGTCTCTTAGGACTGAGGGTATTCCATTTGTTCAGAGAATGACAATCTGAATCAATTGATAGTGTAAATGACGATGTCATTTTTCTGTGTATGTATAATGTTTTCTAATATTCCTATGAAGGTATGATTTCTGTTTCTGTCTAATTTTTCCTCTGTATTTATTTATTTATTTATTTTCTATGTTTTATTTTATTTATTTATTTATTTATTTTCTAGCTGGATGTATGCATGAGCCACCCTCCTAGATAATTTCTGTACAGAGGTGTTTGTCGAATAAACTGATAATAATATTCAACAATTTCAATATCAATCCTGAAAAGCTCTGCAATTGCAAATCCTACAGAAAGGAAGTTCTCAGAAACTGTTACTTGCAAATACAGATTTAAGGAAACAGTTTTAGGACCTTGTTCGGCCAAGCACGAGCCACTGGGCTTTAGGAAACCCGACCTCATCAAGAAATAGGATTGTCCTACCCAACCGTAATCCCCACAAAAGAACCCGACTGCTGGAAAAAGTAAATTGAACTTTCAAATTTTTATTTTACCTTATCGCGGTCATTCCTGTTGTCCCCATGTTGTTTAATTAAATATCTTTATTGCAGGCAGTGATTGGTTACATGATTGCCTGATGCAATAATACCCACAACAGCGACAATGCTAGGGGTTTAACATGAAATAACTAATAAAAGAAAAATTACATAAAACGTATATTTCCATATTTTACATATAAAATGAATATTAACATGTGAAATGAAGACACATGACAGGACGATGACAGTCACTCGGTTGAAGACGAAAGCTGGTCCCTGATGATGCGTCTTCTGTACGGTTTGTCCTCTATGAACTTTTTATAGTCCACATCCATCTCCTGGACATTGTGGAGCATCTCCATGGGCAGGAATCTATCCCCTATTCTGAGCCTCCACGCCACAGACTGCAGAGAGGGGAGGGCTCATAAGGGTTTCGGGGGGATCCTCGAATTGCACCTCTGCCAAAAATTTGGCGTATTGACTTCACCCGCTGTCATTTTAATTGACACGAGCAATCAGAGGGTGAAGATCCGTTTGGAGACTTTTCTGTAATTTATAAGTTGGGTGATATCTGAAGTATGTGTGAGTGGTGGCAGTTTATGCTTGAAGAGAACCCACCGAAGAAGCCAGTACTCATCAGATGCAATGGTTTTTAGCGTGGTTTTCGTTGCCGACGCCCAGATTTCTGACCCGTAGGTGATGGCTGGCTGCAGAAACCGGATATGTATTGGAGCGTGTACTCAGGCTCTGTGACATGAAGGAGGTGTTGTTTGGCAAGCCATCTTGATCAGCAGACCTTGTGAATGTCTGCAACATGGTGTTTGAAACTGAGTTTGGGGTCGAAGTTAACGCCGAGATCTTTGTGCTTGATGACTGGGGTGATGGGGGTTCCGTGGATTTCCAGATTTAGTTGCGTTGGGTTTGATTTGAGGGAAAATACCATTTGTGCAGATTTTTTTGGATTTATTTTAAGAGAAAACTGTGCCAAGTATGTAATCAGATTCTTGAGGCTGTTGATAATGTTTCCAGAAACAGAATCAGGTCGGGCGGTTCCGTTGATCCGATAGAGGAGCTTCAAGTCGTCATCATAACTGATAAATTCTGTTTGTTGACACAGGAATGGGTGGGTGGCAGCTGTAAAGAGGAGCCCTGAAAGAACTCCGCCCTGGAGAACACCTACACAAACTTTCCTTGTGAAAGATTTTTTATTCACAGTCAAGTGAAGGACCCTGGTCATAAGTAGCGATTTCAAGAATTCCAGTATATTGCCTTTTATCTGGTATCCATCCTCACAAAGTTGCATGAGGGGCTGGATGTCTATGTTGTCGAATGCAGACTGGATATCCAGATAAACAATTGCCATCTCGGCCCTATCTCAGCCCCCCCCCCCAGAATGGTGTTGGTGGTTTGCAATAGGTTGGTAATGGTGGACCTGCGTTTCAAGGCATAGTGAATGTATGGCGATTCACATGGCAGAACCTGGTTGGTTAGGATGGGAAGAAGGCACTTCTCTATGACTTTGAGCAGATATGAGGCTTTCATTATTGGCCTGAATAGTGAAATTAATGTCGCTCCTTGAGTTTTGGGAATTGGTTGGACAATATACTGATTCCAGGCTGTTGGGAAACTTTGCGTTGTGAGGATTCCATTGAAGATACCTAGGAGTACATCAATGATGAATACACTAACGCTTTTAAGAATGAATTGTGGGACCCCATCATATCCAGTGCAAGACGTTGGTGGGATATCATTGATGGCCTGGATAAGCTCTCTTTTTGTGATGATGATGGAAGAGGACATCTCGCTGACAACTGTTGTTAATGCTCTTAAGGTCTGACGCTGATTTTGGCTTAAATTTTGTGATGCAGTCTAGCCATTCAATTGGATTAAGTTGTTGGGGGAATTCATCATGCCTTGCCTTAAATGGTGCCTTCCTGATCTTGATTGTTTTGTCGATGTAGGCTTTAATGGCTTCAGATTTGCTTCTATTGAACTGAGCGTGGGCTCTTGAGTATGCAATTTGTCTAGTGGGTCTGATTTTGCTTTCCATTTTGCATGTAGTCTTTGTTTATTCCGAAATTTAAGGCTGAGATCTTGGGTCCACCATGCTTTGCTTTGACAGGAGATTGAAACTGTTTTTGACGCTGCAGTTCGAGCAATAGACTGCAGCCCGAGCTCTGGATCAATATTGGTTTAGGGCTTCCCAAGAAAAAATGGATGCTACGAAGCAGCATTTCTCTGCATTGAGGAGAGAAGGGCTAATCATTGGCTTCTTAACTGGTGCCTGATGTTGCCGGGATGTCCTGGAAGTGATTGGAAGAATGAGGCCTACTGGTAGATGGTCTGACACGCTGTACGTTGTTTGGCTGTAAATATTTGTGTTTATGTAAATATGGTGAAACAGCCACTTGTGTGTGTGTGTTTAAGCAGAAGGTACGCTTCAATTTTCACGGTATTATGTTCTTACCAATTTATTTATTCTGGAGTTAAGTAGTAAAAGCCTTAGCGGGTAATTAATAACTCAAGTACGTATTTTCTATTCCAGATGAGATGTACTTCTAAATCAGATATTTCATAATTGTACGATCACCCCCTGGCCAGTGGCTGTAACCGGGTGTTCTCCTAAGGGAAATAAACTGACGGTAATAATAATAAAATGTACACGATCTGAAATAGAGGACCTTACAGAAAAAATGCCGCGAGTCAGGTCACAACGTGTGCGCACCCCTGCAATTCTGACCAGTCGCAATACGAGGGAGATTTTTTTTTTTTTATAACATTTGTACGCTGTATTTCGCAGCCCTTCGTTTTGTTGTCGCGTGTGTTGTATTTGTATGCCGTATGTTATTCTGATTTTCTCGATGCGAACCCCGGCGCTCGTTGCCCCGATGTGATATTGCGCCGCGTTTACTTTGCAAAAATAAACATTTATTTATTTATCATTTAATTAAATTAACGCCCATTTCTGTTTTAAGCGAGTTTTCAGTAATCGAAGGTTATTATTATTACAAGTTAGCGCAAATGAATGAGATCTGCTCGCAGCAACTACTAAATGCTTAAAAGATTGGCATCGTTTCAGTTGTATCTCATAATGTGAATGCCTTCGCGACGAGTTGCCATCATATTTATGCACTACCTCGAATAAGTAACTGCGCACCATAGGAAAAGACTGTCTTACTTTTTCTGAACGGATGCTACCACCACCACCCACACGTTTCGAAGCTGATTGACTTCTCTTCGGTCGGTGGGCGGGCGGGCACCCTGGTATTGCAATGGTGGCTAGGCAGTTGCGCAGTATAATTGCGCAATATGAGAGATGCCTGATGGTGTCGAGAAATTTGAATTACGTCGCATTTTAGGGAAAAAGCATCAAGTGGTGTATTGAGTTATATGATTGGCTCTTCTTCGGTGGGCGGGCAGGCACCCTCCTTACCCACCGAAGATGGGTGGTCAAGTATCCTGGTGTTGCAATGACGGAACACCCAGTGAGTTAACTGAGTACGCAACTTGAGGCTTTTGCCCTAAAATGCGGCGGTTATTTTATATTAAAACCACTCGCACATAATAGGTTAGTGCAAAAGCATCATTTTAACGTCGCCATCTACCGAAGTAGTTAAATTAATTAATTAATTAAATTGGCATCGTTTTGGTTTTATCTCATATTGTGAATGCTTTCACAACGAGTTGCTATGGTATTGTACTAGCTCGAATAAGTAACACCTCACCAGTGGAGAAGACTATTGTTATTTATTCTCGGCGGGTACCACCACCACCACCCAGACGGCACCGTTTCAAAGCTTGTGGGCATCTCCTCGGTGGGTGACGAATAATCGAAACGATGCCAAATTAATTAACTACTTTGGTAGATGGCTTAGTTGAAATGATGCTTTTGCACTCACCTATATGTTAGTCATTGTACCCTGTAGCACGAGGCCTTTGCCCTTAAATATATTAGTCTTTTAAAACTGCTCTTAAACCGCGTGAAAATTAATAACACAGTTTATTGGGGTATCCTAAGATACCGATACTCTGATATTACACAGACGGACCCAAAGAGAGAGAGAGAGAGAGAGACCGAAACTTGTTTTGGTTTTTGGAAGGGTCCGTAGATCCGAGTAGTTTGTAAACCAGTGGACTACTGATTTTCAAGTGGTTCAACAGTGGTTTTAATGGGAAACAACCCTGTAGCGTCCCTCGTAACTGTTAATCGAAGCTGATCATTCCGTTTTTTATTTACACCACTGCATAATAAAGAACAAAACAATCTTTTTAATTTTAATTTGCAACTTTAAAGTAAATGAGTTTTTTTGCCTTTCCTTTAACGTCCTCAACGCGGACAAATATAATTAATCGTAAAGTAATTATTTTCCAGAATTATTTGTAAATTAAGAACAGCCCTGCCGCGTCCACTGCAGTTATTCGTTTAAATTAAATTAAATTTAATTAATTACAGCCGGAGCCGATAAGGATTAAACCTCCGTGTGCCCCGCTGGCGTCACCAAAGGTTAACAGGAACGCCTCATTTCTCGACATTTTCTTTCGCTTTCCACAGAAGTGCGGGGGTTGTAGCGATAGGACCTTGCGCCTGCGCACACGGTTCCACGCAAACCTGAGGCTCATGCCGCACCAGCAAAAAAAGAAAAAAAACAAAAAGAAAAAGAAAACATTATGAACACATACACACGTATATATATACATACATACATATATTAGTCGATTTTATTTAATTTAATGGTATTTATCTGTACGGAATTAGGTGTATGTGGACCAAGTTAGTAACGGTAAACTAGCTTAGCCTGGGGGCGGGGGGGGGGCTGAATATTAACGTTATATTGATGAAATGGGAATAAACGTAAAATTATGCTGTACAATATCTTATAATTATTATTAAATAACAATAATAATAAAAAATGAAAATCGCAAATAAGATTCCCTCACTTGGCCATCGGTCTGCTACTTCATCGGGGGTTTTGAGCAGAACCATATCCACACCAAAGAAAGTCTCCTTCTTACCCGTTTCTGCTGTCCCCATTCCACTTTTGCCCGTTATTAATTTTTAAGTGATCGAATTAAAATTAATAAATGAATAATAATAAATTATTAATAAAATTAAAATTAATAGAAATTAGATGAAAATAAATAATATTTAATTTTAGTAAAAAAATTTTTAATTTTAATTTTTGCAAACTTGAAGCGGCAAAGTGGGATAGGCGACACAAAGCCCAACGGGTACGAATCAGAATAAATGAGAAAGGTTCTTTCTTCGGTCTTGTCTGTGGCGGTCACACTGAAAAGGGGTCAATTCACCCCTTCTGCTTGTTTTATGCGTTCATTAGATTATGCTGCGCAGTCGCGCCTTTCATAGAGTGTGGCGTGATAGTGAAATTGCTGTAGGCAATGTATCCTGCGTCAATACAAATGTTTTGAAAGTCTTGAGAGGGTTTGTTTGCGCTTGTAGGGGGGGGAGGGGTTGCCTCTGATGTCAGAAGGAACCTATGTAAATGAAATGATGCGTTTATACCGGTATAATATGTGTTGGTACGATTCAATACAATAAGTATGTTAATTACTATATAAATAAGATCTTTATTGTACAGTTCACCAGTACACGCAGGTACCACGACCATACAATACCCTTCACGGCACCATGCCAGAGGTTAACAAACGGCAGAGATAATAAAGAAATTGTAAAGATTAATTATAAGCAAATTATATAATAAAAAAAAAAAGTACTCATAGCAGATAACATTGACTTGAAAGGAAAACTAATACAAAATAACAAAAATAACAAATTGTGATAACAAAAGCTTTTCCTCAAGTCCAGTTTTCTGAGAGTCTCTTGCCCCGCCATTACGATCTGAGATCAGTTGGTAGTTCTGGAGACCACGTGCAGATCTAGGATGATCCGTCTATACTTTTTATCATCTATGATTTTAAATAAGTCAGCATCCAGGGATTGAACCAGGTGGAGCTTCTGATAAGGCAGGAACCGATCTTTCAAATGTAGTCTCGAAGGAAGAGCAAGAAGCTTGGGAGTGGAGCGGAGACCTGGTTGGGGAATCCGCCAGCACACGGTGTCCCAAACGTTGGGTGCTGAGACTCTCCCGGCAATCATTTTTACGGTGAAGATGAGTCTTCTCTCGTGCATTAATGCTGAAAACCTGGTTAAATTCAGCGCGTTGGCCATCGGTGTTGTGCGCTGCTGTGGTGGGAGATGACACTTCCAGGTTGCCCACTTCAGGAGCCAGTATTCAGCGGCTTTTAATGGTTTAATTGTGGTGTCTGCAGCTGAGCCCCACAACTCTACTCCATACAGTACACTTCCAAAAATCATCATCCTGATATACATTTTTATCAGGTTTCTGTTGTAAATGTGTAGCAAGTGCTGCTTGGCAACCCACCGTTTCTTGTTGAATTTAGCAGGGTTCTTCTATATGGTGATGGAATCGTAATTTTCTGTCGAAGATTACACCCAGATCTCTTTGCTTTTCAACGCAGGGGATCGGGACTCCGTCAATCGCAGGCTGAATTATGGTTGGTATGGGTTTAAGAGAGAATACCATGATGGCAGATTTCTCAGGGTTCACTTGCAGGTCAAAATTCTTGAGGTACTGCTGTACTTCTGATAAGGTCTTGTTGATGGTTACTGTGGCGTTTTTGGCTTCATCGGTCAAATTTATTTTTGTGAAGATCTTTAAATCATCTGCATATGATATCACTAGGAGGTGTTATCCTCTGGACAGGGCCAGTATAACTTTTCTAAGGCATAACGTCCCTTGTATGTCCGGGAGGATAGCTATATACATATTTACAGCCTCCTTCAATGTGAATTTTCACCCTGTGTCACTGCATTTAGACGAAGGGATATAAAGGTCGTGTGTATTGCGCACCTTAGTCACAGTTATTCCGCCGTTGGGAGTTTGTTGCACGTGATAAATTCTCAATATTTAGGTTCTCTGGTTTGGGAAGGGGTGGACGAAAGAGTTTGGTAGGCCGGGTTACAGCGCGGTCAGAAGACGAGCCTCTTCTGGGCGCAGTAAACCCGGGGATCAGAATTGGGAAGTTTTTATCTTCATTTGATAATGGGTACAGACTTTTAGCCAACCTGGTAATCGTAGGCTACGGGCGGGTCATTTATAGTTGCGAACTGTTTCGTTGTATTTTCAATAAGTGTATTGGGATTGGCGTCAATTGGGATTGGGTGGTGTATGTTGAGGTTCGCAAGTATGGCGGCTTTAATATGGTGTCTGCTGTAGTTGGGAGGTGTATTATTCTCGATGAGAGTGTGTATGAGGTTTTTAATTGCTTCCGTAATGTTATCTATGTTATTGCGGTTGTGTATTAACTTGTTTGTTTGGTTTGTGATAGTGTTGCCATGGATATGCTTAGCTGGATTGCTCTCCCAGTTGACAAGCTTTACAGCTGGGAAGCTAAAATGGTCTCTCTTATCATAATGTTGTCTTTGGTGCTGGACATCTCGCTGTCCAAATGGTAAGTAAGCTGTCCAGATAGTAAGTAAGCTTGTAAGTTGCTATTCGGGTTACTGCGTTCTATGGTTAATTCTGTGGGATGAATTTCGTGGGCTATAAGGCCGAAATTGATAACCAGGACGTCATCAATATATCTGTAGAATGTAATTTCTTCTTCGATATTGTTTTAGAAATAAAGCGGGTAAAGGTTGGCTATGGAGCAGGAACTGCTAGCCCCCATAAGCGCGTAATTGTTTTTGACATAAGATTAATGAGGTCGTGCCAATACCGTTTACTGCATTCCATTATATTTTGACAATTTTCGTACTAGTGTAAAAGGACTTTGATTAAGTCGTCGTGGGATATGCTGATGAAAAGGTCTTTAAAGTCTCAAGTGTACATCAGGCTTCTGATACTATTGTTTTTGTTTTTGACGTAGTCTCAATATATTTTTTGTTATTGGAAATAATTTTGGTATTAGTGAGTCGGTTGGCTGTAATATTTAATTTGTCCCCCATTAAGTTAGTGGAAGGTTTTACGCAGCTGTTTCTGCCCGAGGTGACGAATCTCTTTCCAATCGGGACTTCGTGGAATTTGGGGATCCAATACAGTACAGTATACGAACGGGTACTTCCTATTTTCAGTCCGAGTGTTTTTTGTGCGTGGCTTTAATTATTTTGGTAATGCTGCTAGGTGTGCAGTTCACAAGCTTGCATGTATCTCCTCTTTAAGCGTGTGAATGGAGAACATTTTGCAAATAACTCCCAAGATGTAATTGGCCTTACCTGTATTCGTGATGACGAATTTATTTTGTAGTTCTTTCGTTTTGTAATCAAATCTTTTCAAGTTATATCGTTTAACGTATTTTTGTAGTGGTACGATTTACATATATACACACACACACATATACTGTACATACAATATAAACAAACTAAAAAAAAACAAAAAAACAGATAGTGCATATAACCAAATCTTAATGAGTAAGCATTACATTATTATTGCAATGTCTTCTCCGTTGAAACACAGTTACACAGAATTCTTGCAGTGCTTGAAATTTATCCTGATTAGCAATAAGGTCACTTTCACAGCCTCTAACTAAATTGCCAATCTTCACTTTTAGCCTTTCTCTATGTTCAACATACAAACTACAATCATATAATAAATGACTCCAAATCTCAGGTTGACGCAAGTGCATAAAGGAGAGCTGACTAGACTAAAGTAATGTAGTTTAAAATTTAATGATCACCACCATGGCCAATTAAAATAAACGATGTTACCATAGAAGGAAAAAACCATTTGTTGTTATTATCGTAATTAAATGTTACTGTTGGAGCGTAGGGGCCCCCCGAAGAGCTCCCTCGTAGCTCAGCTGTACAGGGGGCGAACCTTTCGGGGTAAATAAACTGTCGATAAACATTCTCGCCTACGGCTCATTAATGGTTTTACAATTAAATTCGCACGCGCTGCTCGAAGAATTGCCAGCTTGGATTCCGCTGCGTTTCACGCTCAGTTTGGGGTGACACTTCACTTGTACAGTGTGGGACACTTTGAAAGACCTCCTCCCCCTCTCAACTGAAATGTTTCTCTACAGTTGACACGAGTAGGTGTAACGAAGCGCAACCTTCAGTGAGCGATGCCCAAATTGGGCCACTTCTCTTAATTTTAGAGCCGAAACGTTCTTACCTGTTTAGTCACAAGCACGAAGCAGTCGCAGCCGTCTCGCGATCTTCACACCCTTCTAATGGGACTACTCTGCGCAGCGGACGAGACGTCGACTGAATTCGTGGAACGAAACAACAACTTCCTCGTGCAGGTCGAAATTCCCCGTTCAGTTACTTTCGTTTTCCACTGGAGTACGTGTGACACGATTATAACTAACGCCTGCGCCTGCGCCTCTACTTCGTGTAGTTGCGCTCTCGCGTTTTCTTTTTTTTTTTTTAACTTTCCGCTCGCAAGGTCATCGCAGTTCCTCGTTACCACGGAACGGCGGTAGTCGCACCGTAACTGCCGCCGTTGTCATCTCGCATCGACTGAGCGCGCACGTGTCCACAGAAATTTGAAAGAACAGTCGGAAATTCGATGTAACGACAGTTCCCCCATCTCCGCAGCGAAGTTCGATTGGGACCAATAAGGAAAGTTTGGACTGCTCACCTCGCGTAGTCCGAACTTTCTTTGAGAATAGGAAATCACGCGAAATTTGTTGCCCGCTAGGGTTTCGCGATGGTTCGGGGCCTCAGCGACCCCTAACCTGCTAGAAACGAGCGAGAAAATACCACCCACACGAAAACGCCGTTTTCTTTCGACGCTCTACATTCGGTGAGTCTGGAGAAACGGCGCTCGCAGAAGCCTCTTCAATGGCTGCACGTAACGGTTCCCTCCTGAAGATGTAGGTGCGAATCCGGGCTTAGACTCAAATTATAGCAGTGCGCGAGAGTACAGAAGTACACGCGCTTTGAGTGGACCGTGATGGAATGAGTGACCGTGATAAAATGATAGCGGGTGAAGTCAATACGCCAAATTTTTGGCAGATGTTCAATTGGAGGATCCCCCCCCCCGAAACCCTTAAGAGCCCTCCCCTCTCTGCAGTCTGTGGCGTGGAGGCTCAGGATAGGGGATAGATTCCTGCCCATGGAGATGCTCCACAACGTCCAGGATATGGACTACAGGGAGTGGATAGAGGACAAATCGTCCAGAAGACGCATCATCAGGGACCAGCTCTCGTCTTCAACCCAGTCATCGTTCTTTCATCGCTTTTCGTGTGTCTTCATTTCACATGTTAATATTAATTTTATATGTAAAATATGTAATTATACGATTTATGTCCTAATATATGTTTTAAGTAATTTTTCCTGTATAAGTTATTTAATGTTAAACCCCTAGCATTGTCGCTGTTGTGGGTATTATTGCATCAGGCAATCATGGAACCAATCACTGCCTGCAATAAAGATATTTAAATGAAAAGGCGGATCAAGGAAAGATATTTATATTGAAGCCGTGTGACCGATACATCAGGTTAATTTGTAGTTTGTGGGTGAGAGTGGGCGAAACGAATTCCACCACCAACAATCTGCTCTTTGCAGCTGACACGCATGCGTCGACTTCGAAAATAATTCCACATTGGCGCATTCGCAGTCGAGAAAGAAAAAAATATGGCGCGGTTCTGTTGCTCGCTCAACTCTTCGGCAACGGAACCCAGTTCGAGTGCGGGTTCAGTCGTTAATAAAAACTAATGTTATTTGAGTTTTTATCGCCGCTTTCGAAAATATTTACGCCGGAAATGAGGCCCTCTTCGGGTGAGGCCCCGGCCATGGCCCATTTGCCCGTAGCGTTAACGCTGCCCCGACCGATTGGCAACCGAAATTAATTCACCGAAGAAGCACGGGGGAAACAAAATTTTGTTTTTGGGGGGTCACCGAACAATAGACCGCGTTCCAAGTTTGCCGTTGTCTTAAAGCGCAGTTCATTTTGCGGAATTTCCACTTTGACCCCCAAATTTTTCTCCGATTACGGAATGGACTTTTATCGCCGTTTCATTTGTGCCAGAGATGGCGACCCGTTGCACCCAACCGGGACGAACACGAGATAATTATCCGCGGGAAGAACTGTGCACTGCGTGAAGACAACTCAAGGGAACCTACAAAAGATGAGCTGAGAGTCCTTGTAAACCCAATTCAAGTCGCCATTACGGAATTGGTATCCGGACTAGATCAGTTAAAAGATTCTCACATGCGTCTGACAGAGAACGTAGTCGCAAAACTCGAACATCAGCATAAAATGACTACGGAAAGTAATTCCACCGTCATGGAAGCGATCGTCAGCAGTTCCGAAATTGTGATGTCAAGAGTCAACTGCATGGAAAACGAGCTAAGGAACCTCCAGGAGACCTCATCCGACGTCATTTCGAAAATGGAATTCGGCTTCAGCATGATGAAAGGGAACCTTGCAGAACTGCATGATAACGTCACATCTCTGCACCGATGTAACAAGGACATCAAGCTCATTCTTCTAGACATCTACAATAAAATCGAACTGAATAAGTCCGAGGATTCTAGAGAGCTTGTAAACCTTCTCAACGCGCAGGACCTTATTAAGATTTATAAAAATTATGAAAAGACCAATATCGTATTAATTTGTCCTGAGTGTAAAACGAAATCTAGTCACGTTCCTTCCGCTACAAATCCCAGAAGAAGCGGCTCCGCTGAGGCCTCGATCGACATCCTTGATCAGGCCGAATCCACTGGTCTCCAACAGACCCCATCAGAAGGCGAGAACGAACAGTGTTCTTCCCAAGGAAAAAATCATTCTCGATCACAGGAAAAGACAACGGATGAAGATCATCCCCCACACAGGATCAATACCAAGCGATTCAAGGAAAAAACATTAGGAGCGAATAAGAGTTTTCAACGCAATGAACGATTTCCCCCTCCTGGAGAACCAGCGTCTGAACTCCATACCTGCTCTTACCCCTCCTAACATAAATCACAAAAGGTCAGTACCACCCATTTTCTCCCGTCTCGGATACAAAACCATTCCGTCCAAGACTCAGAAGTAAGCCGATGTGCTACATTTGCAAACGTCCTTAAATCTAATAATTCAACTGTCCGCACACCTTGGAAGAATGCCCCCAGCATACGGGTCAGACCGCACGAACCGGAGGAAGAGGAGCAACGAATTCCCAGCGTGCAAAGTCTACAATCCGAGGCACCGGAGCTCTCCTATCAACCAAATCGCACCCAAAAATTTCTGAACCACAGCAAAACATACCGAAATTATTCATCTCGCCCCCACATCGAAGAAACAACCAAACCAAGACACCCAAAATCTCCTAAGAAGATGACACCGTGCAAAGAGAAGCAGAAATACACAAGAAATCAAGTAACTGCACCACAGAAGCCAAACTACAACATGAAGCCCACAGTCGGGACTGCTAACTCAACGAAAACACATGCAATTCCACTAAAAATCTCTACACATGAAAAATCAATTTTTGTCTCCAGGCTTTCTCCACAGACAACTGTTGAACAGATGTGGTCTTATTTAAATGAAGACTTAGGCATAGACACAGAAGTTACCAGGCTCACGACCAAACAACCATACTATGCATCATTCAAAATTACTACAGCAGAATCAAACTACAAACTACTCAGCTTTGCATCTTCTTGGCCTGCAGGGGCACTAGTCAAACACTTCTACGCTACAAAGCGTACCTCTACCTCGATGCGGTATCCCCAACGTATTGAAACCACAAATAATGAAAGGAAAACCTGACTCAGACTCGCCACTAAGTCTAAGGTTGGGGAAGAACATTCCGGTTATACCGAACAAGACCTTAAAGGTTCAAACTCTCTCACAGAAGCTTTCCAGCGACATGATCTCCCGCCACTAACGCCTGAGGGAAGACATATGAAGATTGAAGTGAGAACTACCTCCAGAACGAACGATAGACGAGTGATGAAGGCCATCAGAGCTCCAACAAGGACATACATCCAAACTTCCTTAATGTGCACAATTTTCTATCAAAATACTAGAAGTCTGAGAAATAAACTTCAGACAATGGAAATTCTTCTCTTGTCAGGGTTGTATGACATCATCTGTATCACAGAGACATGGCTGTCCCCCAATGAAGAAGACCTCGCATTCTCTCAACCCACTTGCTTCTCGGGCATTTTTGCCTTCAGGGAACGGACGACTGGTGGTGGCGTAGGCATTCTCTACAACACCCAAAAATTCTCACTGACTAGCTCAGCCACTCTAAAAACAGAACTGTTTGAAGCTGCAAGAGTCTCACTCAGTATTCAAGGCCACAGACTTGACGTGTGCACAGTCTACATCCCCCCTCCCACAGTAAAGAACACTTTACAAGAGATTTCTAACTGGATCATTAATCAATGCCACCCTAAAGCAACATTACTAGTGTGTGGAGACTTTAATATCAGCTCAGGCCAACACACTCTTCGCAAATTGTTATCTTCTAATCTGGCTTCAGTAGGTCTGACCCTCCAGAATTTTTCCCCTACCAGAGGCACTAACCTGTTAGACCTAATATTTGCAACAGACACCCTCACCGTAGACAGCCAACCGGAAACAGCCTTCATGTCAGACTATCTACCAGTAGCCCTCATTCTCCCAATCACTTCCAGGACATCCTGGCAACACCCAGCACCAGTTAAGAAGACAGTGATTAGCCCTTCTCTCCTCAATCCAGAGAAATGCTGCTTTGCAGCATCCATTTTTCCTTGGGAAGCCCTAACCCAATGTCATCCACAGCTCGGGCTGCACTTTCTTACCTGCTGGCTGCAGTCTATTGCTCGAACTGCAGCGTCAAAAACAGTTTGAATCTCCTGTCGAAGCAAAGCATGGTGGACCCAAGATCTCAGCCTTAAATTTCAGAATAAACAACGCCTACATGCAAAATGGAAAGAAAAATTAGACCCACTAGACAGAATTGCATACTCAAGAGCCCGCGCCCAGTTCAATAGAAGCAAATCTGAAGCCATTAAAGCCTATATCGACAAAACAATCAAGATCGGGAAAGCACCGTTTAAGCCAAGGCATGACGAATTCCCTCAACAACTTAATCCAATTGAATGGCTAGACTACATCACAAGATTTAAGCCAAAGTCAGCGTCAGACTTTAAGAGCATTCACAACAGTTGTCAGCGAGATGTTCTCGCTTCCATCATCATCACAAAAAGAGAGCTTATCCAGGCCATCAATGATATCCCACCAACGTCTTGCACTGGATATGATGGGGTCCCACAATTCATTCTTAAGAGCGTTAGTGTATTCATCATTGATGCACTCCTAGGTATCTTCAATGGAATCCTCACAACGCAAAGTTTCTCAACAGCCTGGAATCAATATATTGTCCGACCAATCCCCAAAACACAAGGAGCGACATCAATTTCACAATTCAGGCCAATAATGAAAGCCTCATGTCTCCTCAAAGTCATGGAGAAGTGCCTTCTTCCCATCCTAACCAACAAGGTTCTGTCATGTGAATCACCATACATTCACTATAGTTTGAAACGCAGGTCCACCATTACCAACCTATTGCAAACCACCAACACCATTCTGGGGGGGGGGGGGCTGAGATAGGGCTGAGATGGCAATTGTGTATCTGGATATCCAGTCTGCATCCGACAGCATAGACATCCAGCCCCTCCTGCAACTTTGTGAGGATGGATACCAGATAAAAGGCAATATACTGGAATTCTTGAAGTCGCTACTTACGACCAGGGTCCTTCACCTGACTGTGAATAAAAAATCTTTCACAAGGAAAGTTAGTGTAGGTGTACCCCAGGGCGGAGTTCTCTCAGGGCTCCTCTTTACGGCTGCCATCCACCCATTCCTGTGTCAGCAAACAGAATTTATCAGTTATGCAGACGACTTGAAGCTCCTCTATCGGATCAACGGGACCGCCCGCCCCGATTCTGTTTCTGAAACCATTATCAACAGCCTGAAGAATCTGATTACATACTTGGCACAGTTCTCTCTTAAAATAAATCCAAAAAAATCTGCACAAATGGTATTTTCCCTCAAATCAAACCCAACGCAACTAAAAATTGAAATCCACGGAAACCCCATCACCCCAGTCATCAAGCACAAAGATCTCGGCGTTATATTCGACCCTAAACTCAGTTTCAAACACCATGTTGCAGACATTCACAACAAGGTCTGCAGAGCAAGATGGCTTGCCAAACAACACCTCCTTCATGTCACAGAGCCTTGGTACACGCTCGAATACATATACCGGTTTCTGCAGCCAGCCATCACCTACGGGTCAGAAATCTGGGCGTCGGCAACGAAAACCACGCTAAAAACCATTGCATCTGATGAGTACTGGCTTCTTCGGTGGGTCCTTTTCAAACATAAACTGCCACCACTCATACATACTTCAGATATCACCCAACTTCTAAATTACAGAAAAGTCTCCAAACGGATATTTGACCTCCGCTTGCTTGTGACAATTAAAATGATAGCGGGTGAAGTCAATACGCCAAATTTTTGGCAGATGTGCAATTGGAGGATCCCCCCAAAACCCCTAAGAGCCCTCCCCTCTCTGCAGTCAGTGGCGTGGAGGCTCTGAATAGGGGATAGATTCCTGCCCATGGAGATGCTCCACAATGTCCAGGAGATGGATGTGGACTACAAAAAGTTCATAGAGGACAAATCGTACAGAAGACGCATCATCAGGGACCAGCTTTCGTCTTCAACCGAGTGACTGCCATCGTCTTTTCATCTTCTTTCATTTCACATGTTAATATCAATTTTAAATGTAAAATACGTTTATTGTCTTATGTAATTTTTCCTGTATAAGTTATTTAATGTTAAACCCCTAGCATTGTCGCTGTTGTGGGTAACATTGCATCAGGCAAGCATGTATCCAATCACTGCCTGCAATAAAAGGCAACCCTCGACAGCTTAATTTACCCACGGTACACTTCGCCGAGCCACGTTATTCTGTTCCGTCGGAAAAAGGCGTTTGTGTTTTGGTCTACAGCGCCATCTGACGGTAAAATGCCAGCGCAACTGCGTGTGCTTGGAATTATACAGCGAAGAAGTTCGGAGAAGTTTTGTTTTGTTTTTTTTAAACATTTCATTCTCTTTAATCGCTCGCGACAATTTTTTTTTTTTTTAACAGGCGAAGAAAATATTTTGCCGCTCGACCTCTCGGTCGTCTACAAGTTAAAATTGCGCGCGATCAATTTTGAGCGTTCATTTTATTTGCCGCGATGATTTCCACTATCGCCAGAGGGCAGCACGTGCCGAGGTAACGGCGCAAAGGTTACCTTCCGTTTGTCGCAAACCGAACATCGTTTCGTTCATCGCCATCAGGACGAAGTTCGGCTTCCCTCCGTATAGGTGACCCCTCAGGAGCCAAACTGATCGACACCATTTATTGAAATCACATCGACCTTACCCCCCCCCCCCAGGAAACGGCGTACGAAGCCAAAGAGGGGGAGGGGGTGTTCTTGGAAATGTAGAGGGGAGAGCACCATTTAGGAGATTGTCTCGGTTCGATGGACCAATATTTCACAAGATATTGCTCGAATGAATCGTTAAGAACACGTAAATGTTGCGCGAGCCAATGAATATAAATAGTCGAAGAATACACGCGCGGTGAAATAGTCACGTGACTAATACACGAGGAGGGTGACATTTAAGGGACAATCTCGGTTCGACGACAGTTTAATACGACTATATTACGTCAATGCGCGCGATAAACGTGGAAATAGTGACCCGATTAATTGGGAACACTTTCTTTTGCCCAATGTCCATCCGGTACAGTGTTCATTGTCTAAGGGCCCCAGGGGTTCCCCCATCTCCGCGTTGTGTACTTTGTTAGTGAAACACAGAACACTGTGAACGCCAGAGATTTTAAAAAGTGTAAGGTACATGTTTATGTTGTGTTGTTCCTCTGACCTTTTAGACGTTGAGCCCTAGTGGGGCGCCCCCCCCGTTGCCCACATTTAGCAGAGTAAGTACTCTGGCAGGCCCTGCCACCTAATTTCCTAAGATTTCAGTAGCAAGGGCCTAAAAAAAAATAAATAAATAATAATAATAAAAAATAAATAAATCAATAAAAAAATAAAAATAAAATAATAAATAAAAAAATAATAAAAATAAATAAATAAATCAATAAAATAAAATAATAAATAAAAAAAATAAAAATAAAAAAAAAATAATAAAATAAAATGCATGTTTAGTTAGAGTAGGGGTGAAGACTGAGGAAGGGGGGACAGATAGAAACATGGGGATGATAGGGAAGGCAACCCCAGAAAGGTCCATGGGGACTGGCCCCACCAGGAGAAAAAAAGGAGGTGGCAGGAAGGGGGAGGAGCAAAAACCCATCCCCTACCTATCAGGTATTAAAGTGAACCAAGTTAGGGTACCCGGTTCAGAATGCTAGTTGGCCAAGAAAAGCAGTTGACATCTAATGGCACGCCAGTTGCGTTGTCAGTCTTCATCTAGGAGATTGTCTTATTGGTCACATCCATGAGAGTCAAGTCCAGAAGTATAAGAACCTTTTGTCTTTCTTAGATTGTCTTAATTTGTGGGTTGTCTCTATTCAAAGGTAGTTATCTATGGTGGATGACATTTTGGAGAATATATGGTAATTCACACCAATGATGGTAATGCTGGTCAAGTTTAGCTGCCTTGTTCCAGTACCATCAGGGTCCCTGGGTTCATTTAGTAGAGGGTTATCACGTTGCTGCGATTAGTTGTCTTCTCCTCAAGGAAAGCTGCTGTGCGTAGTTGGTGACAGTTTGATACTCTTCCGTAGTATCCAGTAAGTGGTTTTCTTTGCCTTTTGGTATATAAGTCAGCTTTGTGATAACCTGGCAGAGTAGGTCATCGTAGACAGGGCACTCGTGCATGAGGTGATCCCAGTCCTCAATACCTCCACAGGTGCATGTTGGGTCCTCTTCTAGGCCAAAGGTTGTTAGTTTTGCCTTCATTGAACCATAGCCAGTAAGAAAATACATGTCCATCTGGTAGTTGTGTCCAGCTGAGGAACATCCAATAGTATTGGAAGGGAACATTCGGATTTTATTCCGTTCCTGGGTGGCTGACTGTGGTTTGGCCACCTGAATGGCGCTGCTGGAAGTTGGTGGAAATAAAAAGTAAAGAAAATTGACGAAGTTATATATTTTTATTATTTTTTAAAATTTAGCTCGAAATATACGCGCAAAAAATATTATATAGCGTATTATTTAAGATCTCAGTTTTAATTCATAAAAACAAATATATGAAAAAACTTTGTCGATATTTTTACAAATTTTCTATAAACTTATGGAGTTAATCGATTTGGCAACTGAAAATACGGATTTGGTTATTATGGAACTTTCGACAGGAAATCGATAGTGGAGCTGTTTTATTATTATTGTTTTCATTATGTTGTTATTATCGACAAAATTATACCTTCATTGCCATCACCTCGATTTGTCTTTAAATTTTTGTGATAGGCTCGTTTAAGGGGAGGAATGCATTTCAATCGGTCCATCGAGTCTTCTTTTCTTACAGATCTACCAGAAGGATATCGCAAGGGCTACTCTGCTGCTGCTTGGTCTACTGCCTGCTTTTCGGATTTTGTAATATTTATTCGATCAAACTATATCTTCGTTAAACTTGCATTCGACCTCTCTAATTTAATCGATTGATCCAGTTGACTGATAATATCGTAATTGTTTTCTTTCTGCCAGCGATAGAATCTTCTAATGGTTTTGTGGAAAGGAAATTCTGACGAGTCGTCGCAACCACATCAGGTTTTCCTTCTTACGTGTCCTAATGATTTTGTACCAATCAGCGGGAGAAAAAAATGTTTCGATAATGGCAAAAGGTGAATCATTAGGCAAACAACTATGTCCACTTAGTGGAGATGGGGGAAACCCCTGGTGCCGTTGGACCCCAAACACACTTAACACACACTTAGCAAACACCTAATTTCCTGAGACCAAAATCTCAGGAAATTAGGTGGCAGGACCTGCCAGAGTATATACAGGGTGTTTCAGTTAAACGTTTCAGAACTTCTAAGAGGGGTAGGGTACATCCTGACAACTCGAAATCATATAGCAATGTGGGGTCGGAAATGCTTTCCTGAAGCGGTGTTGTACACAGAAGCACCAAAGAAAGAAAAGAGACCGTAAGTGAGAAATCGTTTTAATAATACATGAAAAGAAGCAAAAGGTACATGGATTAAAGTAAGTGTTCGAAGTTTCTTCCACGGGCTACAATGCACGCCTCACATCTCCGACGCATGGACATCCGAACATTCTGGAATACTCCAGGCGAATTTCGAATTTCTTCGGCAGCTACTGCGATTCTTGCAACCAGCTCCTCAGCATTGTCAACAGGGGTGTCATAAACTAGCGATTTCATATGACCCCAGAAATAAAAATCAAGACATGATAGGTCGGGTGACCGAGCAGGCCAACGCACGGGACCACCACGTCCGATCCACTGTTGACCAAATGTGACATCCAGGTAGTTACGAACATCTCCGCTATAATGGGCAGGGGCTCCATCGTGTTGGAACCACATTGTCTGTTGCGTCGATGCAGAAATCTGTTCATCTCTCAAAAGTTGTGGCAATACTTGCTGCAGAAAGATCAAGTAGATAGGTCCGGTTAGTCGACACGGTAACAGGTAAGGTCCGATGAGGTGATCTCCCATAATACCGGCCCATACATTGACCGAAAATCGAATCTGTGCTGCACGACGTCGTATTGCATGCGGGTTCTCGACCGCCCAGATATGGTCGTTATGCGTGTTGAAAATTCCTTCCGTTGTGAAGGATGCCTCATCGGAAAACAACACTTCAGCAGGAAAAGGGGGATTTGTAGCACATTTTCCAAGGTACCACTGTGCGAAAGCAATACGAGGTGCATAATCCTCCGGTTGCTGTGTCTGGACACGCTGCACGTGAAACGGATGCATGTCTTGTTCTAGGAGAATCCTCCAGACGCTGCAATGGGAAACCCCGACTGCGTTTGCTAGACTTCGTGTACTCGTCCTTGGATTCCCCTGTACATGCTGCAGCACATTCTGTTCGACGGCTGGAGTCCGTGCTGTTCTTACCCTGTCCCTGTCAGCTCTTTCAAATGAACCTCTCTCAGCTAACCTGTGGTGCAGTCTTGCAAAGAAATTATGACTGGGAATACGCCTCGTCGGATATCGTTCCGCGTACAAACGCTGTGCGGCTGGCCCACTACAATTTGCAACCCCGTACGCCAAATGCATATCGGCTAACTCTGCGTTCGTGTAATCATCCATCCTACTAACTTGGCGTTCTTGTTCAAGAAATTCGAAATTCGCCTGGAGTATTCCAGAATGTTCGGATGTCCATGCGTCGGAGATGTGAGGCGTGCATTGTAGCCCGTGGAAGAAACTTGGAACACTTACTTTAATCCATGTACCTTTTGCTTCTTTTCATGTATTATATTAAAACGATTTCTCACTTACGGTCTCTTTTCTTTATGGTGCTTCTGTGTACAACACCGCTTCAGGAAAGCATTTCCGACCCCACATTGCTATATGATTTCGAGTTGTCAGGATGTACCCTACCCCTCTTAGAAGTTCTGAAACGTTTAACTGAAACACCCTGTATAAGCTACTGGGTAAGTGGGCCCAACGTTGCCCCACATACACCCAGTGGAGGCAGACAAAAAAAAAACAAAAAAAAAACAACTAGTTTTCCAGCGGCTAAACGACCAGAAGAACAACGGCGCATGACACTAAACGATCCAAGACCCACACACTTTTAAATTTCTGCCATTTACAGCGTACTGTAACACACAACGTAAACAACGCGGAGATGGGGCAAACCCCTGGTGCCGCTTGACCCTAAATACACTTACACTTAGCAAACATTTCATTAGCAAATATTTTTTATTATTATTATTATTTTTTTTTTTTTTTTAGGCCCTTGCTACTGAAATCTTAGGAAATTAGGTGGCAGGGCCTGCCAGAGTATTTACTCTGCTAAGTGTGGGCAACGGGGGGGGGGCGTCCCACTAGGGCCCAACGGCTAAAAGGTTCATTCAGTTCATTCGGCTTTTATCTCTCTGTACTTTGAAGCACTTTTAATAAACTTAGAACATTTTTGATATTTCTATTTTGTCCGGTGCACGAATCTTGGTATATTATTAATTTTTTTTCTGATTTTTAGCCTAAGTTTTTGTATATTTAATTAAGCGTGATTCACTTTCTTGGGAACCATGCGATCCTTCAGTTCCTTGGCTTCAGATCTTGGCTGGCCGAAGTTATCTTTGGGACGATGTCTTTTATCGTTGAAGTCCTAATAGAACCACGTATAAAAATATTTTGTTTAACTTTTAATTCTCCAAGTTGTAAAATTGCCCTCGTGGCTTGTTCTCTTTGATCAGAAGTGACATTTCGATGATATTTCCAAGCGCACTAACATCTTGAAATTCTTTGGCAGGAATTAAACGTCCATTCCTATTTTTGTACCGCATACCCCGCACACTCATTTACGGTTCTCAATATTTCGAGCCCAATTGTCAGGATTCGGGCTCCTTTTCAGTCCAGGATTTTAACGACTTGTTTCGGTAGGTGGGTTATGGCCAATATTTCCCTCGTTTGAATCTGACGACGAATCCGAATGAATACGAATACGTTTCCTTGAATGGGGGGTTCTGAGTACAAAATAGGGGAGGATCACTGTCTGGTTCATTATTCTGCACGCCGCGATAATAATTATTTGCCATCTTTATTTTGCGCCCATAAATTTTGTTTCTTTCATAAAATAAATCTACTTTTATGATTAATACGATGTTTCTTCTTTAACACTCCACAATAATCTCGATTATGCACAACCGTTGACAAACTGGAGTTAATCGAAATGGCTTCTGAAATATATTAACTTTATTTAGTTTATTCGGAATCCATGTACGGTCCTGCCATCTCGTGGTGATAAATTGAATTATCGAGGTTGATCGCGTGGTTTCTGAAAAGTTAAGGGCTAATCGTTTCGCGGTACCGAAATTGCAGAAAGTGGAGTTGATCAGTTTGGCCCCCGAGTGGCTCATATATTAAAGGAATAATAATCACGTAAGAATAAACTATTTAAATAAAAGAGCATTGTCAGCATAAATTAAGAATCTAGCATCGAATGAAACTGAGGATAGATAACTGGTATTCATATTCAATCGTGGTGACCCCAAATTTTTTAATTTATTTTATTTACGCTTCAACCTCATCGGAGGAACCAAAACCAAATATGAGATCGATATACAATTTAATGAGAATATTGAAAGCCCAACGGAGCAAATTAAAATTGTAGTATTAGTATTCGTAACTAAATAATTTATTATTGTTAACTTATTATTTAATAACAATTAGTTAGTTGAGTTGGTTGGTCCTGCCAGAAGATCAGGATTATCCTGCCCAACCAACTGGAAATGCTTCTTACACAACTACGCTAGTGACCACCCAGGGGTTGTTCGAACAGGCTGAGTACAAAACTTGCTTCTTGTCCAAATGGTAGCTGTGCATTCTGGTCTCTTGCCAAAGCTATTGCCCGCAACTTTTGTCCATCTTTATTCCAACCTCTGTCAAAATGAGATGGTTCTATTATCACTTTAGCCAAAGACTTGCTAGCATCCTATTTTTCTTCCAGTTCGTGTATTAATGAGCTTGGTAAATCACCTTCCACCATTCCCAGTAAACTATTTAATGCTCCCTGTGGTCTTCGTCAAGAAGATAAGGATTTAGAAGAATCTTGTTGGTAAGAAAGCTCCAGGCCCCGATGGTATTTCTCCACTTCTGCTCAAAACCTGTGCTTCCGAAAGTACTCCTGTTTTGTGTCCCATTTTTTCACTTTCTTATTCCAAAGGCGTTTTTCCTTCTGCTTAGAAAATTTTCCCATATCCAGCCAGTTCCTAAAAAGGGTGACAAATCCCTCCCATCCAATGACCGTCCCATTGCAATTACTTCTGCTCTTTCTAAAGTAATGGAGAAATCAATTAACCGCCAACTCTAAAACTATCTAGAAACCTTCCATCTGATCAATGATCACCAGCATGGGTTCTGTCATGTCGATCCATTGGTGATATTCTGGCTTATGTTGCTATATCACCAATATTAATATTGGTGATATTCTGCATTATATGGACAAATTCTATCTAGACTTTACATCAGTAAAGAAGTCTTTGCATCCTTTGCCAAAAGTTTCTGGTAATCTGCTTTCGTTTGCTTAACCTCGTTTGTGACTTGATTATATGCTAGTTTAGTGTATAGATATCTGTGTCCCCTGATAATTTATACGAATCCCACGCATTTAAACCTCGAACCGTATTTATTAGTTGGTTGGGCTGGAATCCTGCAATCAGCCGATGCCCATATTAATTGGTATGAAAGGCTTAGTAGCTTCCAAGATTAATTCATTGAATGCTTCCCATTTAGAATTTGCTGTTGGTAACATCATCAGGTGGTCCCACTGTATACAATTTAAGAACTGTCTGAGACCACTGTAGTCACCTTTACAAAAGCAAAACCCTTCCCTTTACCCCTGACGGTAGTTACATCTTGACATAATTGTTAATCCCAAATCTGGGGTGGTACACCGAAAACATCTCCCAGGCTTCTAGATTTCATTCAAAAGAATGCAGTTAAGTTAATTAGCGACTCGTCTCTAACAGAGTCTCTCCACTCTGTGTCATAGACGTTGTTTTTCCTGCTGCATTGCCTTAGTCTATAGGTATTTCCATGGGCACTGTTCTTCTGAATTGGCTTCTATGTCTTGCAAGCCAATCAGAACACTTGCCGAAAGCAGTCAGCATCCATTCTCTGTCCAACTTTGTTTTATCCTCATCTTTATGTCTTCAACTTCCTTTCTGGAAACCCGACAGTGTAGAAGAGAAAGGGCGAATGCACGGTTAAAGTTTTGTTGCAACAATATCAGGGGAGATTTGAATACTCATATTGGGGTGGGGCGATTATGTTATTTATTGGTTGGCTTGAATGTTTTTGATTGCTGTCTTGACATAGCAGATGTACGTTGGTTAGAATTAATCGGAGTGTACTTCAGATGAGTACTCTAATTGAGCGAGATAAAATGGAAAAGAATTACTAATTGGGAAAGAGTGAAGCTAAAATAGTATCGAATATAAATATTAAAGAAGATAACTTGAAGGCAAATGCTGCGGGTAAGGGAAAAGGGAAAGGTAGTAAAAAAGTACGAAAGAAAGAAAGAAGTACAAACAAAAATTGCAATCAATAACGAAGAAATTGAAAGGATTAAAAGTTATCGTTATCTTGGATGTATGCTGAGCGAGGACTGGGACAATTCTATTGAGGTTCGCTGAAGAATTGCTTTATCTTCTATGCTGCCGTGATCTTAAGCTTCCTTTAATACAAGAATACTGAGATGTTATGTCTTTTCTGTCCTCCTTTATGGAAATGAAGCCTGGACACTGATGAAAATCACCCAGAATAAGTTAAATGCTTCGAGATGTGGTGCTACAGACGAACGTTAAGAGTGTTATGGACTGATTAGATAAAGAATGGTGAGATCATGAGAGGAATCAAGAAAAAGACAGATATAGCTAACACCATTAAGGAGAGGAAACTAAAATATTTAGGACATTTGATGAGCAACGACAAATGTAAGATGGTGCAAATGATAATCGAGGGCAAGATCAATGGAAAAAGAAGTCGAGGGAAAAGAAGGAAATCAGGGAGGGTATGATCGGAGTAACGAGGGCTTGTACCTCACGTGCGTCCATTGCGAAGATGACAGCCAACCTGTGCAAAGAGACGGCGCATTGAAGAAGTAAAGAAATATGAAAAGATACGTTAACAGGCAAACAAAGAAATAAAAGTAGATCCGTTAAGAGTGTTAACTTACATCTCAAGACATCTGAATGCTTTCTGAACCCAGATTTTCTCCCTAATTTTATTTTATCCTTTCAGGTAAATTCAGGGGCAAAAGTAAAACACTTTTCAAATTTTGAAGTTTCAGACGACTGCCGTTATTTGCCGGCCCGCATTCACTGCCATCGGCAACACTCTCGTAACTTTCGCAAGAATGAAGAAATTTTGAAAGAACGAAGTAAGGAAAATGCTACACCCACGAGTTTTTAGTTCTTATTCTATTGAGAAAGGAAAAAAGCACCTTTTAATACTGGAGGGCCGTGAGACACTGAATGATTCGTTAATAAGTGGAAAACACTTCTAGGAGCGGACATTAACGAAGAGGAGGAGGAGGAGGAGGTGGTGAAGATTTCTGCCGGAAGGGAGGGCCGAATCGAAGCACACCAAATGAATCCGCTGAAATTCCGGGAAGCTTCGTCTCGTGTTCATAAAGCATTCGCGTAAATTCCCGCATATTAAAAGCTTCGCCCTTCGGTGGACTGTAAAAATCCCCTCGGTGAGGGAGCTGTGGATTCAACACCGATGACAAGTTTCTAGCGATTTCTTCCTCGGCAAAATGTCTCCGAACAGACGGATATTTCTGAGGGTATTGAAGATGGACGGATTCCGTCCATAGAATAACGAGGGCAATCATGTAAAAACGCGTTTGCAACCCATCCGCCATGTTGACCTAAAACAGTCTTCGTCTGTGAAATGCCACGCCAGCGCTTCGTGAGACTGGACATTCGCATTTTAATGGGGGTAGTCGTAATCGAAATGCTTCGAGGAAACAGCACTAAGACTTGGAAACTTTCTGTTTCTTTCTCTCTCTCTGTGAGGCCGCCATTCGCTGCTGACGTCGTTTTGCGCGCAGCTTCGTTAAGAACCCACACGGCATTCTTCTGTGACACGCTCTTCTTGCTAAGCCACGAAAGTGGAGCTCGGCTCCAGATAAAAGGAATTAAGTGACTGCTAAGACAAGAGGCCACGCGCGGGATGGGGATGCAAGAGGATGCAGCAGCCCTGGACGCATCGAGGCCGCCTTCCCTCGGGACTATTCCGGAAATGAGTAAGAGGATTACACATGCTGGTCAGCCACTGGGGTTTACGAGAAGACTTCTGCCAGCCACACGAGCTATCGCCGTCTCTCTCTCCCGCTGCCGAGGGGCGGCACAGGGGGAAAGGAGGAACAGAGAAGCGAGAGGTCACGGCGTCAATGTTTTTTGATTGGAAATGCGACGAGGAGCGAAATAGTCCTGCGACAGGGATGTCACGCACGCTTTGAACGAATCTCGGGTGTTTCCGTCCAAATGTGAAGTTGCGAAACATTTCAGCGAGCGTTTTTTGGGCTGTTTCGGAAAATACTTTCCTCGGCCAGTTAATAATAAGCCTTGACGCAATACGGGGGGGGCGATGCTAGCTAAAACTCCGAAATTTAAATCGTCCTCGCACTGCGTACCACGGAGGTGATCTCGTTCAATTTTCTCGCCACGGTGCTGCTGGTCGTGAAGAAATCAGGACTTACTCAACTGTTCCCAGCTGGTGTGTTTGAACTGTCCTCGCACTGCTTATGATGGGATGCGCTCAACAATTTGCGTGTTCGGTACTTTCAAAGCCATCCAGAAATTCTTTGGGTTCCTCTCCCGTTCTTTGCTGTTCCCTTAAAATTAACCGATATTAATTACGCGTAATTGCTATTGGCGTCCAGTGTCTTGTCAATATACGCGTGGGTAAGAGGAGGGAATAACCTTTTCTGGGAAGAATCTTACTTTTTTAACTTCCACTAACGAACACCTCGGAATTTAAGATGTTTTGCTTCGTTTGTTGCCGGCGTTGAAGTAAACGAAGAAACAAATTGGGCCACGAAAGGGCAGCTGATAAAAGGAATTGAGAGACCAGTGGGAGAAGGGGCTGCGCAAGGATGGAGATGGAGGAGGCTGGCCGGAGTGCATCTTGTACACCGAATCTACGATAAAACAGCGCATATTTAGGAAATTTTGGGGAATATTTTAGAAAACCCTTTCGAGGAATTATCGACGTAAAAGGAAACGGGCGGAGATTGGTAAACCGAGCCCGAAAGAAGCCCCCGCCTTATTTTTCCACGTTCCACTTAATGACTTCGCGCCTGCAAAAACAGCTTTTATAAGCGGGAGGTATCGCGGGATGCCCTCGCATCAGTGTATTGCAAGGGCACGAGGCCCTGTCTAAGGAGTCGCAACCTGACGCCCGGCCAAAGCGAAATGCCACGTCCGCGAAATTCGAATAAAACGCGCCCTCCCGACGCTCCCTGAAGAAGCGGTGCCTGTGGTTCCCCGTACTTCCCCAGCCGTTCTTTCATTTTTCGCTCTTTCCAAATGATCTTCGAAGGCCCCACTTTCCCGTTGTCGCGCTGCCCACTTAAAAAGATGTAAATTTGCGCCAGCGAACCAAATAAACAGAATGTGCCGAAGTCCATCTGTTTTTGAACCAAACTTCATTTCTTCGTGGGAAATTTTTGCGCGCATTTTGCTGCGCGGATAACTAAAAGACGATTGAAAACAGAAAATAAAGCGAGAAGCGCGCGCACGTGTCATTTTCGGTCACTTCGAGCTCGTCAGAAATACGCTTAAACGGCGCTCGTCCGTGGTCCACCGCAATGGCATCGTGTTACACTCCAGCGGCAGAATGATAATTACGGATCGAATAATCTTTATTGGGGTACACGAAACTGTGTGGAAGCCACCTTTTTGCATTCTGCAGTCTTAAAAACACGTTCAATTGGGCAAAATAACAATTTTCGGAGGTAAGAATTTTGTGCGCGCGCCAGCGGGGGTCAAAGTAAATTGTCAGGAAACCAACGAAGAATGAACTTCGTTTTGTTATCGTTCTTAAATAATAACTAAACTGTAAGAATCAATTGACCCAGGCATCAATGTCCCTCACGCAAATAAATATTCACCAGATCATCGATACCTCGAAGAGAACAACACTCACAAAGCCTGTCTTCAGTTTATATCACTGCTGTCCCAACTCCAGGGAAAATTTTCGTCTCGAGATTGAGCCCAGCTACAACGGGCGAAAACATCAAGATGATGTTGGACACCGAGTTCGCAGCACAGGTAGAAGTGAAACCCGTCAAAACAAGGCGCCCAAGTTATACCTCATTTGTCATCTTCTGTCCTCCGGATAAACAAAGTATGATTCTAGATCCCAAAATGTGGTCGCCAGGAACCCTAGTCACACCATTTATTGACAGGGTTCATAGAGAAATTTTCTCAACCAAAGAAATCAACCATTCGACATAGCAACCAATAGACCAGGAACATATGAACCCGAAATGCCTTCAGCTCAGTTGCTTCATCCAAATCATGAGAAGTCTCACCAACAAACTAAATACACTTCAATCATCCCTGCTCCTCGTGGAAGAATATGAAATTATATGTATCACAGAAACATGGTTACCCAAGAGCAATCACCTAGCTGCCAAGGTATAACTCTCTATAGAATTCTATTGATGCCAGAAGAGGAGGTGGAGTTGCCCTGGTCTTCAGAGAACATTTTCAACCCACTAAAAGTAAAACCAGCCAAACATCTAACTTTGAAGCTCTTTCCACAGTGTTATTAGTATTAGTATTAGTAACGGCCGCATGGTGCAAGAAAGCCTACGGCTTATGCTGCACCAGAAAAAAAAAAAAAAAAAAAAATCCGAATAAAACAAAGATAAAAACAAAAAATAAATAAATTAACTAAATAATAATAATTAATAACGAAAAAAAAAAGAAAAGAAAATGAAACCTATCATCCTATACACTTCGCTGACCCGAAATGTGGATATGTGTATATGTAAGGGCGGCACCTAGAACGTGAGTTCAACTCCGCCTCGTGTCTCTGTGAAGAACAGTAGCACTGCAAATGGGCCAGATATGTGTGTGACGTCGGTTTGTGTGTATTGTGTGTGTGTGTTCTGTTGTTCTGTTCTGGCCGCTTGGCTACCCAGAAGCATCAGTCACCTGGACAGATGATTCTGGGTACTCGTCCACAGCACGGGAAGGGTGAGCCAGTCCCAGTGGAGCACGTACTGTCTCGATACGAGACTGTGATCCACCTGGTGTTGTCAGCAGGTGGGCCAGGAACCTCTGGGGCCCGATTCCAGAGGGAAGAGAGGAAAAAAAAAAAAAAAAAAAACTACCCGTGGTGCAAGTTGTTAAAAAAAAAAAAAAAAAAAAATTAGAATTTAGCCTTCCTTTTCACAAGTGTGAAATTTGGTCTGTAGAATTGTTTGTCTGGTTTTGGTTGGCATTGGCATAAGGTCTTTCGCCGGGTAGAAATGCCAGATGCAAAGGCCTGCAGGGAGGAAAGATTGTCTGGAGTCTGGATTAGTTGATCCACGTTGGTTGGGAAGAAGTTCAGAATTTTTCTCCGAAGTTGATCTCTGAGATCCTCGTACAGGTCACAGTCAAAAAGAAGGTGGTACCAGTTTTCCTTGCCTCCACAAAAGCATAAGTCGGTAGCGAGAAGCCCCAGTTGGTACAGCTTTTCATTCAGGGAGCCGTGGCCGGTCACCAAGAAGGACGTTTCAAGGCTGAGAGAGAACCAGGATCTTGCAGTTTTGGTCATCGCAAACTTTACCTCGGGGAGGAATCTTTTGGTTACTGCGCCTTGTGGCGACGTACTCCACCTGGTTTTCCAGATGTTGACCAGTTCGTTGTAACATCTTGTTTTTTCCCACTGTTCGTTGTAACATCTTGTTTTATCATCTGCAGTGAGATTAAGCTCAATACCCAGAATACAGGTTGGTATTTTCTTTCTGATTCTGAAGCAGAGTCCACGGAAGATTGTAAACAAATCAAGCGGGAGAGTTCCCGCAATTACCTGAACAGCTGCCGTGGAGACAGTCCTGCATATACGGTGAGTGGCCAGAATCATTCCTCTTTGGATGGAGTTCAGTTTGTTTCTCATTTTTATAATAACTGCACGGTGGAACCACACTCCGGGAGCATAAGTTACAATGGGTAGGAATACTGCTTTGTAGTATAGCGATAACGTTCTCTTAGACAAACCCCAATCACGTCGACAGACTCTGAGGATGGAGGCAGAAAAACCTTTAACTTTGGTGCTGAGGTGTTGGAGGTGTGGGAAGAAGCAGAGTTTGTGGTCTATAGTGACTCCTAGGACCCTTGCTTGTGTAACTAAAGGCAGTTGCACACCAGAGATCTTGATTTTCGGGGCTCTCTGCAGGTCAAGCTTGTTCTTGAAGATCATCATTTTCGATTTAGCTGGATTTAGGTGGAGCTTGTTTAACCTGGTCCAGATGGAGAGATTGGACAAAACGTGGTGAGCATTAGCTTCCAGAGCAGAGCGTGAGTTTCCAGAAAGGATGATGGTGAGATCGTCCAGATGACCTTTGAATTTCCCCAAACTCTCGGCCTCTACCACCCATGAAGGCAACTTATTCCAGTAATTTATAACTCGCTAGCTAAAATAAAACTTCCTGCAGTCCAATCTAAACATTTCCCCCCCGTAATTTGAGTCCCCTAGTTCTAGCATCATTTATAATCTTGAAAATTTCGTCCTCATTCATTTTACTGATGCCTCTCAGAGCCTTAAACACCTCAATCAAATCTCCTCTAAGGTATCTAGTTTCCAAGCTCTGCAACCCACATATTCGAAGTCTTTCTTCATAAGGACGCCCTTTTGCCGATCTCACCAGGCGAGTTACCCTTCTTTGCACCCTTTCAAGAAGCTCGATGTCTTTCTTTAGGTGCGGTCTCCATACTTGAACACAGTATTCCAAGTGTGGTCTAACATAAGCCTTATATATAATGGGATTATCACGTCTCCCTATCTCTACTTGCAAAAAGTTCGATAGATCATCGATAGGACACCATGGGTCTTCCTTGCAACCTGTTTACAATGCTCAGAGAATTTCATGTCTGACCGTATCGTAACACCCAAGTCCCTTTCCTCCAGTACTGGGTTTAGCTGAACTCCACCAATTGAATAAGTTATTTTCGGATTACTGTTTCCCAGGTATAATACCTTACACTTTGTTGGATTAAAGCATAGCTGCCATTTTCTGACCATTCTTGAAGTCTATCTAGGTCTCTCTGAAGAAGCTCAGCTTGACAGTGATCATTAACTACTCTACCAATTTTAACATTATCTGCAAATTTAGACATCACGCCCTCTATCCCTTCATCAATGTCGTTTATGAAAATTAAAAACAACAGTGGTCCTAATACTGATCCTTGGGGAACCCCACTTCTTACATCAACCCAATCTGAGGAATAGCCATTTATCACAACCCTCTGCCTCCTGCCCTGAAGCCATCCTTCTATCCATCTAAGGATTTTCCCAGTGATTCCAACCTGTTCCAGCTTATAAAGCAACCGCTCATGTGGGACTGAGTCAAAAGCTTTGCTGAAATCTAAATAAACAATGTCGAAATTATTCCCTAAATCCAGCTCGTGAGTGACCCTTTCGAAATAGCGAACCAGATTTGTTAAACATGATTTTCCCTTTACAAAACCATGCTGAGTATCCTTGAGAATTTCAATTCGATCCAAGTGATCCTGAATTCCACCCTTGATCATTGCCTCCATGATTTTCCCTACTACTGAAGTCAGACTGACAGGTCGATAATTTCCAACTTCACTTTTAGAGCTACCCTTATGTATGGGAGATACATTTGCACTTTTCCAATCCTAGGGAATCACCCCAGAGTCTAGTGATGCTCGCATAATTAGCTTCAATGGTTCAATGTACTCGCTTGCCGCCTCCCTTAAGATTATAGGGTATATTCCATCAACTCCAGGAGCCTTACTGGTCTGTAGGCTCGAAAGGTTTTTCATTAAATAATCTTGCGAAATTTCAATATCATTAATTACATATTTTTTAACTTCGCTCCCACAATTTCCCATTGCCACCCACAAAAGGTTTTCCATTTGTAAATATCGATGCAAAATAACTGTTGAGTTCATCTGCAACGGCAGCTGGTGTATTTATTACTATCCCCTTTCCCTTACGTAAAGGTCCGATCTGGTTTGTCCTGCTCTCCTTGGCATTTATATATGTGAAGAATTCTTTATCCCCCCTCTTTGCTCTGTTTGCTAGTGATTTCTCATAAACTGCCTTTGCCTGTCGAACCTTTTCTGTGGCTCCATTACACATCACCTTGTAGCTGTTATAGGCTTCAGTACTTTTTATTGCTCTGTAACCTTTCCATGCCACCTTTTTGTGCTCAAGTAATGCGGGAACTTTACTATTCATCCAACTTGGAGCCCTTCTCGTGAAGTATTTTTTTAATGGTATATACGCATTCAAGGCATCTGCGATTAATGTTTTAAAAGCCTACCACAGTTCCATTGTATTCATTCTCTGCGCAATATCTACCCAGTTAATAGAGGCCATGGAGTACCTTAAGGCATCGTAATTTCCTTTTCTGAAATTAAAACCCATTCCTTTGCCTTTTACTTCTGCTACCTCTCTCGTCATCATCCACCGTCGAACTCCGTGATCACTTCCTGCAACTGGTTCCTGTACTGTCGACCCTATTATGTCATGTGGTTCATGGGTGATGATGAGGTCTAGGATATTCTTTTCTCCAGTACGTTCCCTGACATGTTGATACAAATAACAGTCATCTAGTTGATTTAAAAATTTTGTTCCCCATGTCGAGTTTCCTTCCCATTTACTCCAATCAATTAGAGGCAAATTGAAATCACCCATAATAAGGCATTGACGCTTACTTGCCCATTCCATTTGCATGTAGAGGCTTTTGTCATAATCTTCACAATCGCCTGGTCTGTAGTTTACTCCTACTCGCATTATACCTTTGTTTCCAACTATCTCACACCATACAGACTCTATACTAGCATGTGAAATGTCTGAATCTGGGAAAGCTATCGTCGCACTCAGGCTGCTTCTGATAAGAAGCATAACCCCATCATCCCTTCTATCTAACCTATCCTTCCTAAATACATTATACAAGCCGTACGTAAACTCATCATCCCCAATTTCCGGGTGGCACCACGTCTCTGTAAGCCCTATTATGTCCGTGTTACTTGTTTTAACCAGCAGTTCGAATTCGCTCATTTTATTGACGACACTTCTAACGTTACTGTATAAACAATTAAGATTTACTGTTCTTGTATATTTAACAACCCTAACACAACCCTTGAAGTTTTTTAGGCTCTCTTCCCTGATATTAGCTACCCGCTCGCGTGAAACGTCTTTGCCCCCAGAACATCTAGATAATACGTCCAGTTGGGGTAACAGATAAGAACTCTTAAGGTATGTGCAAGATTATCGTTCAAGGATACCCAGATTCAAGTCTGTGTAATATATTTCCCCCCAGATCATACTGAAGATTCAAGAGTGGAGCTGCACAACTGGGTAGCCACAAACTTAGAAACAAGACTCAAAACCACAGTGATAGGTGACTTCAACATGCCTACACCACGCCGTGAAGAAACTAGGAAAGAAACTGGACGCCATATTTGCTTTCCTGGGCCTCGTGCAAATTACTACGAGCCCAACCAGAGGGAATAGCACACTCGACCCCCTATTCAATAATCTTCACAACATCTCTATGATCACCTCTTCTTTTAAATTCAACTCTGACAACAATCCTGTCACATGTGAAATCGCCTTACAAAAAATCACAATCATTATTTGCCCAGGAAAGAAAACCAACCTGAGAGAGAACTAATCTTTTCCACAAAATTCTTGAAACCAGAAATCATCCTCAGACGTCTCAGAGATTTGAACTGGATACACCTGTTTACTGTCCCTCCTGACGTAGCCCTAAGCCACCTATCCGAAGAGCTTTATGAAATAGCCAAAGAGGGAGCTGCAAAAGAAATACGCATCACCTCCAGAACTTCTGTATGGTTTAACAAAACAATCAAGCAAACTTTCCTCCAGAAGCAGAAGGCTTACTGACGATGGAGAAAATCAGCTGACGCCGAAGACTTCAGCTCCTATAAAAAGACAAGAGCTCTCTTCTTAAGACAAAAAACGACTTCTCTGCAACCAATTTGCCCCGGATAAGTTGAAAAGATCTAACAGACTCCAGAAACAGAGCCACAAGCAAATCACTATGAAGAAAGAAATATTTAAGGAATGGACTGAGCTCACTTTTCAACAGACCGACCAATCACATGCACAACCCCCTGTTTCACTTTTTGGCCCTCGCTGCAAACCTCCAATATCACTCATAACCATAACCCGAAGCCAACTGATGGAGATCTTCAAAAAACTTCCACTGAAAGCTGTTGTGGGTCCCGACCGGTTTCCTCTGTTTCTAGTCAAAATCTATAGTTCATGTATTATAGACCTCCTAGTCCATATTTTCAATAAAATCTTAGAAAGTGGAGAGATTCCAAAGATCTGGAACACATACTTCGTTCGGGCAGTCTCTAAATGCAGAAACCCCAAGCGGCCTCAGGATTTCAGGCCTATTGCCTTCGGTTGTGGGTTCCTCAAGATATTTGAAAGAGCAATCCACCCCACCATTGCAGACCACTGTTTCAATCCTCCATACCTCCACAGCGTCATTAAGGGGAGATCGACTAACAGCAACCTCCTGGACACCCTTACCAGAATTCAGAAAGCCCTCAACAACAGGACACAGCTTGATGTTATCATTAGCATTAGTAGAGGCATATGATGCAAGAAAGCAAGCTTATGCAGCATCAGCCAAAAAAAAAAAAAAAAAAAAAAAAACTTCCAGTTCACCCCTCCGTTCGGTCCAAATACCTGTCCAGCTGAGCTGAGCCTTAAATTTATTTAGGCTATCAATTTCCACGACAAGGGACGGAAGTCTGTTCCACCAACCAACCACCCGCTGGCTAAAGGCAAATTTCCGCACGTCTATCCTACATCTGTCTTTCCTCAATTTGAATTTATGCCCTCTCAGGTGATTATTCTGAGCTAGAGGAAGAATCCCATCAGCATTGAGCATGCTCGAACCATTCAAGGCTTTATACACCTCTATCAGATCACCTCGCTGGTGCCTAGTCTCCAGACACTGTAATTTGCAAAACTTAAGCCTTTCTTCGTAAGAGCACCCCTTTGTTCCATTCACTAATCTTGTTGCCCTTCTCTGTACTCGTTCCAGCAGCTCTACATCCTTCTTGAAATGAGGCCTCCAGACCTGTATACAGTACTCTAGGTGTGGCCTCACCATTGCCTTATACAATGGAATAATCACCTCCTTATCCCTGCTGGAAAAATTCCTGTATATCATTCACAAGACACCATGCCAAGTGCAGACGGGCTGCATATCTTGCAGCCCGTCTGCACTGCTCAGAGAACTTCATATCTGCCTGCATAATTAGACCCGGGTCCTTTTCATTCTCTACCACTGTCAGTGTAGTACCGCAGAGTTGATACTCTGGGGTTGCCATTTCCCATATGTAATACATTACATCTGTCAATGTTAAACTTCATTTGCCACCTCTCAGCCCATCTGCTCAACCTTTCCTGATCCTGTTGCAGCAGCATAGTGTCAGTAGTGTGTCCTTGACAACCCTGCCAACCTTCGTATCGTCTGCAAACTTGGACATTAAGCCTAATATACCATCGTGAATATCATTTATAAATACAGAAAACAATAATGGACCCAACACTGAGCCCTGAGGGACTCCACTAATAACATTAGTCCACGATGAGCAGTGTCCATTGATTACCACTCTCTGTCTTCTCCCCCTCAGCCACCCCTTTACCCACAGCAGCAATTTGCCTCCAATGCCACACTGCTCCAATTTGTGCAGCAGTCTTCCATGTGCAACAGTATCAAAAGCCTTTCTAAGATCCAAGTATATAATATCAAAGCTATTCCCTGCATTCAGTTCTTTTGTGACTGCATCATAGTATCCAATCAAATTGGTCAGGCAAGACTTCCCCTTAACAAAACCATGCTGTGTCTGAGCTATAACTGAAGTCTTGTCTAGATGATCCTGCAGTGCTTCTTTAATCAGTGCCTCCATTAATTTTCATGGAACAGAAGTTAAACTAACAGGTCTATAATTACTTGTGTCAGCCTTTGATCCTCCCTTTTGAATTGGGGTCACATTTGCACATTTGCAGCCCATGGGTACTTCCCGTGAGTCCAAGCAAGCTCACATAATTATGGCTGAGGGTTTACTTACTTCCTTTGCTGCCTCCTATAATATAACTGGATAGATCCCATCCACCCCGGGTGCCTTTCTTGTCTTTATCTTCAACAATTTCTCCTCCACTTTACTTTCAGTTATTACAAGATTCTCTAGGTTAATGCCAGAGTTGAATACACCTCTGGCATTCCCCTCGCTGAATAACTTCTCATGTGTGAATGTCGATGCAAAATATTCATTTAGTTTGTTAGCTACCTGAGCAGGATCATCAACACTTGACCCATCAATATCAAGTGGACCAATCTGATTCATCCCCTTCCTTCTAGAGTTTACAAGAGTAAAGAACTCTTTGCTGTTTTTCTTTGCATCCCTTGCCAAAGATCTCTCGTAACCTCCTATGTAACTTGGTTGCATATCAACTTGTATCTATCATAGGCTTCTGTGTCATGTGTTATTTTGTATGTATCCCATGCATTTTTCTTCTCTGCCATATGCCTCATTAGTTCATCTGACATCCATTTTGGCCTAAACCTTGAACAATATTTCTTAGTTGGTATGTAAAGCCTAGTAGCTTCCAAGATAAGTTCTTTGAATGCTTCCCATTTTGAATTTGCTGTTGGTAACATCATCAGTTGGTCCCACTGTATAGAATTTAAATACTGTCTCAGTCCATCGTAGTCGCCTTTACGAAAGCAAAAGCCCTTCCCTTTAGCCTTGATGGTAATTACCTCCTTGAGTAAATCCCACTTCAACACACTGTGATCACTGCCACCTAGTGGTTCCTCTATCTGCAGATTCTTAATGCATGAAGAATCACTACTGATAATCAAATAAAGAGTATTCTCCCTCTAGTTGACTCCCGAACATGCTGATGTAGAAAACAATCATCCAATAAATCCACAAAAGCCCTGCTAGTGTGTGAGTGACCAACCCACAAATTCCATTCAATATTTGGGAAATTAAAATCCCCCATTATAAGACTCTCTGATTTACTGGCCCACTCTATTTCCCTGTACAATATATTATTATACTCATCAGAGTCATTAGGCCTATAGCACACTCCTACTCTCAATTTTGATCTCCCAATGCTTATGTCACACCAAACTGACTCGACACTGCACTGTCCAGCGGTGTCGACTGGCTTTATGTGTTTCTTAACTAACAGCATAACCCCTCCTCCCCTCCTGTCCTGTCCATCCTTTCTATACACATTATATTCCCCAAATTCCAGTTCTGCATTCCTTATTTCTGTGTGACACCACGTCTCTGATATCCCAACAATATCTGCCTTTGATGTTCTGAGCAATACCTCAAATTCATCAAATTTATTTACTAAACTCCTAGCATTGGTGTACACGCAAGTATACATGCACCTGTTTCTATTCTTAGCTACCCTAACAAAACCCATGTGTTTACTTGTTCCGCAATGACTTCCAGCAGTCTCTGAAATATCCTGCATCATGTTTTTCAGGCTTCTGCTCATTCCAATAGAAGCAGTGCAAGAATCTCTTTCACCTCTGCCAGTGGCTACTGTCAATCTATTAGTCCGTGTATCCCCCCAATCTAACAGTTTTCCGACCCACCTAACACTGCCTCGATAGCATCAGCAAATATTCTTGCACCCTTTCTGTTTAAGTGTATCCCATCCCTGTAGAAGCAATCTCTCCTGTTAACAAGCACAGACCAGGCTGAGAAAAAATTCTACCCCTTGAGCCTTGCACAATCTTTCCAAGGCCGAATTGATCGGCAAGGTTCTCATCGTATACTCCCTCCTATCGTGTCTGAGCAGAATTGCAGACACTTTCAAATTCAACCCCAATTCACGGCTTTTTTTTCTTTGACATAAAAGCGGCTTATGACATAACTGCTCTAATTATCATTCTTGAGCATTACTTGAACATCACAGGAAGGACTCTAGGCATCATTAAATCAATCCTGGAGCATAGACATCTCATCATCTCACATTGCAGCTTTCAGACAACTTGCATTACTAATAGGAGTGTCCCACAAGGGAGAGTCCTATCATCAACTCTATTTTTCGCAGCGCTTGAGCTCTTCCTGGCATCCGAAACTGAATTCCAATCATACGCTGATGACCTGAAACTATATCACATCTTCTGACCAAACTCAGGTTATTAGCACTACCTTGCAGGGAAGTGAAACTATCTATAACCTTCAACAATATTTGGCTTCCATCGGATTACAAATTAATCAAGCAAAGACAGTACAAATGTCTTTCACCTGGAAGAAGTCAAACAATGATATGAATTTTACCATCAATGGATCACCCATTCAGGAAGTTAAAACACACAAGGATCTTGGATTAGTGTGGGATGAGGGGCTGAATTGCAGGCTCACCTCCTGAACACAAAAATTGTATAAAGAAATGTAAAGAAATATGTTGTCCGATGTATCTATCCCATACCTGTGTATGCTGCAACCATTTGGTCCTCTGCTCGTATAACACACTTCAACAAGTTCCTCAGCCTGGAATACTGGCTCCTGATGGCTGAACCGGCGGTCTGGCAACCAATACACTATTTCTAGGGCTCAGTTCTACATAAATCTGGAAGTCACCCCATGGAAACAACAGATTGTGGCAGCAAACCTTCTTACACTTGCCAGACTAATCACAAGACGACTCGACGCCCCTGACATTACTGATCTAATAAAAACTCCCTGAATTTCCGTAAAGAATCAAATGGACCCAAGGCTTCCCCTCATAATCAGTTTGAACAACTTGGAAAGATTGAGACGCATGTTTCCAGGAAACACGGTAGATTTGATGAACAATCTAGCCATCGACCTGGACAGATTCTGCGAACAGCATACATACAGACGTCAGAAGCTAAAGGACACCTTTGAGAGGCCAGCAGAAGGAAAATTGTTATGACAGTGCATCCCGTGAAAGATGAATGAAAACTAAAAAGTGAAGCCGTCACTGGACCCTTCTCTTGGCATCTTTTACTCTAAAGACGACTGACTGTGAGCACCAGGACAGTCAAGATTGAAGGGATACCACGGGCAACAACCGATAAAGGACTGCCTCATTTCTCTACATTTTGTACATTTCTCTCATGGTTTTGTAATTTATAGCAATTTTGAGAAAATAATATCCTTTAATTCGGGACACTTCGGCATTGCTTACTTATTTATTTATTTATTTTTTTTTTTTAGGGGCATCAGCAACTACGGCCATATTGCTCCGGGATATGCGGTGGTCATTCCCCGACCTTTCCGCATCTTCCGTATTTGGTGGTGACGGGCTCGAACCCCGGTCTAATCAAGAAGCGTGTGCTACGCACTGCTGCTCCTTCCCACCTGGCTACGGAGGCGCCATTTCGGTATTGCACAACTTTCAAGTATGTAAAATAATAAACATTCTTAAGTTCTGTACCTTTCGGTGCAGAACTTAAGAGTGTTTATTACATGCGCTCCATTGTAATCGCCGGACACGTGTCCCTGACTCAACCTCTGAATATAAGTCTTCCCCCCCCCCAAGCTTACTGCTGTCCAGGGGGTGGCTCTTGAGCGGAGCAATAAACAGATTAATAAATAAATAAGACGGGTTTCCGGGAGGAAAAACCGCGCTACCCTCGCCTGAGACCGACTCTCAGCCCCACGTGATAAAGGTTGTTGTTGTTGGGGTTAAAGTGCAATGGCTACTTAGGCCATATTGCACTTATGGAAGTGCATACTGTCTGCGTTTGTTGATTTAGAAGCAGTTAAATACGGTTGTACAATCCTATTCGTTTTAGGAAGGAGTAGAATTCTGCGAGATTTGAATTTTCGCCTATGACATGGCTAAGTGACAAAGGTTCTAAGTGACTAAATTTGACAGAGAACTGAAAGACATTAATCGAGCATTATTATATAGAATACAGTCCAGAAGTATGTGTTTGACTGTGAGTGGTGTATGACAATGACTACACTGGGGAGGATCAATTCCTGACAAAAGAAACAGATGGGTTAAATGAGTACGGCCGATTCTGGCTCTGGCTAGGATTACTTCTTCTTGTCTGTTTGCTATGGAGCTAGAAGCCCATAATTTTGGTAAAGGTTTTATTTGGCGTAGTTTATTATGGAGTTGTGTTTGCCACTGAAGAGTCCATTGATCCTTACATATTCTTTGTATATTTATTTTATAATCTGTGACGGGAACTAGCGAATTCATTGGGGCTGGGCTGGATGGATTTTTGGCAGCATCATCTGCAATTTCATTCCCTGGTATTCCGGTATGGCCTCGGATCCAGCAGAAGATAACCTTTTGCTGATGCTCTCTAAGACGTATCAACTGTGTTTTGATGTGCTTTAATATCGGGGGAGTAGGCGGGGAATTGTTTTGCAATGCTAATATGGAACCGTGTGAGTCTGTGTATATTATGCTCTTTTGAGTTGACATATGGAAGACATTTTCTAATGCAAGGTTTATGGCAAATAATTCAGTTGTGTAGCTACTACACTCTGTCGGAAGAGATTGAGAAATTATTTTATCAGGGAGTACCACTGCTGCACCCGATCCACTCTCAGACTTCGATCCATCTTTATATATTTTAGCGAAGTCAGGATAATGTTGAGCATGTTCAATGTGTAGCTGTTGGAAGGTAACGTCTGATAGAGAGTGTTTACCCCACTGGTGGAAATACTTGTCACAACATGGCATGATGACAGACCATGGAGGGTCAGGATCTATAGGATCTCGCAAGATTTTATCGAAGTGTATATCCCAATCTTCTGTTAGATGTTTTAGCCTAATACCAGCAGGCCGAACTGTCTGTGGTTTGTTTCTATACAGGGTCATATACAGCGGATTATGAAGTATTGACCAATTAGGATGGGTAACCTGGCTTTGGATCTTGATTGCATAGTTTAACAGCAACATCTTTCTCCTGATATTTAGAGGAGGTTCATGGGCTTCAATATATAAACTTTGCACTGGAGATGTTCTGAACGCACCTAATGCTGTTCTAAGAGCTGAATGTTGAATTGGATTGAGGCGAGATAAAACACTCTCCCTAGCAGAATCAAAAACAGGCGCCCCGTAGTCCAGGCGTGATCTAATTATCGTTCTGTATAGGTGAAGCAGGGTGTAACGATCTGCTCCCCATGTTGTCGCTGATAAAACTCTGAGTATGTTCGGTTTCTTTTGACAGTTTGTCCGGAGATATTCAACGTGTTTTTGGAAGTTTAACTTGCTGTCGAAAAATAATCCTAGTAGACGAATACAATTAGCTATGGGAAGAGGATGTTTATTCAAGTGGAGCTCGGGCTCAGGATGCATATTGCGTCTGTTACAGAAGTGTACGGCAGCAAATTTATGGCTGGAGAGTCTATAACCATTTTGTGTCATCCATGTCACGATGCGATTAATTGATATTTGTAGCTGTCGTTCAATATAATGCATGTTTTTAGAATGACAGGATATTGAGAGATCATCTGCGAAAAGGTACGAATCTACAGTTTTCGGAATGAGTTCAATTATATGGTTCATTCTCATTGCAAACAAAGTGGCACTGAGAACCGACCCTTGCGGAATTCCTTCTTCTTTGGTAAAGATCTTAGAGAGGGTTCCCCGGTAACGAACTTGAAAGGATCTCTGGTGTAGAAAATTTTTGATAAAGTATGGTAAATTACCTCTCAGGCCAAGAGAATGCAGATCTTTTAAGAGGCCGAATCGCCATGTAGTGTCAAAGGCTTTCTCAACGTCAAGACAGACCATTACGAGATGTTCCTTCTTGATGAAAGCATTTCTAATGTTTGTCTCGGTTTTGATCGTGAGATCCAATGAAGATCGATTTTTCCGGAATCCAAATTGGTTGTTGTGAATCAAATTTTGGGACTCCAGGAACCAAGTGAGACGGCGATGTAACATTTTCTCGAGGGTTTTGCTTAGACAGCTGGTAAGGGATATCGGTCTGTAATTTTGCGGAACAGAATGATCTTTACCGGGCTTTGCAATTGCTAGTACATAAGAATGACTCCAGGAACTTGGGAAGGTATGTTCGGAAAAAATTCGATTGAAAAATATGAGCAGTAATGAGAGTGATCTCTGATCCAAATTTCGCAGCATTACATAGTATATCCCATCTGGGCCAGCGCCACTGTTTCTTGAGTTGTTAAGGGATTGTTGCAGCTCAAGCGTGGTAAATGGTTTGATCATAGGCGATAGAAGAGGGCAACTGAGAAAATGTGATTCCGAGTGCATTTGATATTTCTGTAGGAGTAGTAAGCTCCTTTCCATTCCAGTTCAGTAGTGGGGTGGATAAAGAAGGGAATTTACTGTTTAAACATTTTATTTTTCTCCAGATTAATCTGATATCGGTATTTTTATTTACTGATGAGGCGAATTTAATCCAATTTTCTTTTTTCGCTTTACGTCTGATGTAACGATCTTTTGCTCTAAGATGTTTATAACGTTTAGACGTTTATAATAAGAATGGAGGTGGTTGGGTGTTTGCGGAAAAGGTTCAACGCTTTGTTTTTCTTATTTTTCGCATGGTTACAGTCTTCATTCTACCGGTAATTTGTTTTTCGTCTATTTCTTACTTGATATTGAGGAATGGTAGCGGATGCGGCTGTCAGAATTTGATTTGTGATGTGTTCAGTAACACTGTCGGTGGAACAGGACTGAATACTGTAGTTGTCAAATGATATGTGCGTTCTGTATTTTGTCCAATCAGCTCTTGAAAATTTCCATTTAATTGGATTTTCTGTTGGGATGGAACAGGATGTTTGAATTTTGCAGATTATCGGATAATAGTCACTACTATAAGGATCACTTAGAGTTATCCAATCTATACTTGGAAAGAGGATTGAGGAACAAATGGAAAGGTCTACTGCAGATATTAAACCTGTAGGGAGATGAATATACGTGGGCGTGCCAGTATTTAGTAAAGTTAAATTTTGCCTGTCTATCAACATTTCAATAAGCTTCCCTCGTTTGTCTGATATAGGGGAACCCCATATTGGATGGTGGGCATTAAAGTCTCCTAGGATACAAAAGGGAGATGGTAACTGCAATACAAGATCTTCGATTTCTTGAATGGTATATTGATGATTTGGTGGAAGATAGATTGAAACCAGTGTCAGTGTAATACCATTTACAACGCGAGTGGCAACAGCTTCTAAGGAGGTTTGTAAATGGATGCGTCTGGAGGGGATGCTTGAATCCACGAGTATTGCTACTCTTCCGTGAGCACTGTTAGTGCCAGCTCTGTCTTGTCTGAACATAGTATAATTTTTTATTTTGATTGAGATCTGAGGTGTCAAATTCGTTTCCTGCAAGCACATTGCAAGAGGTTTCTGGTGGTGAATTAATTCATGGATATCATCGATATTACTGCGAAGGCCTCTACAGTTCCATTGGATGATCTGTTCCATTATTTAGATTTGTAAGAGGGAGATGAATCCGACTGCTTTTTATAAGTGGGTTGTTTGTGACGATCCAGCTTAGGTGTTTCTTTTCTGGGGAAGTTAGGGCGTGTTGAATTATTGTTATCTTCCATTTCACCATCTGCATGTAATTCAAGAAGGTCTTGGGTAATCGTATCATCAGTATCCATCCTTGTTGAGGGTGGTTGATTAACTTCGACAGGATCTGATTTTTGCAGTTTTTCTGTTACTTTACCTTGGGTTATGATCTGGGTTGGAACCGTAAGAGGTGTATTCATACTTTGATTTACTGTGTTTGGCTTTGATGTAGGCTGGGTCGATAGAACTGATCGAGCCCAGTCTGCAATCGATTTATCTGGAGAGAGTGACACTTCCGTCTGACATGCTACTGATTGGTGAGAGTGGATAACCGAGGCATAAGAGCTATTTGGCATGGTCAGTTTGATTTGTTTCGTAGCTTCTTGATAGGAGACTTTATTTTCAGTCTTATATTTTTGTATTTTCTTGCCTATCTTCCAGAGATCACATTCTTTAGAGTATGCTGGATGGCTTCCCTTGCAGTTAGGACACTGCGGAGTTTGTGCTTTGCATTCTGACTGGGTATGAGTTGTGGAGCCACAGTTTAGACATGTTGAAATGCCACGGCATGCTGTCTGGGAGTGACCAAATTTCTGGCATTTGTAGCATCTTAGGGGATTTGGGATAAAGGGTCGAACACGGCAATTTAAGTAACCTGCTTTGACTGATGCTGGTAGATTCGGTGAATTGAAAGTTAGAATTATGTTACGTGTTGGGACTAAGGTACCATCTTTTCGTATTCAGGGTGTTATGTGGAGTGACTTGTATTGGAATTCCGCTTAAAGTGGCGAGTTTCAATAGTTGTTCAGAATGTCTTGGGAGAGAAGTCTCTATTAGCAAGTCCCCGGATTGGAGACGTTTCACCATTTTTGGTGATGCTGCTGCATGTTCCAGACATCGTTGTATGATGAAAGGGGAGAGCTTGCTAACAGGCTGTGCCGACAGAGAATGGATAATCAGGAAGTCTGGTGATTCATATCTGCCTGCATCTTTTTTCATTCTCTTCGAGGTAGAGAAGTCATGGTCGGGTTCATGATTGTCATATTGAGCACTCTTGGGCTCTAGACGTGGAAATTCATTGGTTTCCATTACTGCTCCTTTTAGCCCCGAGGGTTGATTTATCCCCCAGGTTACCGGCCCCGCCACGTGGAGGCAGGAGCGGTGCCACCAGTGACCAAGCGATAAAGGTTAGTGCTTAGTGTGTTAGAAAAGTAGTTATATATACAAAAGAAAGGTGTCTTTCCTTTCTTGTAGGAGGCTTCCTTCTTTATTTACAAAGAGCCAGAAAATAAATAACTTTGAAAGTAAAGCTTTTGGAAATCTCTTTAACAAATTCTCCTTAGAAAAAACTCTTTCAAATTCACTTTGTAAATCGCTAGATCACTCGCTTGGCACTCGGGGCCCGTGATAAAGGCTCGCACCCGGTGGGGAAGGACGGCGGCCCTACTACCTGCGCCTCAGCTGAGGGCCCACGTCAGTCAATTTGGGTTTGTCATCGCCGAACATATCATGTACCGGAAGTGGAGTATTATCGCGTGCGAGGGTTTTTTTATCGATCCACAAATCCATTCGTTTTCTTTTTGGGTCTGGCGGAACTGGATCGCTTGGTCATTAGGGGCGTGGGGAACTGAAGCGAGCGCTGGTGCAAAGTGCATTCGACACCCGTCGTGTTTGTGCGTGCCCGCACATACATGCGAGCAGAAAAAGGCGCGAGTGGATTTTAAAGAAGAAAAGAACGCGTTGAGCTGAGTGGACGCAATCCGAAGCGCACTTTTTGCGACGAAGAATGCGAAAATGGTGTCGAGGACATCTTCCGGGAGAAACGGATCAAACGAAACGAAATTCTTTTATTTTTGTTTTCGGTTTTTACTAAAAATGAAGAAAGTGTTCGAACACGCGCATTCTGTGTGCGAGTGCACTTCGTGAAACGTCACCCAGTAGCGCGTCCAAACAAACCCAATTTCGAACGTATTTATTTAAAGGTGAACTGATCGATAATTATAATAATAATAATAATAATAATAATTAATTAATAATAACTTAAGACAAAATAATAACAAATTTAAAGAATCTTTTATTTTTAAGTTTAAAGCACTTTTTGACGGTAATTAAAAATAAACTCGATTATTAATATCGAGGTCTTGGCTGGGGCTTTAGTACTGCGGACCTTTCCACTACCCCCTAATCCCCGTACCATCGAATCCATCCCCTAATCCCCGTACCATCCTTGGATGGTACGCGTCTGCGAGTTAAAATCACCTAAACTCTATTTTACGCTAATAGATGGCAGCACAGTACCATCTGTTGCTTCCACCTGTTGAAACTACGGCCCTCACCTGTTACGCGGAGACTCCATTTTCAAATTCCGCTTTTTCCATCCCGCCTTCCCCCTCCCTCCCTCCCTCCCTCCCTCCGTTTTATTGTTTGGTTGAGCACTTGTGTAGCGTTCATAATATGACACCATTTTCGTGGTTGCAATCAAATGGGCTCATTATTCATCTTTTCATCCTTCTTTTCTCATCCACGTTTCTCGCTTTCATCTCCAAGCTCGCTCTCTCTCTCTCTCGCTCTCTCTCTCTCTCTCGCTCTCTCTCTCTCTCTCGCTCTGCACATAAAGTGATTGCGGGCCGGAACGGGAGGTGAGAGAGCCAATCAACGTACGTAGGGGTTTCATATATCATTTTTTGCTCAAATCAAGTTTAAGAAATCAAATCAAGGAACCGTCGCAAAAGCAGCAGCCGCTTCCTACAGGGGTTCAAACCGGAAAGGGAGGGGGGGTGTAACCTGGAATTCCCAACCCGGTTTAAGACCCACGATTTACCTCCCTTTGGAAATGATTTGTGAGACGATATCCCTCCTCGCTGCTGAATGAGGTGCTTTTTGGGATTACGCAGCGTGGACGGAGCATCTCGCGTCACGCGCTGATCGCAGTTAATTGGCAAACGAGACACTGACCTCACGGCGCCGATGGCGGACACTACGCGCAACATGTCGCCTCACAGTTGGATTTTGTCATTACATTTTTTGTCCGGCAAACTTCAAATCTGTTTGTGGACTCACTTGGGGGGGCAGAATAAGAAGGGGAAGGAAGGAAAGAGGGGCTGCTTCAAGTGCACGCACTTTGATAAGGCACCCGACACCGGTTTAATTGCGAAAGGAAACAGACGAAGAACTTGCGAAGTAATCTCGGACAGAGTACAGAGTATTTTTGGGTCTAAGGGCACCAGGGATTTACCCCATCTCCGCGTATGTTCTTTGTATCGAGGACAGTACGCTGTCAAGGCCAGAGGTTTCAAAGTGTGTGGGCCATGTGTTGTGCAATATCTTGTGCCCTTTGTTCCTCTGGCTTGTTAGCCGCCAGGCCCCAGATGGGACCTGTCGTTTACGTACTCCGCCACGTGGAGGCCAGCTAGGTGTTCCCTTAAAGTTTGCTCTGGTAGGTCCTACCACCTATTTTCCTGAGATTTCAGTGGCTAGGACCTAAAATAAAAAAAAAATAAAAATAAAAAATAAAAAATAATTAAAATAAAAATTCTTCTTTTCTTTTGGGCACAGATGGTACATTATACGTTGCTTGGAGGGGCTATAAGGGATAAGCGCTGGAGGTGATAAGATTTCCTAATAGGTCGGGCATGAATTTTGGTGTTTTAAATTTGTACGTGTGCAGCAAGCGCTGTTGTAAAGAGAAAGATGGGAGGGGAGGTGGAAGACTGGGGGTTTGAAATTGGAAGTAAGGGGTCTATAGGGAAGATGACCCCTGTTGAAATAGCGGGGCATGCCCATGCCCCACCAGAGGAGTGGCAGGAGGGGGAGGAGACAGCAGGCCGTCCTCTCCCCCCTTGCTAGGGAAAGAGGAGTAAAAAGCAGGCTAGACAGAGCCAAGGCACTATGGCTGTATGGCATCATAAGATGTAATCTTCAAAGTCCGAGTCGAAGTTGCAATCTTCGTCTTTGCATTGGTTCAGTGGTGGTCCAAGTCCAGAAGTCAGGTCCAGTTCGTCACGCTCATGTGTTGTATCTGCCTCAGGTAGTCACTAGTTCAGAGTTTCGCAGTCTTTCATAGGTTAGGGATATGTGGCAGGGATCTTTGTCTTTCAAAGGGTTCGCGGGCAAAGACGATGAAAGCCCGGTAATTAAATGAAACCCCTTCTTCTTGCAATATTATTTCTTCTCGGTTTTTTAGCAAGGAGTTGATGCGTGTATATAGCTGACATCTGAGGTCCTCGTAGTTGTTCCCATGTTTCCTCCTGACCGCAGTTACAGCTCGGGTTGTCAGAGATTCCCAGCTCGTGGAGTTTTCCTCTGAAGGAGCCGTGTCCTGTAAGAAGGAAGGTGGTGTGCAAGCCAGGGGAAAACCAGGACGGGAAAATAGGATATACCCTGCTGACATCGGGTATAAATATTTTGGTGACTTGCCCTTTTGTGGTAAGATTCCATCTATTTTGCCAGATAGATTGCAGGTGTTCCGTTAACCTTTTATTTTCTGAGGATTTGCTTTTCTGTGGATCTGTTGTGTAGCAGCCCACAGCGCACAATCTCCAGGTCCAGGGGAAGGAAGCCCGCCAGGACCTGGAGCGCATGGGTGCTCACCGTGCAGCAGGCTCTAGTTGTTGTCAATAGTATGGATCGACTCCAGCTTTTTCTTGTTGACTGCTGTGTTTGCTTTCTGATACCAGGCACCTGCACCATAGGAATCTCGAACAAGTGCCGTAATTTGGAAAAGAGCTGAACTCGCTTCCGAACCAGAAAAACGCTTCATAAAAATGTGGGGAATATTTATTCGTTCCGCGGCGCAGAACAGTCCTCTTTCACGGCACCGGAAACCGAAGGAACCCCCTCCCCCCAACAGTCGGGGGGAAAGGGAAGATGCACTACGACGGGGATATTTTAAATTACAAAATGACCGGCAAAATCGGAAGGAGTTTCCGAAGTTCGACTCAAAATTATGCGAATAAAGTTCAAAAGGGTGACCTAAAGGCAGCTACGAACACATTCGTCGTACATGAATTGGGGATTTTCCGGCCTTCGAACTGCATAGTATTAGGGTCAGGCGACCCCTGTGGTTTCCCGCATCTGCGCCATATGTACGCTGTGAAGAAATACAGAACTTCTGTAAATGCCAGAAAAGTGTTGTCTGTTGAATACTTTGTTTTGTGTTCGGTTCTGTTGGGTGTCCTGGCATTTGGCCGCAGTGCCCCTGATGGAACCCCACGTTGCCCGCACACACACCGCTAGGAGGTAGCCAGGTTGCCCATTATTCTCTGGCAGGTCTCCGCCAGGGTTGCATGAGCTTCCTGACAGAGACCAATGTAAAAACAAAAATAAAAAAAGGGAGAGAGAGTTAGAGTGGGTGGGCTTTAGAGTCAAGAAAAGGGGGAAGAGGTAGAAATATGGGGATGAAGAAGAAGGCAGCCCCCAGGTACAATGGAATACATCCATCAGGTGAAAGTAAGGGATGGAAGTGGGACAAAAGATGCTGTGGAAGAGAGCGCAAGGGTGATCGCTATTTGGCACAATCTTCTTGCTCTTCTCATTCAGGTCCCATCATGATGTCAATTTCAGAGGTGATGTCCAGTTTGGTAGTTAAGGTCCTATCCGGTGATCTGTGTGTAACTCAGTAGGGATACAAATAGGAATGCAGCTGTGGTTGTCCTATACTGGATCTTCTTAGATTTCGTGGTGGTGGTGGTGTAGTGTCATTTGCTGGTAGGCCTCTGCATTGATTCCCAAAATGTAGGTGGTTGTCTTCTCTTGGTTTTGCGGATGATCCGGAGAGTGACTATACCCATGGTAGGGTCTTCCCTCGTGCGAATAAATCCTGTGCATAGCGCGTAAAGGCGACATGGGCCTTCGAACTGTTTGCTTGGTTGCCCTGTCTATTGGAGGCCTTTTTGAGAAGTCGCTTTTTATCGGAAAATTGAAAACACTGCGAGAGACAACCCACACTCTTCTCTCATTTACTTCCCCATCTGCTTTTGGGGGACCGAAAAGGGTTTCGACCCTGCATATTATGGGTCGAAACGGTGGTGTGGGTAATGGCGCATGTAAGAACAGTGGTTCGAAGCGTTTTCGAGCGTGAGGATCTCCCTTTTTCGTTCAGATAAAAAAAAACTATTGTCTTCCTTTACGTGGAACTGTAGAAGACGTGGATATGGACGCCCAGAAGAGGTAGAAACTGTCTTGAATGCTGTTGAACTGACACTTTTAAGGTCCAGGGGAAGGAAGCCTGCCAGGACCTGGAGCGCATGGGTGCTCACCGTGCAGCAGGTTCTAGTTGTTGTCAATAGTATGGATCGACTCCAGCTTTTTCTTGTTGAGGATTTTAAGGATCAATCGTGACTATGTATAAGTATAGTGCGAAAGCATCACTAATAAATAGCCAAATGTGAATGAACAGAATGTTAGCAAAACAGCATCTCGTTTTAACTAAAAACGATGCCGCTTCGCTAATATTCTGTTCATTCACATTTGTCTGCGTATTACTGATGCTTTCGCACTCTACTATACATATACATAGTGTACACTTTTCCATAGCTTGAGGCTTCAGCCCTGAACGCTTTATACGATCAATCGTGATTAATATCTCGAAGTGTTCTTCCACTCGAGCGTTGATATCTCAGCAACCTAATTCATTTTCAGTCGAACATTGAAAATATTACAGTTAACCACCACAAGATCTGTTTGTAATGAGAAGACGCGCTGCTCGTGAGTTTTCTGCCGATCGTGCTCACTTGGAAATGGTACACGAAAACCGTATCACACGGATTCCCGTAATATGAAACATAAAGTTGCAATCTGTAAACGGGTTGTTCGGGCAGATCACGAGCACCCTCCATCTGCTCATTTTATTTTAACGAGCTGTTACATCTCACAGTTGTTATGGTCACGTGTACTTTTCTGTTGGGCCTTTACTTCGATGTACCTTTTTCAGTGTATTGTCCTCCATATGTACATCCTGAATCTACTTTAAATTTCTTAGGACTTCATATATCACAAATGAATCCCTCTAAATATGATCAACGCCTTTCATCTGATCGGCGATCGCCAGTGTGGATTCCTTCAGTGTCAATCCACTGGTGATATTCAGGCTTATGTTACCCATTTATGGACTAATTCAATGGAAAAAATTGAAACTCAAGTAGTTCTATTGATCGTCTTTGCCATAAAAGTCTTCTAAACAAGCTTCCATCTTATAGTTTGCCAACTGTTTTTAGTAATTGGTTATCCAGTTTTCTCCCCGATCGCTCACTGAAGGTGATGGTAGATGGCTCTCTGTGTTCTAACTTCTCCACTAATGCCGGTGTTCCCCAAGGTTCAGTTCTTTCCCCCCACTCTTTTCCTCTTGTATATCAATGACCTTCTTCCATTGACTGGAAATCCTATCCATAGTTTTGCCAATGATAGCACATTGCATTCCACTTTCCATTTTGAGAAACCTTGTCCTGCTCAATCCAGCTTCAACTTATATTCAAGTTGAAGATTGATATAACTTCAAGATTATAAATGATGCTAGAACTAGGGGACATAAATTCAAGTTACGGGGGTGGGGAAATGTTTAGATTGGACTGCAGGAAGTTTTATTTTAGCCAGCGAGTTATAAATTACTGGAATAAGTTGCCTTCATGGGTGGTAGAGGCCGACAGTTTGGGGAAATTCAAAGGTCATCTGGATAGTACTTTCGGGTAGGGAAGCGCATAGGATGATAGGTTTAATTTCCTTTTGTTTTTTTTTATCATTGTTTTGTTCGGATTTTTTTTTTTTTTTTTTTGGCTGGTGCAGCATAAGCCATAGGCTTTCTTGCACCATGCGGCCGTTACTAATACTAATACTAACTTCTCGAAAATCTGCTACCAATTCCTTAAATGCTGATCTTAAGGTAATTCTCCAGTGGGGCAAAGACAACTTAGTTGATTTCAACCCTTCTAAAACTCAATCTTGTCTTATATCTCGCAAAAAGGATTCTTCTGCTCCTATGCTTATCTTTAGTGACACTCCGATTTTTAGGCAAAATGATATATCTCTTTTGGGGATTACCCTGACTTTTAATCTCTCTTGGCACAAGTACATTACAAACATTGCTTCCTCTGCATCTAAAAAACTTGCTTTTCTCTTTCGCTCTCGGCGTTACTTTTCTTCCAAACAGCTGCTCACTCTGTATAAATCGCAAATCCGCCCTTCCATGGAATATAGTTCCCACATCTGGGGTGGTGCCCCCAAAACCTCTCTCAGGCTTCTTGATTCCATTCAGAAGAGGGCAGTTAGGTTAATTAATGATTCATTTCTAATAGAGTGTCCCCACTCGCTGTCTCATAGACACTGTTTGTGCTGCATGCCTCTTCAACAGATACTTCCATGGGCACTATTCTGCTCAGTTGGCTTCTATAATTCCTGCTCTCTGTTACCATCAGTCAACATCCTTTTTCTGTCCAACTTCAAACTCATAGCACCAACATTTCTTCTTCCTTATTTATTTATTCCTTTAATTCATTCGACTTCCGTTTTCCGGAACGATCTCCCTTGAAATGTTTCTTGAAAATTACTGTGTACAGAAATTGAAGTGTAATGGCTCCAAGTATATTCTTTGATCTTGTCAGCCTTCAACCCATGCTAGGTACTAAGTACTACATGTTCTAATATCTCTCGTGCTTGGTTTTCATAAAAAAAAGTGTTGTGACTTTAATGCAACGTCACGGTAGTGCACTATTTCTGATCTTCGAGGTTACCAGTGGACGAATTCCTAACTCAACATAATTTGGTACCACTAAAAAACTTAATATGTCAGAAACCTTCTGTAGTTCTGAAAACTAGCTTTCAATACAGTTATCAGATGCGTCTTTAAACATGTTTCGCCCTTTTTAGTGCTTGGAAGGTCTTTCTTTACACACCGAACAACCTCCGGTCATCGTTCGCTTACTTTTTCCTTTGGATCTGCCACCGACAGACACCCTGGAATCTTTAAATAAAACCTGTTTCATACTAAAAGAGTATTTGGGCTGAATTCTTCTCTTCTTTGGTCCAACTGTACCTGACCCTAATTCATTTGAAACCCATAATTTTCCTCATTTGGCCCAGCCCTCTATCCGCACTTTTTTTTTCATTCATTCATTTATTAATTACACACAACGTAGTCTCAAGATTATGTACATCAAAGTATATACATGATTTATATATACAAGATATATTTACATATAATTAGATGCTCTGTGCATATCATTAAACGTGTGTGTGTGTGTGTGTTGATTCCTTAATCAGGGTAGCTCCCAGGCATAAGCCCAACTCCACCTTGAAAACTTGTGAATGCGTAGTCTTTACAAAGCAGGCCTGGAAAAATATGTTAAATTATTACCTGAGTCCGGTTTTACTGTAGCGCAATTTGCGCATGAAATCCCGCACCTCTGGAGGAAGTGCAATACCAGTGAGTGCCAGCAATCCCGATCCTCGGGTTGTCCATAACAGGGAGCCAGTAGAAAAAAAAAAAAAAAAAAAACTAACCTTTTCCACATGCACTGGAACCTCCAAACCCAATAAAGGTACTGTCCAGCAAATGTCCAACTATACGTCATGGATAATAGAACATTAGAGCGCCAGACCCGACGCAATGAATCAGGTCCAGCAGTCCAGCTGCTAGCCAGAGGTAGAAACCAATAGTTGAATGCAACGTCCTCTGTCCGCAAAAACCGAACTATTATATTTAGGCCACCCGAATAATTAAATCCATCTGCCGTGCTGTGTGTCTTATGTCTATTAATTGCGCGTGTTCTATGGTCGATTTGTCTGTTTGCTGGACGAAAAACCCCAGATTCTGAGAAAAAAACCTTGCTATCTACGCCTGAGACCGACTAATTGAGCCACGAGAGTGAAAAAAAGCCCATTAAAGTTTCACATCATCGACGGGATTCGAACCCGGGCCTTTTCCACCCGGTGTGGGGAGGACGGTGACGATACCGCTGCGCTACACGCGCAGATGCCTCTATCCGCAAAACAAATATTACTGCCCCCGAAAAATTAAATAGAAAAAAAAAAAAAAGATCAAAAGAAACGGAATAACCTCGTGGTGGAGCAATAATTGGCCGCTGGGTGCGTAAAGCAAGAAAACCACGTGATCTTCGCAGGAGCTCTTGGTCTTCTGTGCACGTCACACAATTTCCCGGATTTTAAAGGCAATGCACAAAGGCCGTCCATCTACCGGTCAAAATTTAATAGTTGGAAAACGTTTGAGATGAAACTGATGAGACTGTTTGCGATCCCAAAATGTCCCTGTTTGCGATCCCAAAATGTCCCTGTTTGCGATATTTTGGGGTTATATTTAAAATTAAAGGGGAAATGCATTCCCCCTCGTTGTATAATACCATTGTTGTAAGTAATTTGGGAACTTAGAATTGGGCGGAAAGAATTAATAAAATTTTAGCCAAATTTGAAAGACCATCTTGGTGATGGTTGTTCCTTGTCCTGCCCCTAGCGAGACAAATCTTCAATAACATAATTCCATTTCTTCCTCTCTTTTTTTCTACACCAAAGTAGAGTCCGCACTTAGCGAAATAAACCTTTGAAAAACCCAAAATCATCGCATTCGCTGACGATCTTAGTATCGTCGTCGCTGGACACTCCACAGTTAGCACTAGAATCAACAGCACAGCGGATCCTCAATATAGCCTCACCTCCTGGACAGTGCTTAACAAACTTTAGATGAATCCTACCAAATCCAAAATGATGGTTTTTGTAACCAGGCTTGATCTGCGAAGGCCCCCTCAGATTGAAATCAACAGAATCCAAATACCTTTTGTTGACCAAACCAAAGTCCTTGGAGTGGCAATCGACCACCGGCTATCATTCCTCCGACATCTCCAGCATCTCAGTACAAAGACCAAGAAGTTCATAGCCTCCATTGTAAGAATATCCAGGAGAGAGTGGGGACTACCAAGGCGTACCCTGCTGCTGTACTATAAGGCCATTTTTCTCCGAATTGTCTCCTTTGCAGCCGGGGCTTGGTTTCATCGGGTTCCTATCGTCAAAATGAGAGAGAAACTCAATTCAATTCAGAGAGGAATGCTTTTGGCAACCCATCGGGTCTGCTGTACAGTCTCCACAGCTGCAATTCAATTTATAGAGGTCTTTGCTACCGGCTGCAAAGGTCAGGAAAGGCATTCCTGCTTTTATCCTTGACATAGAACTCTCCTTATATACAGATGTTAAAAGAGAGAAAGCTCGATGCTTAAATGATCTTATTAACGTGTGGCAGACCAGATGGGACGCCTCAGCCGTGCGGATGGGGACCAGAAATTTTCTACCAGATGTGACCTTTGTGATGCCCAAAAAGAATAGGATCTGGTTTTCCCTCAGTCTGGAATGCTCGTTCCTTATAACTGGGCACGGATCACTGAATGAAAAACTTCATCAATTTGGGCTTATGAATAGTAGCTTATGCTACTGTGGACAGAGCGAAAATTGGCACCACTTAATATTTGAATGTGTCCAATATCAAGAATAAAGAGACTCCCCCCCCCCTCAAGAGCAAGAACCCTGATTTCTCCCAAACCAGGTCCATCAACTTATCAGTACCTCAACAAACCTCGCTGCCTTCGAAGCCTTCGCTGCTGACGTCTTTGCCCTGCGGAAGTCACTGATTGCAAACCATCAACAAACTAACTCCAACTAAACCTCTCTTTCTTCGTTCCTTTCTTTTTATTTATATAAATGCACTACGAGAACGTTTTTCCGCCTTCTTGTCTTTTATTTATCTATTATTATACAGATATCTTCCTCTTCCCTTTATTTTCTCTTCATATTTTTATTTTATTTTAATATTTTTTTTCTTTCTTCCTCTTCCCTTTTTTTTCTTTCTTATTTTTTTATCTTCATATTTTTATTTTATTTTATTATTTTTTCTCCTTCCTCTTCCCTTTTTTTTTCTTTTCTTTTTTCCCCCCCAAATTTTTATTTTATTTGCTTATTTTTTTATTATAAATACACCACGGGTACTTTTTTTTAAAATTTAATTTTTATTTTATTTATTTATTTATCTTCCTCTGGAGTGCCCCCCCCCCGGACGAATCTGGCCCACCTTTTGGCAACATCGGGTGGGTCAGAGTCTCGAATTGAGACACTACGAGCACAATTGGGACTGGCCCACCTTCCCGTGGTGTGGACGAGTACCCAGAATCATCTGTCCAGGTGACTGATGCTTCTGGGTATAGCCAAGAGGCCAGAACGGACACACAATACACACAAACCTATGTCACACACATATCTGGCCCATTTGCAGTGATACTGATCTTCACAGAGATACGAGGGGGGGGGGTTGAACTGACGTTCTAGGATGCGCCCTTTACAAAAACACATGTCCCAGTGAGGACTCCATAGAAGCAATTTTTATTCCTGCGATGCACCCCAAACTATATAATAAATGCGTGCACTACACTGGCGTCCTCCAACTTGGAAATCCGCCGTTGTTAAAATGCCTTTGAAACCACTTGACAGTCCACGTTCCTTCAAACCTACTTCTCTTTTCAGTCATCCGGACTTTAAACTTTTCAAGGAATTTACATTAGAGCGAAATGGCCTCATTTGCAGGCGGCACGATTGCCCTCGACTTCGGGGGTGCGAGAAGATACAATTTGACTTCGTGCAGAGAACAAAAAGGATGAATACAATAATCAAGTGATACAGGAGCCTGTGGTAGATGTAAGCTACTCTGCAGTAAAGTGACCAAGGGGGTTTAGGCAAGAGAATGCAGAGTAAGACAAACCTTTGGCGAGGGATGCAAAGAAAAACAGCAAAGACTTCTTTATTTATGTAAACTCTGAAAGGAAGAGGATTAATCATATTAGTCCACTTGATATCGATGTTCGACTGTAGATGATCATCCTCAGATAGCCGCCAAACCAAATGAGTATTTTGCATCTGCATTCACACATGAGAAGTTATTCAGCGAAGGGAATGTCAGATGTAAATTAAACTCTGGCAGTGAGCCAGATGATTTTGTAATAACTGAGATCTAAGAGGAGGAGGAGAAATTGTTCAAGATAAACATAAGAAAGGCATCTGGGGTGGATGGGATCTATCCAGTTATATTAAAGGAGGCAGCAAAGGAAGTAAGCAAACCCTTAGCCATAATTATGAGAGCATCTTTCGACTCAGGGGAGGTCCCCATGGATTGGAGGTGTACAAATATATCACCATTTCACAAAGGAGATTCAAAAGGTGACACAAGTAACTACAGACCTGTTAGTTTAACTTCTGTTCCGGGGAAAATAATAGAATCACAGGTTAAAGAAGCATTTCAGGATCATCTAGACAACTGCAGTAATGATTCAGATGCAGCTTGGGTTTGTTAAAGGGAGGTCTTGTCTGACCAATTTGATTGGATACTATGATGTGGTCACAAAGGAAGTGAATTCCAAAAATAAGTTTGATATCATATACTTGGATCTTAGAAAGGCTTTTGATACTGTTGCACGTGGAAGACTGCTGTACAAATTGGAGAAGTATGGCATTAAGGGCAAGTTGCTACAATGGATAAAAGGTTGGTTGAGTGGGAGACGACAAAGTGGTAATCAATGGATACATCTCGTCATGGACTAATGTTATTATAGGTGTCCCCCAGGGTTCGGTGTTTGGCCCATTGTTGTTTTGTAGATCTATCAATGATAGTGATGAAGGTACATTACGTTTAATGTCCAAGTTTGCAGATGATACAAAGGTTGACAGGTAATGGCAGTGTGCTACTGCAACGGGATCTAGAAATTTGGGCAGATGGACTCAGAAGTGGCAACGGATGTTTAACATTGAAAAATGCAACGTACTGCAGAGGGCTAGCAGTAACCCGAGGGTAACGTACCAACTGCACGATACTATCGAGGTGGTGGAGAATGAAAAAGCCTGGGGGTAATTGTGCATTTAGATATATGAAGTTTTCTGAACAGTGCAGACAGGCTAACAGAGTAGGTCATGGGGCTTTGTCAGTGATATACAGGAAGTTTGCTAGCAGGGACAAGGAGGTGATTATCCTCTTCTATAAGGCAGTGGTCAGGCTCCAACTTGAGTACTGCATACAGGTTGGGTGGTTTCATTTTAAGAAGGATGTAGAGCTGAGGGGGAACGGAGGGGTGTGGTTACCAAGAAAGAGAAATCTTTATTGCAACAGCGAGATAGTGATGTACATAGTGGTGCTGTTGCAACTGCCCGTCACGGCACAGTGGCCAGGGGTTAACAATGTAATGTGAAGGCAAAGTTGCCCGAATAAACCAAAATAAAAAGTAAAATAATAATGAACAAGTTAAATAAAGTATTAGAAAAACAGAGAAATGAATTGGGTATAATAAACATTAAGTGAGTGTACAGAACATTCGTCACAAAATTAGAATATACTGTACACCGAGTAGCATATACATTGGATTGAGTAAGAGAATACATTGACATCTGGAGTCGACATCTAGATCTTGAACGGTGATAACATCTGCTGAGGAAGGAACTGGTCCGACAGGTGAAGGCCTGTTTGAAGAGTGCATAGCTGTGTATTTGCTCACAGATGCGCCACTGGGATCCTCAATGCACTGTTATCCCAGAAGGAGGGAGAGGATGAGTCCAGTCACGAGTTTGACTGTAATGACGATTCTTCTTTCATCAATGAACCACGTGTGCCTGGGGATGTCGAGTGCGTTGGCCATAGCGGTGTTCGGAGCTGGATAGGTAGACGGTGCTTGTGGCAAGCCCATTTGAGAAGACAATACTAGGAGGATAACACTGGTTTTGTGGTAGAGGCGGATGCCACAAAACCAGTGTTGTGCGGTAGAGACGGATGCGGATGCCCGGATCTCTGCAGCATAGAGAAATGCGGATAAACAATCGTTGAAATGTATCTAACGATAGTGGATTTGTCTGTGACATGTTGAAGATGCTGCTTGCATAACCATCTTAGTCTATCGGCTTTTGTGAGAAGCATGTCTCAATGTTGGCAGAACAGAAGCTTTCGGTCGAATATGATCTCTAGGTCAATGCGATTTTTAACAAGCGGGATGGAAGCTCCATTGAGGGCTCGATAGATTTTTGTTGGGTTTTGTTTTAGCGAGAAAACTATGGTTTCTGATTTCTTTGGATTGATGCGTAGACCAATTGCATGACGTAAGTAGATATTGCTGACAGAGTGGATGTTAGCTCTTCTGAGATTTGGTGAGGGTGTTGGTTTGCCTTAATTGGCGTGAGTATCTTTAGGTCGTATATTAGAGCATTCAGGTCTCGGATTACCATTGGAAAAATGAGAGTAGTGAAGAGGAGGCCGGATGGCACTGTCCCCTTGCGGGACTCCAACCGAGATTACTTTGTGGTATTGGGAGTTAAATATTTGAGTTATTAATTACTCGCAAAGACTTTTACTACTGAACTATTGTAAACTGGTAAGAACATAATACCGTGACAATTGAAGCATACCTTCTGCTTAAACACACACAAGTGGGAGGAGTTTCACCATATTTACATAAACACAAATATTTACAGCCAGACAACGTACAGCATTTGAAACAATAGGAATGACCGCGATACAGCAAAATAAAAATTTGAAAGTTCAGTTTTCCAGCAGTCGTCTTCTTCTGTGGGGATTAGAGTGGAGTAGGTAGGTACCTATTTCTTGATGAGGTCGGGTTTCCTACAGACCAGAGGCTCGTGCCTGGCCGAACAAGGTGCTGAAATTGTATCCTTACATCTGTATTTGCAAATAAGAGTTTCTGAGAACTTCCTTTCTGTAGGATTTGCAGAGCTTTTCAGGATTGATATTGAGGTTGTTGAACAGCTGGATGGTGTTTGCTGGAAAGAATCTTCCGAGGCTATCCAACTGCGTAAATGCCGCTTTGAGTTGTGGTTCCTTATCTGCAACTCGTCTTGGTTTTTCGCCGGGTATTATTATCCACTCTCGGGCTTTCGGTGCATCCAGCCATTATGTTCCTTGACGTGATTATTTGTCTCCAGTGATTATTTGTATTCTATTCCTCTCTATTCTAAAAGGCCGTGATTTTGTTGATAGTTTCTAGATTACTCACAGTTGATCTGTGTGAAAGTGCATAGTGAATTTGTGTGAGGTTATTTGGTAGGATCTGCTTGGTGAGGTTCGGCAGCAGTATTTTTTCTAGCAGCTTCAACAGGCAGGATGAGTTTGAGATCGGCCTGTATTCACTTGTGATGGAGTTCGAATTTTTCGCTTTGGCTTGACTAGGTATTCCTTCCATTGGTATGGGAAGCAGCGATTTGAGAGCATTGAGTTAAAATGTGTAATAGAACTTATAGGATGTAAAGGCTTAAGTTCTGTGAATTGCAAGAACTGGAAGCAGACACCCGCGAGGTGATGTGATCGAAGTTTTTAAGGCTTTGAATGGTTTGAGCAAGCTCGATGCTGATGGGATTCTTCCTCTTGCTCAGATTATGCACCTGAGGGGGGCATAACTTCAATTCAAAGAAGGATGTAGAATAAATGTGGGGAAATTTACCTTTAGGCAGCGCGTGGTTCATTGCTGGAACAAACTTCCATCTGTCGTTGTAGAAGTTGACAGCGTAAATAGATTCAAGGCAGAACTAGACAAACTGTTGGAGGGAATGAATAGGCGAAATGGGATTTATTTTTTTGTTTTCGCTGATGCTGTATAAGCTTGGTTTGTCGCATCATTTGCCACTACTTAACACCTCCGAGAGCTCAGTGTTCCGGCGTATTTGGAGAACGCTGGGTGGAAGAAGCGCATGTCGCCAATTTTTACTGCGCATCGTCCGTGTGGTCATACCCTAAGCAGCAGCCACTTTCTAAGGAAAGGTGAGGCTGAATAACCTTTAAACGGATGGCGAACCGAGGCCGACTTGGACACGAGCCACTAATAATGATTAAAAGAGAACTTCGTAGAATCACGGTGGATTCGTGATTTGTCTCAATCATCTTGTTTTCACGCGTCGCAGTTTTACATAAAATGAACTTTTTCAAAAATGTGTAATCGGAGAAGAATGGTGCATTGACGAAAAGTCATTTTAGTAGGAGGTGTTGGGATGCAGGTTTCCCCGGTATCCGGGAGGTTCGAACAGTCACGAGGTTCGAAGCCGGTCTCCATCGGCGTCTCCGTAGCCAGGTGGGAAGGAGCAGCAGTGGGTAGCACACGCTTCTTGATTAGACCGGGGTTCGAGCCCGTCACCACCAAATACGGAGGATGCGGGAAGGTCAGGGAATGACCACCGCATATCCCCGGAGCAATATGGCCTTAGTTGCTAATGCTCCTAAAAACCGAACAAACAAACAAACAACAACCGGTCTCCATCAGTTGTCGAATCTCGGAAAGTAATTTAATGTCGAAACGAAAAGGAACGGACGTCGCAGCGGCGTGTCTGATGTTCGGTTCCGTGTCCAGTTTACCCGTGGCGAGGCACGATTTGTAAAATAAAACAGGCAGTTGTAATTAGCGACGCCTTGGTTTGTGGTAAGCTTACTCAGTCACACGAGGGTCACGGTCTGATGAACCTTAAGAAGACAATGCGACATCGCAGGTGCCTTTCTTACACGATTTTCTTGCAGTTCAATTTCTCTGGCTAAAACGAAAGCCACTCTACCCTTTCACCCTTTCGAAGCCGATGGACTCGTCCCTCCACGATTTTTATAGAGCGATTCAAAAGGAAAAAAGAACTCTCCAGCAAATATTCCGTTTCTCCGTTTATGTAAATTTAAAAAGGAAAAAGGTCACGTGGATTAAGCTACCACAGATTCTTTAATGCGCAAACATCCCTTCAGACGAACGGAAAATTAGAGAGAGAGAGGAAGAAAGAGGAGCAAATGGAACGAATTCTCCCGGTGACCCCGAGGAGGGTAGGGGACCTTATCTCTCCACAGCACACTGATCACTCGAAGAAAAATAGCGGATTAAAAGGGAGAGGAACGGCGGCGTCTGTCCAACAGCCGTGCAAACAGAGCACCCCTCCTCCCACATCGCGGTGCAGCTACTTTTCAGCGAGTGCATACACGACAAAAACCGACGTCAAGATTAAGAATGAAATCTTAGCAGCGCCGTTCCTTGTTTACTTTGGTCCGGACACAGAGATGTGAGATATCTTTCGACATCAGATTCTTTTTCTCCTTGGTAAACAATCGGCATTAAGGAAAGAGTGATTGCGCCCTTCTCTCTCTCTCTGAAACAAAAGGTGTTTGTGTGAACAGAGCACCGCGAGATGGAAGAAACATTTTAAGTTCGGATCAACGTTAACGCGACGACTGTTTCAGACTTCCACGCGTCGCAGGATTATACGGCAGCATCGCTGTTTTGCGAGCTTCGTGCAGCCAACGTGCCCCACGTCACGCCACGTTTCTATAAGCGGGATCACGATAACACCCGCGATCCAATTCATTTTCTGAATTTTTGGCAAAAGAGAGAGAATTCGCTCGGACATCCCCTTCTTTTGCTTTTATTCGGTGTGCGCAGGAAGAGCGTCTTCGCCATCTTTATTTAATCGAAGCTGGAAACGAGTCGCGTGATTTTAAAAGTCTTCGTTGTCGCATATCGAGGTCTCAGTAAAGGTCTCTTCCAGCTTTGTCTACCCAACCTTTTGCTGCATAATTCTCTTAACGTACTCATCTCTCACTACTACCCGACCATTGTCTTCTCGGTCCACCTGCTGCTCGGATCTCTGTCCATCGACATCCTTGTTTTTCGTCCTCTCAGAATCCATTCTGCGCACACATTCAAACCATTCCAACAGCCCTAGACGAAGTCTAGGGCTGTTGCAATGTGCAATAGCGAACCACATCGGGACCAAAATATCGGACCTGTGAGTTGTCATAGGCTGTGGCTGGCAACTACGTCATCGCTACCGATATGCAGTACTTTGCATTTGTCAATGGTAAACTTAAAATTGCCATTTCTCAGCCAATCTACGTTATTTTGCTAGATCCTGTTGCAGTAGAATACCGTCATTGCTGTCATTAACCACTCTGTCGACAGTTCTTTCATCCGCAAACTTGGACATTAATTCTGATATATCTTCGTCAATATCATCGATGAATGCAGAAAACAGCAATGGACCCAACACTGAAATCTGGGGGAATCCACTAATAACGTTTGTCCACGAAGAGCAGCACCCATTTATTACCACTTAACCATCCTTTTTTCCATAGCAGCAATTTGCCCTTAATGCCACACTGCTCAAATTTGTACAGCAGTCTTCCTTGTGCAACAGTATCGAAAGCTTTTCGGAAATCCAAGTACAGTATATAACTCTAATAACCTGCCGAACTCTTTCGCATTTTCTTCCGATCACTCACCGATTATCTGTGACTTCTCATTATTAACGGTATCAGGAACTCAAGTTAGAAATTATAATTCAGATACCCACTCTCAACTGATATTTTCTACAAAATTCTTGAAACCTGAAATAATCATCAACCATCTCTCCACCATTAATTGGGATAATTTATTTTCGTTATCCATTGAAGAGGCAATCCAATCCTTAGCTGAGCAGTTTAGAGTTAGGGCCATGATTGGTGCATCTAAACAAGTCACAATTAGCGAGAGAACCCAGCGATGGTTTCATCCGGACATGAAAACCGCCTTTACACGGTTTTCATGTGCGGATGAGGGCATATAGAAAATGGTTAAGATCCAGAAACAGTACAGACCATGAAGCCTTTGAAATGGAGAGAGCTCCTGCGCCTCAAGAGAGGAGCACATCAACAGTATATCTTGTCACAAATTAAGAAGTCCCGGATAATTTCCTATACAGCAATCACTTTAACATGGAAGGAAAGCTATTTGAGGAGTGGACGCGCATATCTTTTGATCATCCAGATGCGACCACAGAAACCGCAATCCTGCCTAGTCTAACTGGGAAAACCCTAACTTCTATGGATGATATGATAGTTACTAAGCAACAGCTCATTGACGTGATAAATGGCCTGCCCAAAAAGGCTACAACTGGACCCGACGGCTTTCCACTCTTTAGGTGAAGGTGTGCTCTGTGTACATTGTGGATCTCCTCCTTAACATCTTCCGGAAGATTTTAAAGACAGGCCCCATACATGAACTCCGGAAATCTTATTACGTCAAACCAGTCCCTAAAAGTGGAAACCCCAAGACTGCTAAAGACTTCCGTTTGCTACACATTCAATTGCCATAGGATGTACTTTATTAAAAGTTTTTGAAAAAGTAATACATCCAGCACTTTTTCTCACAACTTTTCCAGCACTGTTTTTCTTACCTCCATACAGTCCTACACCACAGGTCCATGACCTCAAATCTGCTCGATACTCTCTTCAGAGCACAAAAGGCCCTGAATGACAGAGATCAACTGGACATTATCTTTTTTGATATTAAATCTGCTTAGGATACTGTGTCAATCCCTACCCTTTTATTCTTCCTAAAAGATTATTTCAAGGACTCAAACCACATAGTCAGCATTCCGGAGTCTTTACTACACTGAAGAGAGCTAATTATAGAAAATGGATCTCACCAAAAAACTATTTATGCGACGAGGGGAATGCCTCAGGGTGGGATGATGTCGACAACCCTCTTTGCAATTCTGCTCGAAATATTCCTCGCTGCACATCCAAATTTCTGCTCCCTCGCCGATGATTTAAATTTTTTTATTATTTCAGAAGACCCCAAACAGTTTCAAGAAATTAGTAATCAAACCTCCAATCAAATTCAACAATTAATACAGTTACCTGGACTCCAACTAAACAATGACAATTGTTTAGTCACATGACAATTACGAAGAGGAAGTTCAGGAATGACATCCGAGTTGTAGTTAATGGCGAGACGATTCCAAAAGTTTAATCGCATACTGACCTAGGGTTAACGTGGGATGAAGATTTAAATTTCAAAGATCACTTCTGGAAGACAAAGAAGAGGACCTACGCTGCATTCTGGGCTATCCGCCAGGAGCTCATAGGCTGCCACAACATCAATCTGCTTTGTCAATACATTGATCGGTGTCTCCCTCCTGTCCCTCTATTATTATGTATCTGAAATGTGGTCCTCCGCACCTGCCTCTCAGTGTCTCACTCCAATCCCTCTATTTAGACGCATCTGAAATCTGGTCCTCAGCATCTTCCTCTCTGCGTAACAGATTCTTGGTGATGGAATACTGGATTCTGCGGTGGCTGAACCGTCTGGGAGGGAACCCGTTCACCATCTCCAAATCTATTCTTCTAGTAAATCTAGGCATGACCCCCTGGAAGCTCACTGTTCTCAAAAAAAAAAAAAAAAAAAAAAAAAAAAAATGATTGTGCACATTCTGTAAGCTTCTAACCCGTCAGATCGATGTCCCATCGATAGAGGATATTATCTCCCTTCCCAAAGCAAGCAATAGAAACCACCAGAATGGGCAACGTCCACTTAGGATGAAGCTCACTGTCCTGGACTCCTTAAAACGAATGTTCCCGTGTAACATGATTCAACACTTGAACACCTTCTCCATAGATCCAAACAAGTTTGGAGAACATACAGAAATCAAATTATGGACCAAATCACCAGAACCACTGTAAAATGTGAGCTTTATATTTGTATGAGAAATGTAAAATATTTAATGCAAAAAATATTGTAAAAGCAAAGCAAATTGTAATGAGAGAAGAAATAAAATGTAGGACAACCTCTCTTTGTAATTGCAATATTAATTTTATTTTAAAGTTACCGCTATTAAGTGAATAGAATTTTCTAAACAATGTCCTTATTTTAAATATCGAAAATTTGTCGCTGTGTGCAACCAAACATTTGTACACCCTCCTAGCCCACTGGCTGTTCAGGGGGTGAACCTAAGGTGAATAAAAAGATGATAATAATAATAATAATACTTATAAATCAGATAACATGTATTTTGTAATTGTATTACATTTTGTAACAAAGTTGTATGATCACCCTCTGGCCAGTGGCTGTAACCGGGTGTTCTCCTAAGAGAAATAAACTGATGATAATAATAATAATATAAAATGCAGAACTGATGCCATTCTATGTAAGAGCACCTTTTGTTCCCTTCACCAATCTCGTTGCCTTTCTCTGCACTTGTTCTGATTCCTGTTCACCTGGAAGGGTGAACAAGAATCGGAACAAGATGGATCGTACTATGCGTATTCATATTCAAACTGGTTAACATTTGAACATCTTTCATTGCAGGCATTGTTGAAAATATTCAGCTGAAGATTAAGAATGTCCATGCGCGTTATGAAGATGGTCAGTCTGATAAAATTTAAAAATTTGCACGTGGCATTATTATCCACGCTCTGTCAGCACAAAGTACCGACGATAATTGGTTACCAAAGTTTATTAACGGGGGCACTGTGGATATGGCCCATAAGCTATTACAATTAAATGGTCTAGCAGTTTACTGGATTCCATCTGCCACAATGTTAAAGCATCTTGAAATGCAAGAGTTAGCGATTGCAATGCAGAAGCGTGTTGACACCTGCTGTACCCGTCAAGGTTATCTTAAAAGTCACGATTATGTTCTAGCTCCAGCGAATGCTGAGGCAAAACTAAAGAGAAACAGTTCAATGAAACCATTGCGTTCACGAAATTCCCCAAAGAATAGTTTGCGATTTACTTTTGGAAGAAAGTTTGCTTGATTTAAGTGAGGTTCGGTATAAACAGATTGTATTATGGGAAAGGGAATATGAACGAATCGAGATACAGGCAATGGAGGCCGTCCAATGTTCCCATTAAAACTAATGCGAAGATATGGCGGGATTTTGCAATCCAAGCTAATTTAGACGCTCTTCGCGTGCAAAGAAGCACCTGGCAGTTTGCGCTGCAGACAGTGAGACAAGTTGTAACTTATGTGAGATGTCACCGCACCTTTCTCTCCAAACCAGAAAGTCTTACGTCATCAGCAAAGACACAGAAAGAATCTTTGGAGAATGAGCTAAATTTCGAAGAGCTTTCTATCTTGCGAGAACTCGCGATCAGAAATCAAAAAAGAAATGACAAATTGATCGTTAACGAAATTTCTTTACGGAAAGGATTGAAATGACGTCACTTCCTAAATGGCGCTAACGATGCTAACTCAGTCACTAACGTTGATTCGGGAGAGTAAGCGGCGGGTAGTAATATTATGCAAGAATAAAATGCAGACTTTAATAAAATCTGCTTCTCAAGATTCTGATCAACATCACTCTTCTAAGTGGCGTAAGTAAGCAAGTTTCGATCAAACCGCTCAAAAATTTAAACGGTTTTGTTGTAACCAGTGCTTACGTCACACCAAACAGACTCAACATTGCATTGTCCACCAACATCAGTTCGATGCACTTCCTTAGATTTTATGTGTAACAGTATAACTCTCCCCCTCCCTTCGTGTCCTGTCTATCCATTCTGTACACATTGTACTCCCCAAATTCCAGTTCTGCATCCTTTATATCTGTGTGACACCACGTCTCTTCTATCCCAACAATACCCGTCTTGGATGTCTTCACATTCAGCTCTTCAAATTCATCGAATTTATTTACTAAACTCCTAGCATGGTGTACACGCAAGTATACGTGCACTTGTTCTTACCCTTAGTTGCCCTAACACAGCCGATATATTTACTTGTTTCATAACCTCCAGCAGTTCCTGAAATCCCCAGCAACTGGCTTTCCTGCTCATTCCAATAGAAGAATCTTACTGTTAATAAGGGTTACCGTCCATTCTTGAAAGATTTCAAGCGAAATTATCACGACAACTGCCGAAATTATAAGGCCATCCCTATTTATTATTTGTTTGTTTCTCTTGTTTCAGCGCTGTTATTATTTTTATTACTATTCATTCAGTTGACTGCAAGTTACACCCCCTCCCCCCCCTGTACGGCGTGCAAGCCAGAGGGGTGTATTTACAATGCAGATAAATTTGCAAAAATATTTACAGTTTAGCAAAAAAGGACACGTGTATTGATATAAAAATTTAGTTCTTCATTGCTGGATGTCTTCGTAGAAGAGCATTCGCAACACTGGAATTTCACAATAAATTTGAGCGTTGAGCGCCTAAAAGACGATGGGTTCCAGCTAGTAGTGTTTGTTTGTAGATAGTCTTTCTGTAGACCTTATTGGAGCACAGTTTTTCGGTTAACCTCAAACCGGTTTAGGGATTCTTCGGTGGGAACATCCTGTTTAAACTTTTCAGGGAGTTTAGATTAGAGCGAAGTGGCTTAATTTGCAGGCTGCACGATTGCCTCTGACTCGGGTGCCAGATGATGCCTGTAAGTACTGCCGCGTCATATCTCGCTGTCAATAACTTGGCCAGGATATGAACATTTGTCCAAATGACAATAAACATCCGTGGTGTCCACTCCTTAATTGCGTACAAAATGCCTCTGCGGACTGAATGGGAATTGGGAAACGTTGTTTGAGACTTTAGGAAGGTTTTAATGCGGGTTTCAGGAGCTGAGGACTAGATGGTCGAAGCGTATAGGGCAACCGGGAAAACACACCAAACAATATATTCCTTCACCAGTTGAGCTTTTTGAACCCAAGCTAATTCTTGTGTTGAGCGCCAGGTGGCGGCTAGTGTTTTCTTCTTATTGGTAGTGAAATTCTTAGTGAAGGATAGTCCGACGTAATTTCGAGATCCGTGTGATGATTGACTTTTTGGATGGGTTGGCCCTTTAAGAGAATGGTGATGTTATGTATTTTGTGCTTTCTGGAGAAGGACGTCTGGGTAGTTTTGAAAAGGGCTAGTTGCAAGCCCAATCGAGGCGAGGAAGTTGGCCAAGTGAGTTAACTGCTCAGTGGCTTGTAGAGAAACGTTACGCTAACTGTCATCACTGTTGGATTGGAAGAATATTTTCAGGTCGTCCGCATAGGTTAGGATGTTATTGCAGGTTGAGAGGAAAGGATCGAGGGCTGCGGCGAATAGTGTTGCAGAGAGCACCCTTCCTTGGGGAATTCCTCTATTTACTGTGTAATCGAAGCTAAAATCTTCACGCTTTAGTATTTCGATCCTCCTCTCTAAGTAAATCTCGCAGTAGGGTGAGCAAATTTCCTGTAATGCAACAGTAAGATTGCGGGAAGTGGAGGAGGGGTTGGGTCGGTATCCTGTCATCAGCTGCTTTGATGTCCTGGATTAGGATATCCACCTGCTTTTACTGTTCAGGGCGGTTGGGATCATGGAACTTGTGTGTAGGCGGTTAGTAACAAGAAGGCTGTTGTTGTAGCGTCACTTTGGGTTGCGGGAGTGTTTGAATCGAAGTTTGCGTCTGTCGCGAATTGAGTAAGAAAGAGGCACAAATGGACTTTTTGTTATCGAGGGATTGCAAGGATCGTATAATGTTCGAGCTGGTGCGATTGTTATTCGCGATCCGAATTATTTATTAGAATTGGGATTGACTCGAATTCAGTTGGCCACATTTTCGCCGATTCTAATCCCCATTTTTCACTCCGGAAAAATAAATTCACGGCAAAAGTGGCGAAGCCGTCGAGCATTCGGATGGGTGTTCGTATTGTATTGCAACGTTGAAACGAGATGTCGCCTTGTAAGTATTTAGAATTCCCTTTCAGAATTCTCGGTTTGTCTTCCATTGTCGACAAGGTTGCAACATCGGGATAATCAAACGAGGACATTTCCCTTTCCGGTTGCCATCTGGAAACAACACTGCTGACATCGAAACGACCGGAAATTGCGTGCCGGTACTTCTTCTTCTCGTTTTCGTTCCTTTTACTGACGGTTGTTCTTCTCTTCGCACTCACTCGATTTGCACTCGGAAAACAACCTTATTTTGATGTTGGCCTTCTTTTCTGTAATTCAAGAACAGACGAAGTAAGACGTTGATGAACAAAAGGAAAAAGAAAAGTGACAGGTTTGACAGAAGGAGGGGGGGGGTAAGAGGATCTCCGGTTTTAGTTGTTTATCGAGAATGACGCGGGAGGACGCCGTGAATGATCCGTGGGGTTTCTCCGTGAACACAATTTAGAAGAAGAAATCTTTATTGAACGGTAAAATACAAAAACATTGACGCGCGTTCGTCGAAAACGAAGAGGACGTCGGAACCGGTGTTGGTGTCGTCGACAGTGCGTGTGTTCCGCTCAATGTACGGAAGATTTCAAGGTTCGTTCGGCGTCTGCGCACCCACATTCGTGTTTCCGGGCGAGGTTCAGGTGAGTCTACGGCGGTATCGACAGACGCCAAGCAATACGGGTAATCAAATAATCAATAGCCGCGTTTGTCATACGGAGAGACCCTCGCGACACCCGCTGCCATACTGAGCCGCGCTGTGTTTCCCGCTCACACAGTGCGCCGCACAGACCCGGGATACGCTTAATACTAAGTGGGGGAGGGGGGGGAGAGTCTTCAGCTGCGAGTTTTCGTCGCGTAGTGTTCGTTTCAGTCCCGCTCAGCCGTATGCACCCTCCACTCCGCAATAGACGCCTTTATTTATTTATTTATCCGCGCGGGCGCGTTCGAACGACAGCGATTTTAAAGCAATTAACGCGGACGTGGGTGGCACTTTTGAAGAAACCCGGAGATTACGTGACCTTCGAGGAAATCGTCCGTCTTTGCTCCCGCTGCCCCTTCAAAGTTTCGTCGTCTCGTTGTTGGCTTCTGCGCCTCGCCGGCAACGTCTTTGAACCGAATTAGGGGAACAGCCGACCTGGCCTGGCCTGGCTTCTCCCCGTTTGCTCTCTCTCTCTCTCGAAGCACATTCTGAGTAATGGCTTCTTCTTCTTCTTCTTTTTCTCTGGGAGGGATGAGAGGAAACCGGAGATTACACGAAAACGCCTCTCCGCCCAGAAGCCCGACAAAGTTCGAGGCGGTGGCGGAGAGCAGACACGCTTCTCCCGGGCTTCCGTCACATTACGCCATAACTGCATCCTCTGCTGCCCAAACACCCCCCCCACTGATGAAATAGCGAATGACGTCACTCCGTAGAGCGCGGGGTCTTCCTCTTCGCCGCTACCGCATTTTAATTACTCTCCCTCCCTCCCTCCGGCCCTCTCGTGAATACCGCGAATTCGTTGCCAACTGACGGACTACAAGAACATTATTATTATTATTATTATCTGTTTATTTCCATAAGGAAACCACCCCGGGACGGCAAAGTGCCAGGAGGGTGATATAAATTTGAAACACTGCAAAGGTTCCAGGGGCCGGCCACGCCACGGTGGCATTACGTTCATCAGATAACCCGAATAGATTAAAAGAAATGTTTTTAAGAAAGTTCATCTGAATGTGAGCGTGCACCAAAAAAGGGTGGTTGTCCATTTACATTCGGCGCAGTTTGTACACAAAATAATCAAAAAAAAAAAAAAAAAAAAACAGACGAGGGAATAAATACAACGGGCACGTGTCAGATGGCGTTCGACCATTTTACTCATGCTGGGGTGGGGGTGGGGGAATACCCTTAAACCAGAGGCATTGCGTTACCGTAAATGCCGGACTGCTGAGAGCGTGGTGGGCACTGCGCTGACTGTTACACATCGAGCGGAATTGTGGGACTTTTCGCCTATTGTGAAGGCGGGCAACCCCGTTTTAAGTACACAGTCAAGAACTACTAAAAATGCAGAAAAAAAAAAAAAAACAAAATAAAAGAACAAAAAGAATCGAAGGGAGGGCCATTCCCCTCACAGCCACTAAAAGCAAAGTGTAACAGCGGCCGCCATTAATTTCGACAACAACAAACAAAAAAAATATTTTTTAATGGGGGTACGAAATATAAGAATAAAAGCGGGAATGTGAGGAGTACGAACGTATAATCTCCTACTCTTATATTTTTAAAGCGATATTCTTAAGTTCAGAATTCTCAGGCGACCCTGGCGGAGATCAGTCAGAATACGATGGGGCACCTCCCAGTGGTGGTGGTGGTGGCGACAAAGGGTCCCACTAGGGGATTCGATTCCTGTACACCCGACAAATTTTGACAGATGTTTCGAGCATTTCCTAGATGAAATTCTATTCGGAAACATCCCCTCCGTTGGTCGAGTCTAGGAGATCCCACTTCACTTTTCCCCGTTGGCTGTCGCGTTGTTGCTGCACTTGGTGAGATTCACTCGCACAATTATCAGCTTGCCAAAAGGAGCGTTCACGATTCCTGAAGCGTTCACGATCTGTTGAAGCGACTTCGCTTTCAAGTTGCCGCGAAGTTGTTGCGGGGATATGAGGGAAACCAGAATGAAACCCAGAAAGATCTGGGGGTCATTTTCGACTCCAAGCTGTCCTTCACCGATCACGTTAACGTTACACATTCGAGGCTGACTTTACTACGTTGGAGAGTCAAGCAACAGCTGTTCTACACTTGGCAAAAAAGGATACGAGTCATATCCAATCTACACCCGACACTACAATACTGTATGCTTCAGAGAGATGGGCCTCGGCTGCTTAATCCAAATTTAAAAGGATATTCGCTGCCGAAATTGGCTTCTAAAATGAGCCAACATCAAACTCCACCTTTCCCCAGCTCTCGAATCAACGCAGTTAGCAGATGCCCTTCAACTACGCAGGCTCCGGTCCTACATCGGAGAAAGAAGGCCGCTGTTCACCATCAAGATGGCCACCGGTAAAATTACACAGTCGAATTTCTGGGATCACCGCTCTTGGTACATTCCTCCCCCTTATCTGCGGTGTTCAGCACAGTCGCTACCAGACCATAACTGGCTAGTACTAACCGACAGATTCGTGCCAAAGCAAACGCTGCCCTCGCTGCAAGCGATGGACGGGGACCTCGAAGAAGTGGTCAACTACGAAAGATAGAGGAAGAGAATCCTCGCCGAACTGAAAATTTCCAACTGTGCCTTGCCTTCCAATCGTTTGGATGTACGCTATTCAACGTGTCCATCGAATTGTCTAAAAAGGAGCTGTTAAGGATTCCTCTCTTAAAGAGAGACGAGAGTGCATTTCAACCTGAAGAGGCGAGCGGTCTTTTTTCATTCATTCAATCCTGTTTCTTTTTATTTAATCCTTTTCTTTTATTAATCGCAATAACAGCATTAAGCCTCGCATTTGTGATTTACAGTTTGCTGTACGAGGGTTACGTACGAATGTAAACCATATTTTCTCCAGTAACGTTAAACATTTAAAGAATAATTCAAAACACGTATAATCTGCGATAAAAATATTTATAAAAGCAAAACTTTAGTCGATAAAAAAAATATTAAACGCAGATATCATAAATAATAAGGTAGTATTAATAAATTAAAAAGAATGATACAAAACATCGAAAAACTATTAAAAATTATAATTTTACTTCATTATCAGTATGATAAATGTAATTTTTTAATCGTTAAAACAATACGCGAAGCGTAATGGAGACAAAGAAACCTTACTTATGAACTGTAAAATCAGATTATAAAATTCATTTCAACACCGTTTTTGCTAATAAAAATATCAATTTTATTTTCCTTTAAAAATGCCGCTTTTCTATTGAAATTCGAGATGTTTTGTTCTAAATTTGGTAATATCTTATATCAACTTTAATTGCTCACCTGGGCAATTAAAGTTGATCCAAGATAGTAGCAATGGAGCATCAATTTTGCCTCGAAGTATCGAGTGCAGTAGATCAATCAAACATATTCCTTCTGTCCTTCAAGGTGGGAAGGTTGAAAATTTTACACCAAACTCTATATTTATGCGAAATCTGATTTGTAACTTAAAACCCGACGTGACATTTTTGTATCCCGTTAATATTAATATTGTTTTTGCCCAGAAGGGGTCCACACCCGCGTTGGGTACTCCAGAATTGGTCGAACAAATGATGAATAAGTCAGTTTTGGGATATCAGAGCCAACAAAATTAAAATAAGCTCTTTTGATTAAACCGAGTATATTTTAGAGGCTCTGGCAGTTATTTTAATAATATGAGATGATGATGTACAAGAGCCATTACTTGTTCTTAGAATCCAGAATTCCATGTATTCCTTTAATATGCACCGATTCTCAAGTGCAATTATAACGGATGACTAATTGTTTATGGGGATCGGCAAGAGTAATGTGAAATAAAATAGCGATCAATAACAGTTAGTCCATGACTTTTAATCCATTGGGATATTAATTGAATACCTTTTTGCCACTCCTCGCAATCCAAAGGTTGACTAATTTCTTTCTCCTCGGCATAAGTAAGAATTCTAAACTTGACTTTCTGTAGACAGGAATATATATCATTAAGAAATATGGTAAGTTCATTGAATTTGCTGATTGTCGTTACTAATATTTCTGGGCTAATTTCAGAATTACTGAATACGATCATTTCCCAAATTATTCTGAAAAGAAGTCTTTTTGTTACTTTCATCATCATTTGATGAATACAGTTTTTACACGAATTCTTAATAATGTATTTAATTGCTTTTTATATCTGTTCCAATGGTTCCAAAATAGATTGATTATTTTTCTTAATAACTGAACATTCTATTGTGTATAAATATTTTTTATTAGCTGTTTTTATCTTTCCTTAAAAAAGAAAATCTCCTGTAATCTATTACACCGTTAACTTACTTCGAATTTATTAAACCAATTTTCTTCATTCTCAAAAGTTTGATTATATCACGAGTAAATCAGATAGGCTATTTGTGTTTCTTAACATTTTTTATCTTAATAGGAACCGTTTCTTCTTTGATATTTGTTAAATTGTCGATTCTCCATTTCTTCTTGAACCTTTCCCTATACCCCGTTTGAATTCTCGTTATAAAATTAATTTCTCACTGCCTGTCCGTCCCCCGTCCTCATCACTTACTTCGAATTCCTCTGTTTCGTTTCCTTCAGGTATCCAATAACTACAATATCGATTTTACTCTTAATCCATCTATCTATAAGAATTTGCTCCTTGCTCTGTTTTCTTAATCTAAATTTTGTATATATTTTAATTCTACTTCTCTATTGATTACTACTCTTTTGTATTTTCTATAACTCCTAGCATTCTCACGTTTATTACGGTCAGTGTGCCCTGTGTGTGTGTGTGTGTGTGTGTGTGTGAGAAACGTGTATAAATAAATAATGAGTTCAGATATCTAATAGTTCATCAGCATCTTTTATATCATAATATTCGTTCCAATCTAAATGAGGAATTGCCCTTCCAGCCATGTTCCAGTTAGTATTTTTTAAAGTCAAAATACTCTTTTATATCTTTAGCTTTATTTGAATCGATTTCCAATGTTAAGTCCAAATGTAGCGCAAAATGATCAGAATTAAAATGATTACGTTCTGCACAATTCACATTAATAGAAAACACTAGATCCGCTTTGTTTTCCCCTCTACTTGCAGGAGTATTTCTTTGAAAAATTAAGCCTTAAAAACGTATTTAAAAGATGACTAGACTGATTAGATTTTTCCCTAACCAGTTTATCATTATTGGAGTCCCGGTGGAAAAAAGGTACACTAAAAGCTCCCATCACTATTGCTTTAATATCCATATTAACAGAGTTAATAATTGACTCCATGTATGCCTCTAGTTTAATTAAATTAACGTAGAAACAAGAACAGGTGGAAGCAAATATAATAAAATCTTTTATCTGCTTTCAATTTTACCTTAACTCCCTCAAAATCCTCCATATTCGATTGTCTAAATCATTTCGATTGTCCAATACAATGAAGTTTTTGTCTATAAATAATGCTACTCCCCCTCCCCCCCACCACCTTTCTTTATATTCCTATCCCTAATGACAAGTTGAAAATTGTCAGGATATAATTCTCGATTATTGATGTCACGAAAGAACCAAGATTCTGCAACAGCCCTTATTAAATTAAAATGTCAAATTCTTCTTCACTAATTACGTTATATTAATTGCACTTGTGATACTTCTAGCATTTTGTAAATATGCATTAAGATGTGTGACTCCAAGATCATTATTTTTCTTTTATAAGTGAGCGAAATGTCTTCTGACACTATGATTTAATTGCTATTTTGTGATCATCCTTAACATTTATGATTTTTATTAAAATTTCTTTTTATCTCATTCTTCTTTTTGAATTTAAATGAGTTAATCGCTGCTCCTTCGGGAATGCTATTTTCAGATGTGTTAGTTCTAGCGAATTATAATCAAAAGTTCCTTTAAATGATGAATAATCCTCTGGGTATCATTTTGTCCACTTCAGTAGCATTAATTTTTGTTTTGAAGCAGTTCACCAGGTCAGCTTCACTACTAGCTGGAGATAATCTTGAAACATGCCAAGAGATTCTTTTGGGATTGGTGGTTATGCCCTTTCTACGAAACTAATATTATAAGGATTAAAGTTCCCATCTCTTTCAATAGTTAATTTATTATTAGAAAGTTTAGACACCTTTCGAATTTTTCTTATATTTTTATTCAATACCCGCGTTAGGCCAATTTCTTTTCTACGTTGTCAAGTTCAATTACCTGATTGGTTATTACCGTATCTTTATTGACACTTTTTTCATCCATTGAAATTTTGTCTGAGATTATTTCCTTATTATGATTTATGAAGATTTCAATCCTGTTTAATTAAATATTACTTCTATTTGAATATTACCCACTTTGTATATTACGCTTGTTAATACTAAATCAAAGCTGGTGGAGGTGACTGTCAGGCTTGGGATGCCCTCAAATGCCGAAACGAGAAGTTTGTGTTGTATCCAAACGAACAGTTGAAAGACCGCTGGAAGCGAATTCAATTTACTTCCAGTGAGGACGAGAGCCCAGGTATCAAACAGAATCAGCGGATGAGAAAACCCGATGAAAGCATTTAGACACAGATTGCATCTGCTTGGGCCAATCACCTCAGAGAGGGCCCTGTGTGCTGCAAATGGAAGAAACAGTAGACAGAATCACGCGTCCTCTTTGCACAGCTGGAATTTGAGTAGCTTTATCACTCGTTTAAAACTGCGAGTAAATTTAGGGAAAAAGTGTCCTGGGGGGGATGCAGAGAATTGTTCGACAGGCTAAGACAACAGCCCCAGTTTTTTGCAGAAAGGAAGTTGTTCAAAACTTGACCATATCGCATTGTGCCCAATTGCTTCCGGATGTTCGTTAGTACTATTAATAATCTCTCTCTCGCGCATGCTATTTCAACAACAAAGGCTACTTGAAAGGAGCGCCGAATGCTGGAAAAGCAGTCAGGGTAAGTGTTTCTGCACGTTCATAATTTGGAAAAAATAGCTTTAAACCTCGAATCATTTAAAGAGAGAATTCGATCGCAACAACGCTGTTCATAATGGAGGCAAACCGCGAAGTGATCGAGTAAGAGTCGGTGGATTGCCCCGAAGCGCCAGATGGCCGGTGCGAAACTAGTCCCACCTCCGAGGCGGCCTAATGGAGCGAGACCTTGCCACGATATGAAGAATGCATCTGCGAGCGGAGGGAGACGCGATCTGAGACGTGTGCACCAGAAACTGCTGACGGAGGTTGCGGAAACCGACATGAAGAACGGGAGTTGGGCGCGAGACTGATGAGAAAAATCCCTTTGTCGGACGTTCCGATGCCGAGTCATATGCTCGATGGAAGCAGAAACAGAAGAGAAATGCGTGTCCGTCTTCCACCGAATCGGGCGCCATAAATCGAACTTTTCTTTGTCCGCGTCGCTGGGTTTTGGGGTGAGGGGGAGGCAGTTGAGGAAACAATCAGCGTCTCCACGCCCGTCAACTATAAACCGACACGATGCTCCTTCTGATGTCACAAATGTTTTGCGATGTGAATTTTCTCAGCTGTCACGGCGACACTCGCCATAATTTTTGTTTATCGAGTTAATTTCTCTCTTGCCCACCGCCCGTTATCCCCCACTTCTTCCTCCTTTCGCTTCTAAGATTTGTTCGGGTTTCAAAAGTACACTCCTTTGACTAACTTTCAAACATCAATTTCAAACATCACCAACAGACTGGGTGATTTCAATTTGCCTCTAATTGATTAAAGCAAAGGGGAAGGAAACTCCACATGGGGGACAAAGTTATTTGTATCAACGTGTCAGGGAAAGTACTAGGGAAAAGAATACTCTCAACCTCATCATCACCCATGAACCAGATGACATAATAGGGCTGACAGTAGAGGGAAGAACCAGTAGCAGGAAGTGATCACGGAGTTCTCGATGGTGGACAATGAAGAGAGAGAGAGAGAGAGAGAGAGAGCAGTAGTAAAAGGCAAAGGAATGGGTTTTAATTTCAGGAAACTACCCGGTGAATAGAGGCCATGAAGCACCTTAAGCCATCGTGATGCTTAGGGTGCTTCATGGCCTCTATTGACCGGGTATATATCTCACAGAGAGCAAATACAGTTCAATTATGCTCTCTGCATAATTCAGTTAGGCAGAAATGCTCGAATACGTATATACCGTTAAAAAAATAGAAGAAGAAGAACTCTTTATTGCATACAGAAGGCACACCGTACACAATACCGTTCACGGCTACAAGTCAAGGGTTTACGTTTAATACTATGAAGCAAGGGTGAGAGAGGAGAAAAAAAACAACATTATTGCTAATTATACAAGTGTAGGATTAAACATTGGAGAAAACAAATTGCAAATTTACATATGAACATATAAACACAACAGCGTGTTATCAAGTCGAATTATTCTCCAGGGAGCAGTCCTTTTACAGTGCTCGAGTCATCTGAGCAGATGCAGATAGTTAGAACACTGTTGTGATGGATCCATGGCAGTGATGGACAGGTACTTGGGAGCAGGTTCTAATGTCCTGTGACGTTGTCCTGAGAAGGAAGTCGGTGGAGTAAGTTCTGCCTGTATTTCTGTATTTCCAATGCGAACTTGTGGAGGTCGCCATCCAAGGAGTATACGTGCTGCATTTGCACGGGTAAGAACCGATCGGATAGCTTTAACCGGTTTGGGTGGCCTGAAATACTCCACGAGGAGGATTCCAAGTTGGATGAATAATGAAGTTGCCATATTACTTGAGCAGAAAAAGACGGCGTGAAAAAGTTAGAGCAATAAAAAGTAGTGAAGCCTATAACAGCTACAAAATGATCAGTAATAATGCCACTGAAAAGGTTCGACAGGCAAAGACAGTTTATGAGAAATCCCTGGCAAAGAGAGCAAAGAAAGGGGATAAGGAATTCTTCACATATATAAATGCAAAGAAGAGAAGAACAAACTAGATCGGACCCTTATGTAATGGACTTGGAACACTGTTAGATACCCCAGCTGAAATTGCGCTCAACATCGATATTTACAGAAGAAAAACCCTTCACGTCAATGAGAAATTCTGGGAGTGAAGTTGAAAAAAAATATAATTAATGATGTTGAAATTTCACACGTTTATTTAATGAAAAACTTTCGAGCCTACGGGTCAGTAAGGCTCCTAGAGTTGACGGCATTTACTCTTTAATCTTAAGGGAGGCGTCAAATTAGTTCATTGAAAAATTAAGACTAATTATGCGAGCATCACTGGATTCCTCAGCGATTCCGTTGGATTGGAAAAGTGCCAATTTGTCTCCAATGAATAAGGGCCGTTCTACGAATGAAGTGGAATATTTCCCGCCGGTTAGTCTAACTTCAGTGGTAGGGAAAATCATGGAGACAATGATCAATGTTGGAATTCAGGATCAATTAGATAGAAATGGAATTCTGAAGGATACGCAGCATGGTTTTTTAAAGGGAAAAATCATGTTTCACAAATCTGTTAGCTATTTTGACAGGGTCACTCAAGAGCTGGACTTGATTGAGGTGTTTAAGGCTCTGAGAGGCATCAGTAAAACGAATGAGGACGAAATTGTCAAGATTATAAATGAGGCTAGAACTAGGGGACATAAATTCAAGTTACGCGGGGAAATGTTTAGATTGGACTGCAGGAAGTTTTATTTTAGCAGCGAGTTATAAATTACTGTAAAAAATTACCGTGTGGTAGAGGCTGACAGTTTGGGGAAATTCGAAGGCCAGCTGGATGGTTACAAACGGGAGTAGGTTGTCCATTTACTTTTCTCTTATTATCATTTATTAATTATTTATTTTATTTTCTTATTTATTTAATTTTGGGTGGCGCTTTCCTGCACCAGTGCACATTACTAGATTTGTTGGCATTTATTTTATTGCAATTCGCCCTTATAAAAGTTCCGCTTTGTTAGGACAGTGCTTGGGACAGTAGGCCCCTTGTGAGGAACCCGCTAGAGGAACATTCTTCGTAAACAGGAAGTTATTGTCGACGGTTATCAAATTTTTTAAACGCTTGATTTCGATTTCAGGCAGTTCTTGCCATTTTACAGGAATTTTGCTGGCAGGGATTATCGAGTGATTATGTAGTGAGAGATGGATAATCTTTATTGCCCTTCACGGCCATAAAGCCAGGGGTTTACAGTCTCCCGATACTTCCGGGATACTCGAACAATTATTTACAAAATGAAAAAAGGTAATTATACAAATGAAAACCTACATCAATAATTGAGCTGGTGCTGATGTTAAGCCAGCTTTGATCGAGCTGGCTTAACATCGAGATAAGAGCACCAGCTCAATGAGACAGGAGAAGATGCAAGGTGCACATCACTCGTTGCTGATTAGTCCCGCTACTCATCATTTTTTCCGGCATGTCCGTCCTGAACAAATTCAGCGAATTTGTTCAGGTCGGCGTCAAGTGCTTGGGTTTGCTTGAGCATCTGCTGAGGGAGGAACCCGTCCCAGAGATGGAGTAGTGCTGAACGCGAGTAGAGCTCGGGATTGGCCCTAAAAGTGGCAAAGAGTGATTTCTTTATTGAGTGCCGCTGACTCCCAAATTTCAGCAGCATAGAGTAAAGGTGGAAAGATAACTGTTCTTATGTACTACACGGTGGTAGTGGAAGGAAGGCACAGGCTTTTGCTTCACTGACCAAAAACGAAAAGCAATGGTCAGCTTGAGTACTGCGTATAGGTGTGGAGATTTCCTTTTGGGAAGGATGTAGAGTTGCTAGAACGAGTACAGAGAGGGGCAACGAAGACTGGTGAGGGGAACAAAGGGTTAGTCTTACGAAGAAAGGCTTAAGTTCTGCAAATTGCAGCGCCTGAAGAGTATGCACCTCCGAGATGATCAGATTGAAGTGTATAAGGCCTTGAATCACCTGAGAGGGCATAAATTCAAATTGAGGAAAGACAGATGTAGGATACATGTGTGAAAGTTTGCCTTTAGCCAGCGGGTGGTTGAATGCTGGAACAAACTTCCATCCATTATTGTGATATTTGATAGCTTAAACAGATTCAAAGCAGAACTGGTTAAACATTCAGAGTGAATGGATGGGTGAAATAGAAAAGGTTTTTTTTTTGGCTGATGCTGCCTAAGCTTGCATTCTTGCATCATATCCCTCTACTAATGCCAATACGAATTTTCGGAGTAAACCGATAAACGAGTGAATCATCTAATAGTTTGACTTCCCCCCTTTTCTGAAATTCCAAAATTGAATGATAACAAATGTGTGGTTTGGAAGTTCCCTTTTCGAGCAGTGCAAGCTGTCCACGAGCATCCCTCATTTTCTCTGTTCAGTGCAATTACTCGATTCAGTTTCTGCGAGGATGTTCTGTTTTGTCACAGACTTTTTTTAATCCACTTTAAATTTACAAACTTCAGTATGTTGGAGAGATTTCTATTCCAATTTTTACCTTCGGCTCGTGAGAGCACCAATGTCCGTTCCCTCGATCTTCAAGAACGAAATGTGACACTCGTAATTATCGGCCGATTTCTGTTATGGCCGGAATATTTGAGTCGGCTGTTTTTAAAAAGTTTATTTTTAGGGCCCCGAATTGGGGTTTGGTTTTATGCGTCGTAGATGCGCGAGCTCGAACGTGGCTCTTTTCTTCTCGCTTTTTATTCGTGTAAGTTTCGATTTGGGTCGTCTGATGGACTCTGTATTTCTACTCTCTTTCGATTCTCTTCATCGAACGATTTTAAAAAATAAACTTTTATCCCGTGGAGTGTTTCCGTTTTTGTGACATCGCTTTTAAATGTATCATCTCATTTGCCTGCCAGGATAACATCGAAGGCCCCTCGCCCATTACGTTTACTTCGCGTGTTGCTCCTCGGGGTTCTCCACTGAGGCCTTGGTTCGTTATTCACCCCAATGATTCACCCGCTGTCCTCCAGTCCCCCAGAGCTCATTGGCAGTTGTTTGAAAACTTATCTGACGATGGTGCAGGGCAGATGCAGTCTGTTTTAGGCAGTATTTCGATCTGGCTGCAAGCGAGTCCGAGATGACATTGAATGCGAAGTAATGCGGGTTCCATCTTAAGTGGGGGAGCAGCTCGCCAATGCTATTTCATTATAAGAAGAAGAAGTATTTGTTTCTACTGAATCTGTTGACCAATTTAAAAACGTGGGCGTTGCATTTCGCTATGAATTTCATCCTTCTCGCATTAATTCTATTTTTACTCGATCATTCAAGTTAGTGGGTTTAATCAAAATTCGGGCGTCCTCCTTCAGAGGAAATGTTGCTAGTTTGTTCGGTGGAAAATAAAATAACCAGGCGCCTTAGGATGTAGTTTTAAACTTATTTGAAGGAGATTGTGGATTCCATCAGAAAAGTTAGTGATGTCATAGCGAAGTAGCCACGGGAAGCCGAATCTTTTGCAACTACAAATGCCCTCACACATATTATTACCAGATAATCCTGACCACTCATCAATCGTCCTTCTCTGTCTCACCACAATCTTTGCTGAGGACACGGTGTCGAGGTGAGTGGTCCTCTACGGCACCTCAGATCACAATTTGGCGATGGTTTCTTCTCCAACGGTGCTGTTCTCTTGTGGCCACTCTCGACGCTACACGGATAAGAAATGGATGCTGTGCGAGACTTATTCGTTGGTTGGATTCTTCCGTTCTCAACTTTTGCTCAGGTTGTGTCAGTAAAATTACCAGTAGGGAATAAATGCGTTATCCGCATTTCACCCTGAATCTCGTTCTCTTTCCAAGCCTTCTGAGGCAGCGCACGCTCTTTCAGTGGACCTCGGTTCGAGCCCACATTACTGCTAAATACGATTAACGATTGCGTTGTGTTCGCGATTTATTGAAAACTCTTCTGACCTGGTGGCCGTGCCGCAGTTGAAAAAAGACCATTTTTGAACTTTGGTTTGCAATAAATGTGCCGAGGCTGTTCAAGATAACTTCGTAACAGTTGGCTTCACCGGAATCTGGCCACACTGCAGCTCACAACACCGCTGTGAAACAGTTAAGTTCGACCAGTTTGATCGTCTACTTGAGAAGTTCTGTGGGTGAAACATTGGACATCGTAAAGAGTACGCGGGTAGAGGGCGAGAGTAGACAAAAGAAGAATACACGGAGTCGGACCTCTCTTTGAGGAACTTCCACACAACGAATTCCTTTGATTTCCCTCTGATCCGACTGAAAACAGTTTCAGTGCGAGGTGGTGATCGATGGCTTTGACAAAGCAGTTCTCACCACCTTCGCTGTTCTCGCTTTAACCTTTTAAAAGTCATTTGTCGCTTTTGGCGTTCATCCCCTTTCGGAAATCCACGTGCCAAATCCCATCATCGGGATACTACTGGGTGGGCCGTTTGCGTGTTCATTATTTGGCTGTCGGGAAGTTTTCGGCCACTCCGCGTGCACGTTTAACAAAAAATAAACCTTCTTTCGGATAATGCAACGACATCCCCGTATTTTTCGCGCAGCATCATTCCCCGCAATAGCTTTTGCCCGAGACGCACCCACTCCCGCGAATGTGGGCATCCCTCTCTCGTTTGGGGGGGATGTCCCCCCAAACGAAAGAAACTTTTTAGTCTTCATCGCCCTTCGCGTTTCCAGCTGACACTTCGCCACTGCGTACTGCTCGTCTGTCCGTCCGTTCGTAGTGTGGAATCCGCATCCACGAGAGATATATTCGGCATTCTTGACGATGACGTCGTGCAGACTCTTCGACAAAGCGCACCCGCCGCCAGTGCCCCTTCCACCGAACTCTTTTCTGTCCGCTTCACCCCCCTGACGGACGAGCGTGTTTGTTGCGCGCAATATTTTCTAATATTCGGCTGCCTTTGAAAGAGGGAGATTTCAATTATCCGTCCCCGCTGGTGCTGTTCTTTAGTGCACTTCCTTCCGCGATTCAGGGGCCGGCTCCTTGTGGTCTGTAACAAGAGAACCTCATTTAGCTGCCAACAATGAACTCACGAGCGGGTTTGTTATCGTGACGCGAGCTCCACCAGGCAGCCCAACGCCAGCGCGTTCTCTCGCAACCGCTCGAAAGGGTATGACGTCATCGAGCACGCCGGGAGGTCGCCGTGGCGATGAAGGCCTGCCCGCCTGCCTCCAGACGACCATTCTTCACGGGCTCGCGTCCCACTGCGCTCGTGTAATTTAGCCGAGCACGAAACCAGTAAGTGCCGCGCTGCGAGGCTGCCCGGCGGGGCCCTCTTAAGTAAGGAGCTGCTCCCAGTTTAGTTTTTCTTTCTTTTTTTCGTCTTGTGCGCGTATACGTGCCTCTGACGTCATGCGAGACCGGAATAAGCGGCGTTGTCAGCAGGTGCGGAGCAGGTAAGTGAACAGAACGAGGGGATAAATCCGGGCATTTGTTGGCGGATTGATTGCGTTCTAAAAATAAAGCGGCGAAGCTGGCTCGGGTCGCACAATACGGAGATCCTGCGACGCCCGGAAGGATGCCGTTGACGTAAGACTTAATTGGGGTAGATGGCGCCACGTATGGTTACCTCACAATGACGTTACGACTACAGGTTGCTCTTTCTTTTTTCTTTTTTCCCTGCACGCGCAACAAGTGGTACATCCGACAAGGGCGACGTTTTTGTCATTTTGAACGCCGCACAACTGCCGTTCTCCGAAGACCTTGTGCGAATACGAATCCTCGCAGAAGTAAAGCGAACTTGCGAAATCGCGGGGCCCAGGTCAACGGGAGTCCTTCGGTTTTTTCAGTTTAAAAACCGCAGCAGACAACTATCCGATCCACACAGATTTTCCGCAACACTCTGGTAAAAGATGTCTCGAGAGAAATCATCAACTTCTGGTTGGTTCGATTCCCTTTTATTAGGTGGAAAAAACTAACTTGGACAAAAGAGATCATAGCGTGAAGAACGTGCGGGGAGTTAGCACTTCGTTTGAATATTATCTGGACATGGAATATGCAATGATTACTACCGAAAGTGATGCGTTACAGTACTCTTCCCTTTTTCGAATGCACTTCAATCTTCGATTAGTAAAAGAAAACCTCAATCTCGCGTTGTCTGTGCGTTAGAAGAATGCACAATGGGATGATGAACGAGATTTCTTTTCCTTGGTCGGATTATTATTATTATTATTATTATTATTATCATCACTTTATTTCTCTTAGGAGAACACCCGGTTACAGCCACAGGCTAGAGGGAGAACATACATATACAACTATGTTACAAAACATACAAATATGTTACAGTTATAAAATACATGAAATACATAATATCTGATTTATAATTATCTGGAATAGAGAATAATTGAGTTATTGATTACTCGCAAAGGCTTTTACTACCGTAAACTGGTAAGAACATAATATCATGAAAATTGAAGCATACCTTCTGCTTAAACACACACACACACACAAATGGGAGTTTCACCATATTTACATAAACACAAATATTTACAGCCAGACAACGCACAGCATTTGAAACAACAGGAATGACCGCGATACAGCAAAATAAAAATTTGAAAGTTCAAATTTCCAGCAGTCATCTTCTTCTGTTTGATTAGCGTTGTGTTGGTAGGCCAATCCTTACATCTATTTCCTGATGAGGTCGGGTTTCCTAAAGCCCAGTGGCTTGTGTCTGGCCGAACAAGGTGCTGGAACTATATCCTTAATTACATCTGAATTTGCGAGTAACAGTTTCTGAGAACTTCCTTTCTGTAGGATTTGCAATTGCAGAGCTTTTCAGGATTGATGTCGAAGTTGTTGAACAGCTGGATGGTGTTTGCTGGAAAGAATCTTCCGAGGCTATCTAACTGCGTAAATGCCGATTTCAGTTGTGGTTTCTTTTCTGCAACTCTTCTTGGTTTTTCGCCGGGTATTTTTATCCACTCTCGGGCTTTCGGTGCGTCCAGTCGTCCTGTTAAAAGCTGAGCGAGGGTCATTATGTTCCTTCACGTGATTATTTGTCTCCAGAGTGTGACCTCTAAATTGGAGTACAGTATAGCTCTTGAGATGGTAAAAGGTTTAGCTGAAATTCTGTTCAGCCATCTCAAGAGCCAGTATTCGAGTCCTAGAAAGGCTTTGATACTGCTTTCGGGAGCTGAAGACCAGATTTGTGCCGCGTATAGGGGAATAGGAGTAACACATCTGTTGATGTATTGCTTCATCAGACCGGGGTCTCTAATACCGGTGAGCTCCTGCCTGGTTGCCCAAAGCGCCGCGTATGTTTTGTTGCGGATGTATGCGAAGTGGGGGCGAAAGGTTAGGCCTTCATCCCACTTGAGACCAAGATCAACGTGTGTCTGTGCCTTTTGGACGAGGATACCGTTCACAAATATTTCCATTTTGTTTGGCTTTATTTTATTTGTGAAAGTCATTTGTGCCGTCTTTTTTCCATTCAACTGCAGCCCGATACAATCTAGGTACTCTTGAAGTTCTTTTATTTTAGTGTTAGCCACTTGGTTGTGGTACTCAGCTGATTTCTGATCTCCTGAGGTAATAAAAAAATTTATATCATCGGCGTATGTGATGAAGTGCTTCTTGTTCTGGGCTAAGAAGGGTTCGAGGGCTATGGCAAAAAGTGTGGCAGACAATACTCCTCCTTGCGGGACACCTTTATCCACCTCATACGTTGCGCACATGTTTTCGTTTGTCACCGCAATTTGTCTGCGCCAAAGAGTGCTCTTAAATAAATGGAGGGCATTTCCTGTAATGTGAAAGTAGTCCCGCAGAAAATCTTTTGATGTCAATTTGCTCAGATTGTGTCAATGAAATTATTCTTGTAGGGATGAATTCTTATTCCGCACTTCGCCTTAAAACCACGTCCTTTATCTAAACCGTGGTTTTTCCAATAAATGTGCTAAGGCTGTTCAAGAGAAGAACGTTGCATACTGTAATTGGTTGTTGCCGAAGCTCGAAACAATTGAAAACCAGTTCTTGATCAGTCAAAACTAGATTTTGAACAGACTAAGAGTAGGAAACTTGTATCTTCCCCTAACGGTAGCCGAGCATTCTGGTCTCTTGCCAAAACTATTGGCCACAACTTTTGCTCATCTCTGCTCCCACCTCTGTCCAAATCAGATGGTTCTGTTGCCACATCAGCCAAGGATAAAGCTGATCTGCTAGCATCCTATTTTCCTTCCATCTCATGTATTAATGATCTTGGTAAAACCCCTCCCACCATTCCCAACGCGCTCCATTCAATGCCCCCTGTGGTCTTCCGTCAAAAGGATGTCAGAAGGATTTTGGATGGTTAAATGGTTACCTCAGAAGGATTTTGGATGGTTAAATCCTATCCATAGTTTTGCCGATGATAGCACTTTGCATTCCACTTTCCATTTTGAGATACCTTGCCCTGCTCAATCAGCTTCAACTTCTCGAAAAGAGTCCTGATAAGAGAGTTTCAGGTCTTGATGGTATTTCTCCATTTGTTCTCAAAACCCGTGTTCCTGAACTTACTGCTATTCTTTGCCGCCTTTTTTCGCTTTCTTATTCCAAAGGTGTTTTTCCTTCTGCTTGGAAATTTGCTCATATCCAGCCAGTTCCTAAAAAGGGTGACGAATCCCTCCCATCCAATTATCGTCCCATTGCAATTACTTCTACTGTTTCTAAAGTAATGGAGAAATCAATTAACCGCCAACTCTTAAACTACCTAGAAACCTTCCGTCTGATCAACGATCGCCTGTATGGATTCCATCAGTGTCGATCCACTGGTGATATTCTGGCTTATGTTACCCATTTATGGGCAAATTCAATTGAAACATTTGGTGAAACCCAAGCAGTTGCTCTTCACATCTGAAAGGCTTTCGATCGTGTTTGGCAAAAGGTCTTCTAAACAAACATCCATCTTATGGCTTGCCAACTGTGTTTTGTATTTGGTTATCCAGTTTTCTCTCACTGAGGGTGATGGTAGATGGCTCTCTGTCTTCTAACTCCTCCACTAATGCCGGTCTCCCCTAAGGTTCAGTTGTTTCTCCCACTCTTTTCCTCTTGTATATTAATGACCTTCTTCCATTGACTTGGAAATCCTATCCATAGTTTTGCCGATGATAGCACATTGTATTCTACTTTCCATTTTGAGAAACCTTGTCCTGCTCAATCAGCTTCAACTTCTCGAAAATCTGCTGCCAATTCCTTAAATGCCGATCTTCAGGTAATTCTCCAGTGGGGCAAAGACAACTTAGTTGATTTCAACCCTTCTAAAACTCAATCTTGTCTTATATCTCGCAAAAAGGATTCTTCTGCTCCTATGCTTATCTTTAGTGACACTCCGATTTCTAGGCAAAATGATATATCTCTTTTGGGGATTACCCTGACTTCTAATCTCTCTTGGCACAAGCACATTACAAATATTGCTTCCTCTGCGTCTAAAAAACTTGGTTTTCTCTTTCGCTCTCGGCGTTACTTTTCTCCCAAACAGCTGCTCACTCTGTATAAATCGCAAATCCGCCCTGCCATGGAATATTGTTCCCACATCTGAGGTGGTGCCCCCAAAACCTCTCTCAGGCTTCTTGATTCCATTCAGAAGAGGGCAGTTAGGTTAATTAATGATTCATCTCTAACAGAGTCTCTCCACTCGCTGTCTCATAGACGCACTGTTTCTGCTGCATGCCTCTTCTACAGATACTTCCATGGGCACTGCTGCCACCAGCCAACATCCATTTACTGTCCAACTTCAAACCCACAGAACCAACTTTTCATCTTCCTCATTAATTCCTTCAACTGCCGTTTTTTGGAACAACCTTCCTTCATACGTATTTCCTGAAAATTACAATCTACAGAAGTTCAAGTCCAATGTCAACAAATATCTTCTTTCATCTTCTCAACCTCCAACCAAGACTAAGTACTATAATACCTTTCGTGTTTAGGGGTTTCATTAAAAAAAAAAAAAAAAAAATTGCACAGCGTGGCTGATTTTGCTGCTGACTAGTGAGGGTGGGACGAAGGCCACTGCTTCCATTAAATGTGACTCGAAAAGCTGTCTGCGTAACAATTAGGTAAAGGTTTATAGCATTAAGAAGGGTTGAGTTTCCCAATAAACCCGAGGGATGAACCAACTGGGGGGTGGGGGAAGAACAACTACATGCTTGAACAACTACATACACCTGAGTTGTGGCCGCCTACCCTGCCGGGCCACCGTTCACACGGATAAAGAAATGTTTTTTTTTTTGTACAACCTCTATCATCTAAGGTTAATAAGTAAATGATAATAATAATAATCTAAGATTTTATGATGAAAAAAAAGCTTCTAAACAAATTTAAGATTGAGCAGAGTTCGCCTGTTTAATAAGGGGAGGGAGGGAGGGAGATGCATACAACACAATACTGTGCTGGAAACATTTAGCGCCATCTAATTTTAGTGGCAACTCGCGCACTCTTTTCGAATATTCTCCGACTCTTGACCGAGTGTTTTGCCATTCGGGACCCACAGGGGGAGCGCGGCGCATTCACGAGTAGCGACCAATGGATGTGTGGAAAACACCGCGTTATAGAACGCTTAAGCGAACCTCTCGATGAATCCCAGAATCTTATGCGCCTTCTTAAAAGTTTCCAAAAAAAGAAGAGGTGTTGGAGAAAGACAACACCCCTCAAAATGGGGTTTACTGTACCGAAGTGATTATTAACTCACAAGAACGAAAAATCTTTTCTTTTCTCAATGTATCAATAAGTACTACAGTACACATTGATACGTTGAGAGTCGAGTTATTGTGGCAAGCCCATTGGCAAAATTTATTGAGTGCCTGGTTGAGGAGGGAGCGCTGTAGACCGGGGAAACAGCCACGTACAACTTCATGTCATAATTGTTATTTTTTCTCCCTGATTGGGGGAGAAATCCCCGTGACGGGTATTGCTACCAAGTACACAGGGTGGTTGTTATGTCTGGTATTACTGTTGGTCGAGGAACTCTCTGACTACCCACAGGTGTTCAGGATTGCGACTTTCTGGAGTTCCTTGTAGGCAGAGGCGGATTTAACGACGGGCGCACCGGGCGCGCCCTGGGCCCCGACTTCTGAAGGGCCCACGCAAAAGCCCAACAAATTAGTTGAACATATTAGTTCAAAACTTTGTGATTATTATAATGCTACTATTAATTATATTATACATATATAATATTCAAATTTTATTGGAAATAAAACATTAATAGTACATAATATTTTTTATTTATTTAAAAAAATGGTTAACATGTATTTTTATTTTCCCTGTCTCTCTCTTTTTTTAAAGGGGCCCAGTATTTTCTTCTGCGCCCGGGGCCTCAACCGACCTTAATCGGCTCCTGCTTGTAGGTGTTCGCTGGGAGACCTATTGCTGCTAGGCTGTTGTGTAGGGTCTTTGGCACCATACCCATGATTGACACGATGATCGGGGTTGTTGTTACTTGTTGCATAGGCCACATCATCATTCTTCCCTTTCTTGTTGATTCCGCTCTCTCTCTCTCAGGGTAACTCGGGAATTTTTTTAGATGGTGCAGCATAAGCTTCAGGATTCCTTGAATTATATGGCTAATAATAATAATAATAATAATTATTATCTATTTGATCTCCTGTCTTAGGTTCGTGTACTTCCTGATTTTTTCCTCATGGGTTTTCTGCAGGTTGCCAGTGTTGGGTACCGCTATCCCAATCAGGTAGGTTGCCTCTTCCTTCTTGTCCACAAGGGTTATGTCCGGTCTGTTGTGCTGGATGATCTTATCCGTTATTATGGCGCGGTCTCAGTACAGCTTGTGGGTTGGGGGTCTCTAGTACTGCCTGGGGTTCGTACTTGTAATACGTACACTTTCTCCCATCAACTGATATTTCCTTGCTAGCTTCTGATGTATTATCCTGGCTACCTGATCGTGTCTATGGGTGTACTCATTTCGTGGTGATCACCTTACACCCCGCGGTGATGAGTTTGATCGTTTCTGACGACAGGTGGCATCGTTCACATGTGTTATCAGACACTCCGAGATCCTTATCGATGTATTTTCTATAGTTCCTGGTGTTGATTACCTGGTCTTGGATGGCGAGCATGAATCCTTCAGTCTCGGGGAAGAGCGTCGTGCTCGTGAGCCATGCATTGGAAGCAATTTTATCTATGTGGTCTTGATGGAGATCATTGTAGTGTCTGCCCTGGACAGTCTTCTCCGCCCATCTTTCTAGCCTCGTTTGTGCATCCTGGTTATGGGGGGGAACTCCTCGCTTAGGTTGAGTGGGATACACCGCTTGTCAATCTTCCTTATGGCCTGGTGGAGCGCTGCTGTGTGTTTCTGGAAGTAATCCTTCAGGTTAGCAATCGCTGTTTTCTACTGCTCAATGAGATCTATGAGGCCCCTTCCTCGTTCTTTCCGAGCAATTGTAAGTCTCTCCACTGATGACTTCTTTGGGTGGTGTTGGCGGCTCTTTGCCATCATTATCTTTGTCTTTCTCATGATAGAATAATAATAAGAAGAACTCTTTATTGCATTCAAAACTCACATGCCGTACACAATACGGCTAAAAGGCAGGGGTTTAGAGTAAAGGCTAATACAAGGTTCCAAAGGCTAATACAGTATTACAGTAAAGGCTAATACAATGTAATAAACAACGATGAGATAGGAGAAAAAAAATAATATTATTACTAATTATACAAATGTAGGAAAGCAAATGAAAAATTTACATATGAACAACAGCATGTTATCAAGTTAAATTATTCTCCAGGGAGCAGTCCTTTTACAGTGCTCGAGTCATCTGAGCAGGCACAGAAAGTTGGAACAATGTAGTGAGCGATCCATGGGAGTGATGGACAGCTCCTTGGGAGAAGGTTCTAATGTTCTGTGACGTGGTCCTGAGAAGGAAGTGAATGGAGTAAGTTCTGTCTGTATTTTTTATCCAATGCGAAATTGTAGAGGTCGCCATCCAAGGAGTGTACGTACTGCACGGGTAAGAACCGATCGGATAACTTTAACCGGTTTGGGGTGGCCTGAAGGACTGGATTGGCCCGAAGGCTTGGGACCGGGATCCTCCAACCGCAGTTGTCCCAGAAGTCTGGGTCCGAAATAATTCCAACCATCATTTTTACAGAAGACGAGTCTTCTCTCATGTATAATGGCAGGAAGACGTCTGATGTTTAGAGCTCCTGCCATCTGGGTGGTCCTTGGTACAGGGAGAAGTCGAAATTTCCATATGGCCCGAAATTTCCATAATAGCCAAAATTCGCCCTCAAAAATCCGTCTCAGATGCGTTGTGGCAGTTGAGGTCCAGACTTCTGAGTTATAAAGTATTGTCTTAATATACCGGATTGTCTTAATATACCTGCACCCAACGGCCTGGTCATGGACATGCATACGTTTTTGTTTAAGCATCCACCGGAGTCGCCAGAATTTTTTTTTTTTTGATATCCTCCAGCTTGATGTTAGTCCAATCTATGACCCGAAGGAATATGTTAGCACTGGGACTGCATAGATGTTTATGGCTTTAACTGTGTTCCCTCCATTCAGCTTTGCTTTCAGCAGGCTTCTGAGTCTCTGATGGTATTTTTCGGTCAGGCAGGCCTTAATTTCCTTATGCTGTAACTGCTGAGCGTGCATCATCCCCAAGTATTTGTGGGTCTCTCCCTCTGCCATGGCTTCGATTTCTTTACCACTCTGCAGCTGCTAGTTGCGGTTGACTAATTTTCCCTGGTGCAAGACTCACGGATTGCACCAACGGTCCATTTGGCTGGACCAAATTCCATCCTATTATCATTGCTGAATTCTTCGGTGATCAGGAGTAGTTGCTGAAGGTGCTTCTCGGTTCATGCGTAGAGCTTCATGTCATCCATGTACATCAGGTGGGTGACGGTGTACAGGTTCTTCCTTCGTTCTTTGAGGTTACATCCGTACTTGCTGCTGTTGAGCAGGGCGGATAGGCGGTTAAGTGCGAGACAGAACCACAGCGGGCTCAGGGCATCTCCCTGGAAGATTCCTCGCCTGATGGGGAATAGCCTCGTCTTGATGTTTTCGACCGTAATTGTGGTACTCCATTTCGCCATCGTTTCTCCTAAGAAGTTTGTCACTATCAGATTGACTTTGTAGATGTTCAGTGCCTTTATTAGCCAGCTATGAGGCACGGAGTTGAAGGCCTTGCGGTAATCGATGTAGACACTGTTCAGGTTGTGGCGCTTCTTGTAGGCTTGCTCCATACCGCGGCATCTATGGTTAATTTCTCCTTGCATCCTTTGCTCAGCCGCTTGCATCCTATCTGCTGTTCGGGCATTATGTTCTAGTTCCCCAAGTGGTCTGATATTTTCCTGGTTATGCATCTGGTCAGGATTTTGTACATTGTTGGGAGGCAGGTGATTGGCCTATACTTTTCCGGGTTTCTTATATCTTTGTCCGGCTCCTCGTTTACTTTATGCTTCAGATATGTGATTCCTTGAGAGAGAAACTTCGGAATTGTCTCTGGGTGCCTTATCATTCGGTTGAACTACTGTGCTAGGTGCTTGTGTGTGCAAATAAGCTTCTTGTACCAGTAGTTGTGGACGCTATCTATTCCTCGAGTTCGCCAGTTGTGAGAGTTCTTGATCGCCTGTTTTACTTCTTTCCGAATCTCCCACTCTCTCTCATCTCTTGTACGTCCTTGGTTTTCTTGAAGTCTCGTTCCATCTAGGGTCTCGGCTGTTATGTCTTACTTTCCTGTTCCATATGTTTCCCCAGAACTTCTCAATTGCCTTCTGCTCGGGTGGCCCTTTTCCTTCTTTCCCGTCTTCTCCGAGACTCCTGTAGAAGCCTCTTTGGTCATCATCAAAGTTTCGTTTGTTTATTTTCTTCTGGGGGCTCTCTTTGTATCGGCGTAGTCTTTTGCTGAGTGCAAAGAGGTTCTGCTTCAGTGTGTCCAAGTACTCTCCTTTTCTCTGATTTTTGTCTCATATTTGTTGTGGACAAGACAACTACTAAACTTTTCCTCCCCGACGTAACCTACATCAACAAACAACATTCCACTTGGTTCTTCCCAAACGTCTATGCTTCCTTCCTATTAACTGGCCACGGGTCCTTCAAGAGACGCCTTCTAGAGTTCGGCCTAGTCGAGGATGCCCTCTGTACCTGCGGAGAACCTGAAGACTGGGACCACGTGATGCACTCATGCAACGTATACTTAGACCTAAGAATCCAACTACTCCTAGACCTCCACACTACATCACTTCGGCCAGAAACCAAGTTATTGGAATCTAATGATGCCTTCCGTGCACTAACCACTTATGCCAACGAGGTCTTTCGTCGTCGCTGGCATCACCTGCAACTCCCGAACACTACTCCTGGATAACTTCCTCCACACAGCAACTGATACCCAGCACCGGAAACTTCCAGTCATGAAATTGAAAATTGAGGCCAGCCCTGTCGACGCCGCTCCGTGATTCTCCATTGTGACGATCCTGGACTCTTTAATTTGGACTTTACTTGTTCTCTTCTTCCTACCCACAGTCCTTCTCCAGGACTCCCACAACGGCACTTAGCACTCTTCCTGCTCCTTTTCGCCTGAGAGGATGCCTACGCTCTGTCATCCACCGCCTGTCTTCCACTTTCCTGTCTCTTTTCTGCTCTTTATTTGGCCCTCCCCACTCTCGCTCCTGCAGGAGCTTGGACGGCCCGCCAGATGTCCACTGGTCCGGCTCCTCGTGCCAGTGGACGGATGCTGGGGGCTCCTTCCGGGTGATCGCGCCTCCCAGTAACGAAGAGGCCAGTCAAACAACACAAACAACACACTACTCACACATAACCCACACTGACTGGATTTGCTATGTTAACAGAGTAGTTAACGCGGATTTGTGGGAAACCACGGGAACCGCATAACAATAACACTATGTCCACTATGTGGACAAGAAAACCACCTATATTTGGGAAGCAACGCAGAGGTGGTGTAGTCTCATTTGCTGGCAGGCAAATGAGACTACACCACCACGAAATCTGAGAAGATCCAGTATAGTACAACCACAGCTGCATTACTATTTATATCCCTACTGACTTAGACACAGATCACCGGATAGGACTTTAACTACCAAACTGGACATCACCACTGAAATTGACATCAAGACCGGACCTGAATGAGAAGAGCAAGAAGATTCTGCCAAATGGTGATCACGCTTGTGCTCTCTTGCACGGCAACTTTTCTCCCACTTCTATTCCCTATTTTCGCCTGATGGATGCATTTCATTGTATCTGGGAGATGCCTTCTTCTTCATCCCCGAAACTTCTACCTGTTCTCCCCTTTTCTTGACTCTGAAGCCCACCCGCTCTAACTCTCTTTTTTTTCTTTTTATTTTACATTGGTCTCTGTCAGGAAGCTTAGGTGACCCTGCAGAGACTAGTCAGAGAATAATGGGCAGCCTGGCTGCCTCCTAGCGGTATGTGTGCGGGCAACGTGGGGTTTCGTTATGGGGGCCCCTGCTGCCAAATGCCCGGACACCCAACAGAACTCAACAGAAAACTACGTATTCAACACTTTTCTGACACTTACAGTCTTCTGTATTTCTTCACAGCGTACATATGGCGCAGATGTGGGAAACCATAGGTTGCGCCTCACCCTAATGCTAGGCACACTATGTACGCTGTCTCTCTCTCTCTCTCTTGACGATGCTCTTCACTTTTCCAATTAATTTCTTACTCCTTGCTACCACTAGGACTCGGCAGGTAGACCTTACCACGACCTGGCAGCAGTCGATGAATAACATTCTCGACACAATATATCAAAAACCAGATATGCTAATCATGCCAGCTCAGCAACAGACATGGGACAGAAACCAGGCGATTCAGCTCCCCTTCACCCTGGATGAACTCATCGTGGCCGCTAGTAGGGTCAGAAATAGAAAATGCCCGGGCCTCGATCTTATTGAGCCTGAAATACTCAAGAAAACCGTGGAATACAAGCCGCACCTACTCCTCACACTATACAATAGATGCTTGGAAACAGGACATTTCCCAACTACATGGAAAACAGCAAATTTAAAACTAATACTGAAAAATCCTACCAAAAATCCAGAATTCCCGGATTCATATCGACCCATCGCACTGCTCCCAGTGGCAAGCAAATTGTTTGAAAGATTACTCCATGTGAGAGTTATAAAACACTATGAAGCGGCAGGCCTACATGCCAGAAATCAGTATGGCTTCAGACCAGGATCCTTAACTGTGGACGAACTGGGAAACTCGCTAAGGATATTCCAGGATTGTAGACGAAAGTATCTGCTGCTCATCTGTTGACTTTGCTGGGGCGTTTGATTCACTTTGGTGTCCAAGCGTCCTGGCAAGGTTGGTGGAGGCTGAGGTGCTTCTTAACCTCTACAAAGTAATTGAAAGCTATTTAACGCAAAGAAGATTGGAAATCAACGTACACTATCAAAAAATAACAAGAGAGGTGCACAGAGAATGTCCGCAGGGGTCGGTGCACGGGGCATCGATGAATTCCTGACGACGGACCTGGGTTCTGTGGGACTGCACGCTTTCGCGGACGACTTGACATTGACGGTAGAGGCGGACTCCAGAGCCCAATTGGAGACGCTGGAAAATCAGGCACTGCAGCAGCTCCAGCAATGGGCATCAAAGAACCAGCTGAAAATATCGTCAGACAAGACTTCGTCGATCCTCCTAAAGGGGACTCTACAACTACGACGACGCCCAGAAATTAAAATCAACAATGTAACCAAATTTGTGAGCCAACTGAAGTATCTGGGCGTTATCCTAGATAAAAACCTGACGTTCCAGCCGCATCTGAAATACATAAGAAGAAAAATCAGAGGATACTCCGGACTGGTAACCAGAATCACAAGGAAAGAGTGGGGACTCAAGAAAAAAACACTGATGCTTTACTATAAAACAACCTTCCTGCCAGCAATCACCTACGCAGCAGCGGTGTGGTATCCAAAAGCGACACTGGTAGTCAACAAAAGAACACTAGAAATGACCCAAAGGACCACACTGCTATTAACAACGCACGCTTGCAGCACGGTAAGTACCCCAGCATTGCAGATACTTGCTGGAGCGCTCCCTCTGGACCTGGAGGCTGTTCGGGCGGAGCTACTGTTTTTGCTGGCCAGGAGAGTGGCTGCTCCCCACCAAGGATACACGACTGACCCGACGGGCAACCTAAAAAACGAAAAAAATAGGCTACAGATCCACCTCCTAGATCTTTGGCAAAGAAGGTGGACGGAGACTACAAAAGGCGAAGTAACAAAGATTTCTGCCAGACCTCCGGAAAATATACCCAAAGCAGCCACCGTGGTACCCCCCAGGGTACCATATGACAACACTATCAACCGGACATGGACCCTACAAGAAGAAGCTGTTTGGCTTCGGACTCGTTGAGGACCCCAACTGCATATGTGGGGAAAGTGAAAGCTGGAGCCACATAGTCTATGATTGTCAACACTATGAAGACCTCAGAGGGCTACTAAATAACAAGATTGAGATACTTCCCAAAAGGACAGGAGCACCACTTCCTGGACACTGAGGATGAATATAGGACGCTCTCCCAGTATGCGCAAGATCTATTCACCAGGAGAAAAACATTAATAGCTATCTACAGCAACGTACACAGAGATTGACAAAAATCGCTGCCAAATGTGACAGAAAACTGAAACCCTGCAGAGGACCAGTACTTGGACAAGAAGGGTGCTGATCACACGGAAAAGAAAAGCAAGGACGGGACTCGCCCCATGTGTGACAAAACAGAACAGAACGCATCAGAGAGAATAGAGAACAGACTAAACGCAGCACAGCTGGAAGAAGAGGGCACCTTAGCCCTCTTCACCTATTATTCTCACTTCCTTGGAGGGATGTTCTATGTTCCCTCTCCTCCACCCCCAAACTTCTACTCTGGTGGGGCATGGGCATGCCCCTATATCTCTGTGTTTTCCCCCAATCTTCGGTCTCCCTCCCCTCTCTACCTTCATCATAGCGAAAGCCCCACGCATCAAAAACTTAACGTGATAAAATTACTTTTACGCCCAAAACTCGCCCTAGAAACCTCAGTGATATTACCTCTACGATAGCGCAGATTTTTTTTCTTCTTTATTTATTTTATTTTTATTTTTTTTAGGTCCTAGCCGCCGAAATCCCAGGAAATTAAGCGGCAGGACCTGCCAGAGTGAATCTACAGCTACTGGGTTCCTGGTCTGCCTCCACGGGGCGTAAGTGGGGTAACGTTCGGCCTCAATAAGGGTCTAACGACTAAATGACCAGATGAACAACGGTATAGGACACATGAAAAAGTCCCTCACACTTTTAAATCTCTGGCATTTCCCAGTGAACTGGTTCGCCACAATGAAAGCAACGTGGAGATGGGGGAAACCCCTGGTGCCATATGACAACAACACACAACTATGCTCCTATTACCACGTTGGTACTGGGTCAATTGGCCTATCTTGACTCTTGATTCGTCTGTCTTCTGATGAAGTCTTCTTTCCCATGGTGGCGGATCCTTCTGTTTCCGATTCTTTTGCTGGTGGTCCCTCGTTTCTCTTCCATTAATCCTAGTGGCTGCTGTGGCAGCACAATACACGGCTGTGTGGATGGCTTCCAGTGTTGCACCATTGTTGTCGAGGTAATGCGGTATTATATGCCATTTGAGGTGGTCTGAGACCTCCACAGTCTTCTATTGAGTCTCTGTTTCGCTATCACCTGGGTCTTTGTGGGGTCCATTCCTTCGAATTCTGTTAGGGCCTTCTTCCTCTCGTCATCTATTCTGGATATGATATCATGACCTCCTCTCTTTCCACTTCGTCCTCCTCTGGTTCCGTATCAACCATGTTCTTTATCCTTTGTAGTTGTTCTCTCACGTCCTACTTGATTTTTTCCAAGACTGTAGCAACTATCAGGTTCTTCGTGACGATGGTCCTTCTCTGGTCCGCTATTCGCTGACCTGAATATCCAGGAATCGTTGCAGCCACTTGGTATGTAGTCTCGCCCTGTACATTGTCATATCAGTCTCCAGCTTCGTTATTTCGTAGAATGCTTGCATGAAGTACGTATTCATTTTGATGCTCCAAGTTGTGCGTTGGCGTTTTCTCCTTCCTGGGTGGTCATTAGCACAGTTGCGCAGGAAGCACTTCCAGTTGGTGAGGCTGGATGGTCTTGCACTTCTCTTGTGGTAGTCTTACGGGAGACAGCGCCACTCGCTCCACTGTCTTTCTCGGGAGACCGTCTCTGATTTTTCGAACCGAACCCACTGCCTAAGGCCTGAACGCGAGTGACTTTATCCTGCGGCACACTCGATGCAGTATGATTAATATTTATATTATTATTATTATTATTATTATTATTATTATTAGCTACAAAACAGCAATGAAACATGCCTGAGGGTGCAGCTACACAGCATTATTGCACAGCTTCAAATCAGAATCTTGGAGTATAAATTTCTAAAGTAAATGTACATAAAGAGAACACAAAACAGTAATGTACAGATAAAATTAAAACTAAATAAATAAAAAGAGGAGGATCAGTCAGACTGACGTGAAAAGGAAGGAGAACGTTCGAACACTGGCAATTTACACCATCAGAGTGTTGGTACTTGCAAGAAAAGTAAATGTACATAAAGAGAACACAAAACAGGAAATCGAAAAATAAAAGTAATAAATAAAAATAGGACGGATCAGAGAGATTTAAGTGAACAGGTAGAGCATTGGTATTTCTTCACACACAATCAGAGTCTTAGAAATTTTAAGAACAATCAATTTACAGGTTCAGGTAACGGATGAGGTTAGCAATTTCAGTTGCCTCGTGAAGTGCCCAGGGGTGTCAGATATCTCCAGATTTGCTTTGTTGATTGATCTTGCAGTCCTTTTATAGAAGTTGTAGTATCCATAATGAGTTCTCGCATGGGGTGGTTTCAGCAGTGGATTTTTGGGACGAGATGAGGGCAATTCAGGGTACCATTTAACAGCTGGTTAAAAAGGAGTAAGTCGGCTTTATCTCTTCTTTCTTCCAGCGTTTCAAGTCCAAAGAGTCCAAACCCCACCCTTGGGAGGTTTTCTCATTGTATTCAAGGCCACTTTTAAAGCAAACGTATTGGATTGTTCTTTTTTGAATATTTTCAATTTCTAATTTTTGGTAAGCAACGGGTAAGCAATGACAGACCTGTGACTGTCATCTACGAATGACAATAAAATTTAGTAGATGTCTCAAAATGTGTGCTTATATCATTGATATATACAGGGTGTTTCAGTTAAACGTTTCAGAACTTCTAAGAGGGGTAGGGTACATCCTGACAACTCGAAATCATATAGCAATGTGGGGTCGGAAATGCTTTCCTGAAGCGGTGTTGTACACAGAAGCACCATAAAGAAAAGAGACCGTAAGTGAGAAATCGTTTTAATAATACATGAAAAGAAGCAAAAGGTACATGGATTAAAGTAAGTGTTCGAAGTTTCTTCCACGGGCTACAATGCACGCCTCACATCTCCGACGCATGGACATCCGAACATTCTGGAATACTCCAGGCGAATTTCGAATTTCTTCGGCAGCTACTGCGATTCTTGCAACCAGCTCCTCAGCATTGTCAACAGGGGTGTCATAAACTAGCGATTTCATATGACCCCAGAAATAAAAATCAAGACATGATAGGTCGGGTGACCGAGCAGGCCAACGCACGGGACCACCACGTCCGATCCACTGTTGACCAAATGTGACATCCAGGTAGTTACGAACATCTCCGCTATAATGGGCAGGGGCTCCATCGTGTTGGAACCACATTGTCTGTTGCGTCGATGCAGAAATCTGTTCATCTCTCAAAAGTTGTGGCAATACTTGCTGCAGAAAGATCAAGTAGATAGGTTCGGTTAGACCTATCTACTTGATAATCCATGTACCTACGGTAATCCATGTACCTTTTGCTTCTTTTCATGTATTATTAAAACGATTTCTCACTTACGGTCTCTTTTCTTTATGGTGCTTCTGTGTACAACACCGCTTCAGGAAAGCATTTCCGACCCCACATTGCTATATGATTTCGAGTTGTCAGGATGTACCCTACCCCTCTTAGAAGTTCTGAAACGTTTAACTGAAACACCCTGTATATATATATATATTAAACAATAATGGGCCCAGGGCGGAGCCCTTTGGGACACCATTACTTAGAGAAAAAAATATTAGAAACGGCGTCGTTGACAGAAACTTGATACAGTCTATCATAAATCAGCAAAGCAGCGACTCACGAATGCCACACTGATCAACTGCTGAGCCTCTCTATGCACAGATGTGGGAAACTACCGGTGCTATGCTAAGCCTTTATTCGAGACCCACTTTTTTGCATCCAAACAGTCAAGGAATTTTCGCTGTACACTTTAGTGACTTCTAGCCACATTTTGTCCTTTAAGAGTATTTAAATCTTAGTTGATTGTATTTAATCTAATTACATTGTTTTCTTGTTCTCCGAAACTCTCAGCTTTGTACATAAAAGAAATTCCTTCTCAGTGGCAATACGTTTAATTGTGAAGGTTTCTCCATTGGTACAGAATTTTTATTTATTTTTTCTCGCTCCCAGGTCTGGGCAGCTGCGGGCGGGATTGCTGGCATCCACTGGTATTACACTACCTCCGGTGGGTGTCGGAACTTTCGCAATTCGGCACAAACAGAGACAGTAGGGTCGGGCCCGGCTTCTCGTGCCTGGGGCCGGACGCCAGACAGCGGCTACCCTTGTATTGGCTGCTCCCTGGTAGCGAAGTGGCCTGACGGTAAAACTTTTTTGGCTAGTTTCGTAGGGGTTCTACGCCATCAAAGAGGAACTAGGTGGAGATGGGCTTTTGCTAGGAGCCACCCTTGATACCAGGACATGCGCACACAGTGCACCAGGACGTCACACGTAACATGACATGGTATATAACGAGACTGTAAATGTGTACAGAATTGTATATACATCTCTGTAAGTTTTGTATGTAAATGAATGTATAAAATTGCGGGTTTAAATAAATGGGGGAAAAATGTACACTTTTGTATTAGTAATAGCCACATGTGCAAGGAAGCTGAAGGCTTGTGCTGCACCAGAAAAAAAAGTAAAAAAAAAAAAATAATAATAAAATAAATAATAATAAGAGAAAAGGAAATAAACAACCATTGCGTTTCCCTCCTCTCAGGTATTTATCCACCCATGAAGGCAACTTATTCCAGTAATTTATAATCGCTGGCTAAAATAAAACTTCCTGCAGTCCAATCTAAACATTTCCCCCCTCTCGTAACTTGGATTTATGTCCCCTAGTTCTAGCATCATTTATAATCTTAAATTTTGTCCTCATTCATTTTACTGATGCCTCCTTCTCAGAGCCTTAAACACCTTAATGAAATCTCCTCTAAGGTGTCTAGTTTCGAAACTCTGCAACCCACATATTCGAAGTCTTTCTTCATAAGGACGCCCTTTTGCCGATCTCACCAGGTGAGTAACCCTTCTTTCCACCCTTTCAAGAAGCTCGATGTCTTTCTTTAGGTGCGGTCTCCATACTTGAACACAGTATTCCAAGTGTGGTCTAACATAAGCCTTATATAATGGGATTATCACGTCCCTATCTCTACTTGCAAAAGTTCGATAGGACCCCATGGGCCTTCCTTGCAACCTCTTTACAATGCTCAGAGAATTTCATGTCTGACCGTATCGTAACACCCAAGTCCCTTTCCTCCAAGTTCCTACTGGGTTTAGTTGAACTCCACCACGTGAATAAGTTATTTTGGGACTACTGTTTCCCAGGTGTAATACCTTACACTTTGTTGGATTAAAGCATAGCTGCCACATTTCTGACCATCCCTTAAGTGTATCTAGGTCACAGGACAATTTGTCTGTTTCCCCCCATACACGACGATTGGCCTATAGGCTTGCCGAAGAGATTTCGAATCACGCTTTTTTTATTATTATTATTATTATCATCAGTTTATTTCTCTTAGGAGAACACCCGGTTACAGCTACTGGCTAGAGGGTGAAAATACATATACAACTATGTTACAAAAATACATCTATGTTACAATTATGAAATACATAAAATACATATATCTGATTTATAACTACATTTTATCTGGAAAATACACTATTTGAGTTATTAATTATTCCCAAATACTTTTACTACTTAACTACTGTAAACTGGTAAGAACATAATACCGTGCCAATTGAAGCATACCTTCTGCTTAAACACACACAAATGGGAAGAGTTTCACCATATTTACATAAACACAAATATTTACAGCAGCCAAAACAACGTACAGCATATGAAACAACACGAATGACCGTGATACGGCAAAATAAAAATTTTAAAGTTCAATTTTCCAGCAGTCTTCTTCTTCTGTGGGGATTAGAGTTGTGTAGGTAGGACAATCCTTACACATTGATGAGGTCGGGTTTCCTAAAGCCCAGTGGCTTGTGCCTGGCCGAACAAGGTGCTGAAACTGTATCCTTACATCTGTATTTGCGAGTAAGAGTTTCTGAGAACTTCCTTTCTGCAAGATTTGCAATTGCAGAGCTTTTCAGGATTGATATTTAGGTTGTTGAATAGCTGGATGGTGTTTGCTGGAAAGAATCTGCCGAGGCTATCCAACTGCGTAAATGCCGCTTTCAGTTGTGGTTCTTTATCTGCAACTCGTCTTGATTTTTCGCCGGGTATTTCTATCCACTCTCGGGCTTTCGGTCCACCCAGCCGTCCCTCCCGTTAAAAGCTGAGCGAGGGTCATTATATTTCTTGACGTGATTATTTGTCTCCAGGGTGTGACCTCTAAATTGGAGTATAGTATAGCTCTTGAGATGGTAAAAGGTTTAGCTGAAATTCTGTTCAGCCATCTCAAGAGCCAGTATTCGAGTCCTAGAAAGGCTTTGATACTGCTTTCGGGAGCTGAAGACCAGATTTGTGCCGCGTATAGGGGAATAGGAGTAACACATCTGTTGATGTATTGCTTCATCAGACCGGGGTCTCTAATACCGGTGAGCTCTTGCCTGGTTGCCCAAAGCGCCGCGTATGTTTTGTTGCGGATGTATGCGAAGTGGGGGCGAAAGGTTAGGCCTTCATCCCACTTGAGACCAAGATCAACGTGTGTCTGTGCCTTTTGGACGAGGATGCCGTTCACAAATATTTCCATTTTGTTTGGCTTTATTTTATTTGTGAAAGTCATATGTGCCGTCTTTTTCCCATTCAACTGCAGCCCGATACAATCTAGGTACTCTTGCAGTTCTTTTATTTTAGTATTAGCCACTTGGTTGTGGAAGTCAGCTGATTTCTGATCTCCTGAGGTAATAAAAAATTTTATATCATCGGCGTATGTGATGAAGTGCTTCTTGTTCTGGGCTAAGAAGGGTTCAAGGGCTATGGAAAAAAGTGTGGCAGACAAAACTCCGCCTTGCGGGACCCCTTTATCCACCTCATACATTGCGCACATGTTTTCGTTTGTCACCGCAATTTGTCTTCGCCGAAGAGTGCTCTTTAATAAATGGAGGGCATTTCCCGTAATGAGAAAGTAGTCCCGCAGACCATGACTATGAGAGCTGGGATGGATATGTTATCATAGGCGGATGCGACATCTAAAAAGACTACGTCCACCTGCTGCTTGCTGTTTAGTGCTTGTTGGATCCTTAGCAGTGTCCCCATGAGGTTGGTGATGGTTGATCTCTGTGGAAGTACTGAGTGCAGGTATTGTGGCCTGTGCTTGAAGCAATGCTCGATAATGGTGTGCAGGATTGTTTTTTCAAAGATTTTTTGCAGAGAGCATCCGATAGCGATTGGTCTGAAGTCTTTTACAGATTTTGGATTTTTTATTTTGGGGATAGGTTTTACAAAGTAGCTTTTCCACAGCGTCGGGAAGCTCTCCTCCATCAAAATCCTCTGGAAAATGTGTAGTAGTACATCGATGATGTAACAGCTACAGATTTTGATCATAAATAGTGGGAAATTATCTGGCCCAATCGTTGCTTTATTTGGGAGGCTGTTGATTGCACTTTTTAGGTTGTCTCTGCTAATACTGATTTCCTTTAGATGTTCATTGTTAGTGACAATCCGATTACTATTGTTAGATTCCTTAAACCCCTTGATTACATCTTGTATCCTGGTACTGTTTGCTTCGCTGTCAATTTGGTTTTCCTTGAGGGGTGTTCCGAAAGTGGCTTCGGACCATTCCTTAAAGGATGTCTCAGTCATGTTATGCGCGAGGCTTTTTTTGCTGACAATTCTTTTACCTTTTTTTAGTTTTGCTTTAGCCATATCTATGTGTGCCCGTTTCTTCTCCTTCATGAACCGTGCTCTTTCATGTTTGTACCGGATGTGGTCCTCTGGATGTCTAGTTCTTTTCCATTTCCTGAACAATTTTTGCTTATTTTTGAAGATTGCTTTCAACTGTGAGTTGAACCAGGGCTTTGCCCTGTCTGATAATTTAATTTCCTTAGATGCTCCTTCTTCAGCCGTATGCATGAGTGATTGTGAGAGCGCTGATAAGGCGTCATCAGTGCCCAAACGGTATAGGTTTTGCCAATTATATGCCATCGGATGTTTCAGCATGACGTCACTTTTAATATATTTTGATGAGAAAATCATCTTTGTTTCCCTTTTTGGATGCCGACCAGTTTGAGGGATGTCCCGGATTCTTCTTAAAGTGGCTTCACACGTGAGTGGTTGATGATCCGAAGAGAATTTCATGTAGCTGTTCCTCAACTTTATATCTGGGGTATTGTAAAATATGAGATCTAGGCATTGAGTTCCTCTTGTTGCTGGTGTTTTCAATTGGATCATGTTTAAAGCCTTCATTGTATCGTCCAACTCGCTTTTTGCCTCCCGATGTTTTGGTAGTGGCATATTTAGGTCTCCCATTATGATTGTGTCTGTGTTCGTGCTCAGATTTGAGGTGAGCCACGTAAGGGGAACGATTGAGAAGATGAGTTAAATGAACAGCAATTACGTTAATGACCTTCTTTCCAGAAATATAATGGTATGGCATCCGGACACGTCCATGGTCCTTCGAAAGTGACTGTACTACAGTTTCCAACTCGATCTCATTAATAGTTATGGAGTGAAATAAGTCAGCTGCTTTAAAGACTAGGTTCTTTATGACTAGTGGACGATCAGGTTTAGGGTCTCAAGATGTCCATAGGTATCTCAAGAACATCTTGGAATCTTGCTGTCTGTGGAACACCTTTCAGCTTTCCTGCCTGCCAAGTGTTCCATAATGTCCGAAACGATGACGATTAAGTGTGCGTACGCCTTACTTTTCTTTCGAAAACATCGCATAGGTTTTCAAGCGAATTTGGAGGCCAATCAAAATGGGCACCGTGTTTCCCGAACCACTCGTGCACAGTGCGGGGCGGATGACACGGCTCATTTTTTGTCTTGGAAAATCCCGTTTCTGCCCGGGAAACAATGTAACAACAAGGTAAGGTGCACATGGTTTCCTAAGTGCTGCCAGTAGACCTCAGTGATGAAACGTTGGTCCATACGGACCAGGGATCCTAGTTAAGCAACCACTGCTACCTGCCTGAATAGTGGTACCATGCACGATGGATCCATGGACTCGTTTTGCTTGCGCCACACACGAAAGCGTCCGTCAGTGTGTTGTATCCGATATTTGGTCTCCTGCGATCAGCACATTCCTTCGCAGTGTCCAACCAGCGTGTTATTGACAGCAGAGAATTAGACGTCGACTACGATCAGTGGTGAGGAGAGGGTGTCTCTTCGGTCGCCTGCTATGGAATTCCTTTCGCCTTAGTGTGCATCGTCATTTGAAATATTGTTCTTGCATTCCGCCACATTGTATTGCGATGGCAACTCCTGCACAGGGATCTACCGTTGAGCCCGTAGAACGCTCTTTATCCTTCGCTCACCACTAACATCCTTTACATACCTATCGGCGGGAGATGGTTTGGCCCGCTGGAGGCCATTCTTTCTACAAGTTAACAACATTGGGACACCAGCAACAGACAAGACGTGTCGTTTCCCACTATGGAAGCAACTAACGCAAGGGCTCCCACAACACGCCCGTTTAAAACTGCAATATCTTTAGTTATTTTTTTTAATTAATTTTTTTAAACAGCTACAAAACAGCAATCAAACATACCTGAGGGTGCAGCTAAAAAGCATCATTGCACGGCTTGAAAGCAGAGACTTGGAATATTCATTTCCAAGAAAAAGAAAACGTACATAAAGTGAAGACAAATCAGTTATCACAAATCAACATGTAAAAATAAAAATGAAGGAGGGATCGGATCGGCCTCACTGAAAAGAATACGAATGAGAGAAAATGAAGAGTGGTACTTCTTCACACACGTCACGGAATCAATTTGCAGGTTCAGGTAACGGATGAGGTTAGCAATTTCAGTTGCCTCTTGAAGTAGTAGTGGTGGCATGTGCAGCATCAGCCAAAAAAAAAAAAAAAAATATATATCACACCATTCCCTCCAAATGCCTGTCCAGTTCCTCCTTAAATTTATTCAACCTATCAACTTCCACAACGACAGATGGAAGTTTGTTCCAGCAATTAACCACCCACTGGCTAAAGGCAAAATTCTACATCTGTCCTTTCTTAATTTGAATTTCTGGCCCCTTAGGTTCGTAATCTGAACAAGTGGAAGGATCCCATCAGAATTCAGCGTGCTCAACCCATTCAAGTGTCCAGGGGTATCGGATATCTGCATATTTGCTTTGTTGATACAACTACTACAAGTCCTGTTGTAGTAGTTGTAATATCCATACTTTATTCTTGCATAGGATGGTTTCAGCAGTGGATGGTTTCTTAAAGCTCGGTGCGTTGAAGTTTATTTTTGCGACCAGATGAAGGCAATTCAGGGTACCATTTAACAGCTAGTTAAGGAGAGATAAAGTCGACTTTATCTCTTCTTTCTTCCAGCGTTTGAGTGCAAAGAGTCCAAATTTTCCGCACATCTCTTCTACTCTTGGAAGGATTTCTCATTGCATTCAAGGCCAATTTTAAAGCAAACGTACTTTTTTGAATATTTTCAATTTCTAATTTTTGGTAAGCAACATGGGGGGACCAGACCTATGAGGCAAATTCTAGGGCTGGCCCAACATAAATTTTATAGAGAAAGATGAAAAGTTCCAATTGATTGAAATCTCTTAAATCTTTTAAGGGAACCTGGTTTTCTGCTAGCTGGCCTCACAATGTTTGAGACTGGACTTCAAAGGAGAGTGATTATTTAAGAAAGATACCAAACGTTTTGGCTGTACTAATCTTTTTGGTCGCCTTGTTGTTGATGAAGTAAGAAAAATTAAGTTTTTTTTTTCTGTGTGCATTTGCGAAGCTCATCAGCTCACACTTATTTTCATTGACTGCCAAATTTTGTTCTTCTTCAGGCACTGAATAACTCGTTGAAGAGCTTCGCTTAGGATGATGCAGTCATTGGTGCTGCCAATTGCTTTATAAAGTTTTGTCGTCCGCAAATATTTTGATTTGGTTCTCTCCAAGAGTACTTAGCAGGTCATTGACGTAGATAATGCAATAAAAAGTTCTTCTATAAGAATTAGCAGCGGGCCCAAGGATGAGCCCCGTGGTACACCAATTTCGGGTTTAAAAGGATGCGAGATCTTACCTTTAAAAGTCTCCGACATTTCTCTCCCTTCCAGCTAATGTCCTCACAGTGGTATCGTCACCGTCCGCCCCACATCTGGTGCAGAAAGCTCGGGTTCGAATCTTCGATGACTCGAGGAACGTTCGTGGGTTTTTTTAAAATTATTATTATCAGTTTATTAATGAAACACCTTTGTATAAGGAGTTATCTAGGATTATATATCGAACGTAACTTATTAGATAAGAACACAAAGTAAAATATCGCAAAATACAAAATAAATAAATAAGAATAACTACCGTCATTTTACACCTGAATTGGTCTCATGGTCCTTCTGCTGAACGGAATATCGTCAGTCCTATAAGGGTCTTTTGAACACACTATAAAGCGTTCATTACAGTTATTGAGTTCATGCGCTTTTGAAGTCTTTTGCTATGAACAAAGCTCTTCTTTCTCGAAATTCATTGTTCAACATATTTATAGTTTAGTGTGCAGATCCGTTGCTATCAGCTTCCTGTAGGTTCTGTCATGGCAGTGCCGGTCCAGGTCTATTTTGAAGTCTCTAAACAGCTCCAGAGTATTGGCAGGAAACATCCGCCTTAATCCGTCCGTGTTATGGAGAGCGGTACGGAGGCTATGAGGGTAGTGGAACCGGATCCCGGGCGGGGCCTGACCATGAGGTTTTCAATTTGACGGGCATCTAAACTCCCAGTCAGTTGTGCCAGGGTGGAGATGTTACGTAGGGTGACCATCTGAATCTACGGAGCTGTGGTCAAATTTGCATAGAGTATATGGATTTTGAAATTGTAAGGGCGGGAAGCCCTTACAATTTCAACTCCCTTACAATTGGATTGCCCTGGCAATCCAATTTAACCACCGGGGCACCCCGGCTAAGAAACTTTCTAATATATTTGGTGCAGAAGACCAAATAATTGAGTCATAAAGGGAAACAGGAACAATACATCTTTGGACGTATTGGGTTTAGTTGTTGATTCCAAATCCCAGTTATCTCCTGTCTTACAGCCCAAATGGCAGCGACAGTTTTTGTTCTGAAAGTGCCTTTTAAAGGTAAGGCTCTCATCCCACGTCACTCCAAGATCAGTGTAGGTGCTGACTTTCTTAATGTGTGCTCCATTAATAGATAACCCAGTTCTATTCTTTATTTTCTTGTTTGTGAGTTTAGCCATAAAAACCTGTTTTACTCCGTGGCCGAGTTAGTCGGTCTCAGGGGTAGACACAAGGTTACCCCCCCCAGGGACCCAGGATTTTCCATCCAGCAAAGCAGGCAAATGGACAGAGAATACACGCAATTCACAAACACAGTACACATGGGTAGTTGGAAGTGAATTTCCAGGTCACCCTAATAAATAGTTTTTTTTTGCCTTCCAAGTAACGAGGCAAGTACCTGTCCTCTGTGCCATGTTCTTTAAACTTATTCAGAAGATGCCTTCAGGAAGAAACTTTTCCGGAAATTTGGAAGGTCCCTCTAGTTAAGTTGATCAGAAAGTCGGATAAGCCTCCTGGAGCTAGATCGTACAGGCCGATCGCTCTGCTGGCTAACTTGGGTAAATTGCTAGAGCGACTAATGGCCATTAGATTGAATACCCTACTGGTAGAACAGGATCTGCTTTCAAGGAGTCAATATGGGTTCTGTCCCAGATGTTCCTGCGAGGATGCTCTTGTGGACTTTCTCTCTTCAGTTCAAAACTCGGTACATAAATATGCCCTGGCCGTTGTCATCGACTTCGAGGGGGCCTTCAACTCCCTTTGGTGGGAAAGCATCCTGGAGTGACTGCGATCGGCTAGGTGCTCCAACCACCTTTACTTTTTAATCCGTAATTACTTTGCCAATAGAACCATAAAGTCAAGGCTAAACATAGCCAAGTATCAAGATCAGTATCTAGAGGGTGCCTATAGGGCTCTATATTGGGTCCTTTAACATGGAAAATGGTGCTGCAGCAGTGGCTCTTCCGATCTTTCGATAACGTCAAAATAATAGCGTATGCAGACGATCTCACCATCTTGGTAAATGGTAACTCTAGGGCCGATCTTCAAACTACCGCAATTTTGTTCTCCGGGATCTCTACGATTGGACTGTAACCAATCAGCTTAATATGAGATTATCAAAAACAAAGATGATGATTCTTGGATCAAAGTTGGATCTCTCTCTCGTCCTCCGCTGGTCAAGATCAACAATAATCGTCTCCTAATAGTTAAAGGGTTCAAGGTCTAGGAGTGGTGATTGATTCCAGTCTCAATTTTATTCCTCACTTGACCAACTTATCATCTGAAATACGTAGATTTACTGGTGCAGTTGTTAGGTGTCCGTGTTGAATGGGGACTCTAGAAAAACTTTAAGGATCTATTACAATGCAATTTTCCTCCCCCTGGTCAAGTATGCTGCCGGTGCGTGGTTTCACAGGGCACGGCTCAAACACTTTAAAGGAAAACTCGCCTCCTTGCAGAGAACCATCTTGCGATGTTTAGTTAACGAATGCAGGAGAGTCTCGACGCAAGCTCTGCAAGTACTAGCCGGAACATTACCTTTAGACTGGCAAGTTAGTTATAGCGGATTTTTATGCAGACTGAAAACCAGATTGAGACCGAATTTCTTGGAATAACCATCAACCTTCAAGATGATGCTAAAAGAGAAAGAAGGAGAGTGTGGAACGAGTTAGTTAACGTCTGGCAGTCGCGATGGGATACAGGTCCCGTTGGTGCAACAACGAGAAAATTTATACCACAAGTTTCATTTCTCCTTGATAAATGTGTTCAATTGTGCTTCTGCATGGACATATTCATGTATCGATGAACCAGAGTCTTTTTAGGTTCAGTTTTTCACAAACAGACCTCTGTTCGTGTGGATTACCAGAGAGTTGGGATCACATCTTGTTTCATTGCTCCCTGTATGGCGATTTCAGACTTCTTCTTCATGTACTTACTAATTTTCAACCAGGACAGGAGTCGTCTCTGCTTCAAAGCTCGGAGTCTTATCTCATTCTTCAGGCTTTCGCTCAAGGCGTGTTTCTTCGAAGGAGTTCTTCAGTGTCGACAGATCTCAACAGGATGCAGCACGATGGTCCTGCTGATGCATGGCTGGTCAGATCTCCTTTAATAATTGTTGAATGTGTAAACTGAAATCCTGAAGAAGTGAAACTTTTCCTCTGGATTAGGCTTGCAGATGAAATGAAGTGCTTTTCTTTTCTTTCTTTCTTTCTTTTTTTTATTAATTGTAGCAGCACCACTACTTCTTTCTCTTTCTTTGTATTTTATTTATTTATTATTATTTTTTGTTTAATTTTTTATTAAACATATTTTATTTTCTTCCAATTCATTTTTATTCATTTCTTTTCCATGTCCAGCACCATGGTTGGTCGTTTTTTCTTTTTTTCCCTCTGGAATGGGCCCCCAGAGGATCCTGGCCTACCTTCTGGCAGCAACACCAGGTGGGTCAGAGTCTCTCTTCAGACAGTACGTGCTTTACATGGACTTGCTCACCTTCCCATGGTATGGACGAGTACCCAGAATCATCTGTCGGGGGTTGCCAAGCGGCCAGGATATTACAACAGAACACAAACCTGCGTCATTCACATATCTGGCCCTTTTATAGTGTGGCACTTACTGTTCTTCACAGAGATAAGAGGCAGAGCTGCCCTTTATAAAAACACGTGTCCACGTTACTTCGTCCCCCTTTCTGCATTTATTCTTCGTTATTTTTAAAGTGCGCAAAAAGAGGAGCTTTAAACACTACGGACTTTCCCGCAGTCTCTCTTTCTCTCTCTCCAAAACTGACCTGCGAATTATTCGCGCAATTCGCGGAACGAAAAAAGAGCGTCGACTACGAGCGAAGAGAACTTCTTGGCTTCACTCGTGTCAACAAGTTGGGGTCAGGCTGCGGTGGAGGGCTGTCGCCGCGGAAGTGCAGACACAGGAAAGAGGATCGACCGAACAGCGCGTGCTGAAACGTCAAAGACGAGCATTAAACCTCCGTCATCGCGAAACAGAAGTTCGCTTCTCTTTGTCACCGGAGCCGCGTCGCCCTTTTGACCTCCCCAGGGTGAATCCGCTGTGGCAAATACCCCACATCCTCTTGCGACGCCGGGAGAAGTCGCACTAAGAAGGGATGTTTCGGTTTTCTTCGCGGAGCAAAGCGCAGTAACCGAGAATGATCGCGAGATCGTCTTAAAGGTCGCGGAATTAAAGAAAATGGGCGAAGCGTCGCAAAGAGCGTCTGCGAGGAGCGGGGGTGGGGAAGAAATGAAGGAAAATTGTGGGAAAGTAAAAATGAAATAGCGGATAACTTGTTCGTGGTGATTGCCATTGTCACGAGCACGCTGAACGCTGAATGTGGGTTGAACATTTGTCTTAGGTAGGGCGAGAGCCGAACGTCGGCTCAACTCCGCCTTGGTACCCTGTCACAACCTCGCAACTCTGTAAGAGGCCAGAAACGCACGTTTGTGCGTTATTTGTGGCACTTTGCCACCAGGAAAGGATGACCGGCGCTGGTCTACACTACGAGGAGGTGGGCCACAACTGCACGTGTACTTTGGACATCCACCACTATGACGTAGTGAATGTTTAAAGCGAGTTTGGAACCATTCAAAACAATCCGGTGGCGAAATACACCGTACCCTTTCAGTCAGGGGGCAGGGGAGAAGAAAACGGAAGAAGAAGAAGAAAATATCATTGAGGGGAAGAATGAGTGTAATACGACAAAGGATACCGCACGAATACATCTTTTATCCATCCATCCATCTTGCTGGCCAAAGTAATTCACGAAGGGTAGAAGTTTTCAATGAAAGAACAAGTAAAGTTATCCCAAAGGAAGTGCAACAGGGCAACCTGAGCACATTAACTTCGTTAATGTGCTCAGGTTGCCCTGTTGCAGTTCCTTCCTGTAATCCTTCCTGAGCACATTAACTTCGTTAATGTGCTCAGGAAGGATTCGGTGGCGCAGAATTCTGCTTACCAAAGGAACAGCGAGAGAAACGAAGACCTTGCCGTGTTCTTCAACAACCAGCCAAAGTTCTGTCACGAGGTCATCGGTGCAACAGACAGACGACGCAACGGGATTCATTCGCAATTTGATTGCTTGCGTTAACATCGGGGTTGAAAGTCTTTCTACGATTAAAAAGAGCGTTGCGCGAGGTTTGAAGGGCCTGCAAGTCATTGATAGAAACGAGTAGCTCCTCACATCTAAGAGACAATTTTGGAACTGTTGCCTCTTCTGAAGGTAACATTTTCAAGCGTTAGAGCCGGTCCTCATAAAGACGGATTTCAAGAAGGACGTCACAAAAGCCACATCGACGGAAAACAAAACCGGAATTGCTCAAATTTCGCATTAAGCGAGCAAACCAAGTCCAGTTAGCGCGCAGGAAGTAAACGGTGAGGGTGGAAACGACTTTCCAGTGGATAATAAATTTCGGGGGAAGTAAAAATGAAATTGAGACACGAGCTTACCAAATTCCTGCGCGCAAAAAATAATATGAAAAAGGACGCGGTTGAATCTCCGGTTTTCTCGCTCGCAACTGTGGTTGGAACACGGTCCAGAAGAATCTCGCTGCTTACGACAGTTTCAGGGTAACGGTGGGCCCTTAATCGCCGTAAAACCGGTGATTCTCGGGACGGCTGTGAATTCCTTTCTTTTTCAGAGCTTCAAGTCATCGGCATACGATAATACATCTGTTCTGTTTTATTAGCGGGTTAATTATTGCTGTAAAAAGAATGCCAGACAGGACTCCCCCTTCTGACACGCCTGCTTGTATTTGCCTAGTGTACGTCTGCTTTCCTGTGGACATAGTGGCATAGTGTTTTGTGGAAGGCGCCACCAGTGGTTTCCCACATCTGCACCATAGTACTCTGTGAAGAATTTACAGAATCTCTGTAAAAGCCAGAAAAAGTGTGGTGTCTGGTTTGTGACAGAGTAGTGCTGTGTTCTGTTGTTCTGTCTCTGGCTTCTTAGCCGCAAGGCCCCTAAGGAAACCCCACGTTGCCCGCCACCACCACTGGGAGGTGAGCCAGGCTGCCCATTATACTCTGGCTGGCCTCCGCCAGGGTTGCCTGAGCTTCCTGACGGAGACCAAAAAAAAAAAAAAAAAAAAAAATATATATATATATATATATATAATAATAATAAAAATATATATATAAAATAAAAATAAATTAATAAAAAAAAAAGGGAGAGAGAGAGGGGCATAGAAGAATAGAGGATTTGAGGGGGAATGAATTTGGGTGGGTTGACAGTGGAGAATAAATCCACCCTAATTCAGCAAAGTATAGGAAAGAGTGTGGGTTTAAAAAGTCACAGGGGACAGGTGCCCCCTGTGTAATTGTCAATGGCATAGTGCCTGTAGATCCCGCACTGAGGTCAGTGCCAGCAATCCCGCACCTAGATCGGTGCCAGCAGTATATCCTACCCATTTCGGATTTGCGATGACTTAAATCCCGCACTCCGAGGAGTGCCAGCATCCCGCACCTTGGATGGTGTCTGCAATAGATCCTACCCTATTAGGGTTTGCATGATTATGTCTGCGTTTTCCGGGGGAATAGAGAGTTATCCCACGCCGGTCCGGTTTAGTTCTTGGGCTCTGAGTTCTGCAATCTTAGCTCGCCTAAGTGCAAATGTTTCCTGCGCGTAGGTGGTTAATACCTTATAGGTATGTTCCTCGAGTAGCAGAGTGGATTCTTGATTGCGAGGGTTTCTCTGATTGTGGTGAGGAATTTAAGCCTAATGTTGTCGTAGCTGGGGCACTCATACATGAGGTGCCCCCAGGACTCCTCTTCGCCGTAGTGGCAACGTGGATCATTCTCGATTCCCATGGCAGTCAGTTTTTGTTGGAAGGATCCATGGCCGGTGATTATAAAGGTCACACATGGAGGCCAGGCGAAAACCAGGGTGGAGGTTCTGGGTGAGTTGAGCTTATGGATGGAAGGAATCGTTTTGTGATGGCCCCTTTTGTTGTAGTGTCCCAGTCATGTTGCCATATCTCTTGTAGATGTTGGGTTATCCGTTGTCTTTCCTGCTTGGTGCCGTTTGTGGTGTCAAGTTGAAAATTTAGCAGTTGGGTTGGAACTCCCTTCCTTAAGTGATAAAAAAGCCCTCTTTTAACCACTTCTAAGTATAGTGGCTGACATCCAGTTAATACCTGCAGAGCAGGGGTGCTGACGGTGCGGCACGCCCTGCAAATTGAAAGGAGCATGAATCTCTGGATTGAATCCAGCTTACGTTTATTTCTTGCTAGGATGGCTTTTCGGTACCAGATGGAAGCACCATAATACACAATTGGCACGTATGCCGCTTGGTATATCAGAGTAAGAGCTTTGTGCTTCAGCCCCCAGTCTGCCCTGCTGACTCGCCTTATCATAGCACTGTACCTTTGAATTTTGTTGGCTAGATACTTTAGGTGGTGGTGGAAGGTAAGCCCCGAGTCTAAGAAGATACCTAGGAGCTTGACTTCAGTGTGCAGCCGTATGGGCATAAAGTTTAATTTTATTGTAGGTGGTCTTGTGATTTGTAGCCTGCCTTTAAGGAGTATGGACTTTGTTTTCTCTCCTGAAATGGTAAGCTTGTGCAGGGCTGCCCAGTTCTGAAGTTTTACCAGTGCTCCATTTGCCATTTTCTCCAGGTTCGTCCTGGTGTTAGCACATACCAAAAGGACAAGATCATCCGCAAAGGCCAAGGACTCAACACCTCCCAGGTCCATGCCCAGGAACTCATCCAGGACAATAGACCAGAGGAAAGGGCCAAGCACAGAGCCCTGCGGACAGCCTCGATCGATGTACCTAGTCACTGTTTGGAATCTGTTGGTAACTTGGACTTTTCTACCAGTTAAATATGACCTTAAACTGTTGTATAGATTGTTGGAAACATTTGTTTGCCGAAGCCTCCGAAGAACACTGGGCCACCATATTCGATCAAAGGCCCCAGCGAAGTCTACCATGATTGCAAGGGAGTATTTAAAGGCTGTGTGAGTTGCTTGAGTGATTAAACTGTTAATGGCATCTTCTGTGCTACTACCTACTTTGAATCCAAATTGCTTGTCACTTGGAAGTTTTTGTTCTTCATATCTGGCGGTTAAGCGAAATAGGAGTAGGCGTTCTTGTAGCTTGGCCATTACAGAGAGCAAGGCAATCGGGCGGTAGGAGGTTGGAATTTGTGGTGGCTTGTCGGGATTTTTCAATATAAATTTCAGGGTTGCCGTTTTCCAGGATGTTGGAAAGGTGCCTTCTGTCAGGCACCTATTTAGAAGGCTTAGGAGAGTAACAGGATAGCATTTTTGGATGGTTCTATTTTGAAGAAGGGATGTCAGAAACTTCTATACTTTGCCTGTGATGCGATACTAATTTTGAAGAAGCTTAAGCAAGGCAGGGATGTTGACACTATCGAACGCAGCGTGTAGGTCTAGGTAAGTGATTGCAATTTCTTCTTTCTCCTCAAACGATTCAAGGTTGGCATTGGTAGTCATAAGTAAATTGCTCACCGTTGATCTATCCTGCAGAGCATAATGAATTTGTCGAGGCCTGTGAGGGAGGATGTGCGTGGTAAGTGTTTTTAGCAATGTTTTCTCAAGCAGCTTCAGTAAACACGAGGTGCAAGAGATGGGTCTAAAGTGTTTGGTTTCAGTTGGCCGAGGAACGTTTGGGAGTGGCCTAACAGAATACATATTCCACGTTGGAGGGAAAAATTCTCCTTTTAATATGGTGTAAAAAATCATTAAGAGAGGATCAATTAGATATGCGCTGAAACATTTAATTATAAACTGTGGAACTTTGTGAATCCCTGCAGCACCAGTTGCGGGCAATTGATTAATTGCAGATATCAGATCACGCCTTGTAATTAAAATGATTGCAAGTGCATCTCTGGGAACATCATCATCATCGAACATGGGAATGTCACGGGACTCGTGGTGAAATCGTGCAATAAAGTCCATCCAGACATCACGATCGAACTCTGCGGAGAGGTCAGAGAAGTCGCAGGTCCAGGTGCGTGGTTAGTGGAGTTGGGAGAATGATATTGGGCGAGATGAAGCAAGTGACCAATTTGACAGACTCCGGGTCGAGAAGACATTCCAAATTGGGAGGCCTGTGGCACAAAAGACCAGAGCGGAGAAAAATCGGAACACAAAGAATGGGACGAGTCCAATGTCAGCAATTTTCTGTTGTCTTCTTCACTCATTCGGGGTCCCCTTTATTGCACAAAGTTAACCGCGAAAGGGGCGTTGAAATTAAGTTCCACCTTAAATGGCGCCTCCGTAGCCAGGTGGGAAGGAGCAGCAGTGCGTAGCACACGCTTCTTGAATAGAGCGGGGTTCGAGCCCGTGACCACCAAATACGGAGGATGCGGAAAGTTCAGGGAATGACTACTGCATATCCCCGGAGCAATATGGCCTTAGTTGCTGATGCTCCTAAAAACCAAATAACAAACAAAAAAAAAAAAACCAAATAACAAACAAAAAAAAAACAAATCCACCTTAAACGAAAAGGGATTCAACGTAAATCGAGGTGAATAAAGGAACCGGGGGGGGGGGGGGGAGTACTGATTGTCATGGATTGGAAACAATTTTTTTCCTTAAATATTAAATTATTGCGTTCCAGTAATCACCCTGTCTTCTTTGGATCATTGTTTTTGCAGAAAACAGTGAAAAGGTGTTGCGTCCAACTTAAAAAGATCAGATCCGCATTATTATTATTATTATTATTATCCGTTTATTTCCGTAAGGAAACCACCCCGGGACGGCAAAGTGCCAGGAGGGTGCTAAGTACATATCAGGGTACGAGATACTACGTGCAGTGGGTTACATATGCTGAACACTGAGATTTATGCGGGATTGGATGCGCTGAGAAAAAGTACTTTTTCTTTATGACGCCGTGGCTTCAGTTGTTAACATCCACAGATGACTTTCGTTTGCCGCTAATTTAATTGGTCAAAAGTGCAGTGTCGTCACTGGACGCACTTTTAAGGACGCTAATGGAAAGTGAACAGAACCGCGCAGACTGTTGCGAGCCCCCCTCCCCCCTAGAATCGCGGATGGGCGATGTTTGCGGCTGCTAAGAGCCGTGTCTCATGACAGGTGGGTAATTAAGCGGTGGCGAACAAAAAAAAAAAAAAAAATAGGAAAGACGTGTTTGAAGAAGCTGAACGCAACAGCAATACGTGTAGAGATGTGCGTGCTCCGTGTGTCCGGGTCGTCCATGAAACGCAGCAGAAATGACATCGCAGAATTGGGCAGCGGACATTTTACATCGATCAATGCCGTGTTTGTTAACGTTCCGCACCTGCGCTGTTTCCCCTCTGACTCCAGCTGATTCTCTCTTTCCTTCACCCCTTTCGTTCTCTTCGGGCCCTACGTCGGATCTTCTACGACGCATCGGATTGTCCCCGCCACTCTTTTGCTCTCTGCCAACTTAAACTGAACCAAAAAAGTGGCCGAATTGTGATGGGGTTTCTCAATTTAAGTAAGGATTTCCCCTTTTTGTTTCACAAAACCCCCAGAAGTTAAGGGGTCTTCCTAACGATAATACTTCGTTTTTCAGTAATTTTTCCCGAAAGGTTGAAATGAAATCCGATAACACTTTCGAGTGTCTGTTTTTGTTTGTGGCCTCATCTTTATTAGAAAGCGGTCCCTAGCCAGAAACCGGAACTCCTCTGTACACAGATTCATACGATACGCGTAAATATAAATCAGAAATAAAATTGGGCGCGAGGAACAACAAGACAAGCACGTGGCACAATGCGCCACATGACATAAGACCAAACGTGGAGCAAGGAGCCACTGATCTTACGATGTCAACGTGAGATGAAGTTTGTTTATTTGTTTGTTGTTTGGTTTTTAGGAGCATTAGCAACTACGGCCATATTGCTCCGGGGATATGCGGTGGTCATTCCCTGACCTTTCCGCATCCTCCGTATTTGGTGGACACGGGCTCGAACCTCGGTCTAATCAAGAAGCGTGAGCTACGCACTGCTGCTCCTTCCCACCTGGCTACGGAGGCGCCTTGTGAGATGAAGACAAATAACAGTATGGTCGCAAGGAACATAAATTGTCCAATAAGATTATCCTTTCACAAAGGAACACGATGATCATTAGCTACAACTTCAATTACACTGTTTATTTCAGCATCTTTAACTGTCACACAGAATTCATGTCAATAGTCTACGAGTCATTAAGCACCACCGATCTTCTCTCGAATAATTCTACTTTGAGCATCGACGCTAGAATTCCTCTCAGTTATTTTCATTGATGGTTTCGAGAGACGAGGTGCTCTTATAATCGCATTTTATCGAAGAAAATTACTCTATTTCAGTTCCAAGGCTATTTGGCTTGAAGAGGGTTTCTAGGAGCTTTGTGACTGCTCATCTGCTTGGAATGACTCCCTGTGGGTAGTAGTGGGTCTGTGGCCACAGCAATGATCGTTTCTCCGCTCAAGTATTGATTTTTTTCAAATATTTTGAGAAAATTTCAGCCTATTCAGATTGGTTTCAAATCATTTGGCAACAATTGGTCAAGGAAGTGCTCTTTGAAGATTGTGGACAGTTTCCTGGATTTCATTAAAAATATGCATTAAGAGGTCAATTACTGAGACTACATATTTTGAGGAAAAGTGGAACGCCATCTTGCCCCACTTTTCAGGAAGCTCGTTTATTGCCCGAATTAGAGTACCGTTAGAGATTACAATCGTTGACCTTGTAATCTTGTCTGTTTTCTTGTTTAATGATCCATGTCAGTGTACTATTGGTCGAAATTAAAGTTGGAGTCAAGGAAGTTGTCCAAGTTATTATTATTATTATAAATTAATTTCTCTGTTGAAGAGACACCCCTGGGACAGCCATTGGCTAGAAGTTAAATTCTAAGGTGTGAAACAGACCCATGAGCAAAAGGTTACAAAGTCCATGGGAAGTTCACCCTGAAAGGTTGCATACAAAATTTTGGAATACATCAGTAATTATGATTTTATAATAGATATTTACATTTTTTTGGTTAGGTTGGGGGCTCGATTCATGCTAAGCTTTCCTTTCAGAAGCATCTGAACAGTTTTATTTCTCAATATTTGTAATTTATACTTGTCAGCCCAATTTGATAATTTCCCCAAGACTTCTCTGCTCTTTTTTCAATCTCAAATCTAGCATTACCCCGGACAATTAGGACAAGATCATCCGCATACGCTATTTCATCTACATTATCTACACTAATTTCCAAATACTCATCTAATACCATATTCCACGCAAAGGGGCCAATCACCGAATCCTGAGGACAACCTCTTTATACATTTCTTTTAACTTCACAATATTTTGTCCTTATAACAATCTCCCTATTTTGAAAATAACTTCTAAAACATTTATACAATTCTTCAGAACATTTAACTTTCCTGATACGACATAAGATCCCACCACAACCTATCAAACGCGCCTTTGAAATCTAGAAAAATTCCAAGAGCGTACCTCCCATCGCAACCCTCAACGGTCTAGACTAATTTATATATTGCGTCCTCTGTAGACTTGCCTTTCTTAAAACCGAATTGGTTTTCAGAGGGCATTCTCTTTTCATGGTATTTAATCATAATTCAGTTAATTAATAACCTTTCATAAACTTTTGCCAAAACAGACAAGAGAGCAATGGGACGGTACCCTCCAGTTTCATTTAATAATCCATCAGAATTTTTCAACTAGCAACTTTATTTCTGCTATTTTCCAACTTGATGGGAAAGTACCTTCCTGCATACATTTATTAAATATTAACACATAAAGTTCTGGCTTTATTTTAAAGACTTTCTTCATTACGATTACCTCAATTTTGTCAAGGCCCGGTGACTTTCCATCCTTTGCGCGGTCTACAGCTTCAATCACTTCATCCATAGTAATTTCATTTTCTATCTCATTAGACTTGTAATTCCTATTTTCTTCAAGCATTTGCATTTGATCCTGGCCCAATCCTCCAGAATCCGCGGAAAGAGATCCTCCAGAATCCTGTTCACGGAATCTTGCCATGTTACAATACATGTGCTATCATCATTAGGAGTATTAAAAATATCCTGCATAGCCTTTTTATTAATAATTAGTTTAAAAATCGAACTCCATGGATCTTTAGATCCCTTCTCCCTCACAAACTTCCTCCGGCTCTCCTTCTTAGTCTTATTCAACAAACGAACATAATCAGAACGAGTTTGTCTATATACATCTTTATAGATATTGCACAAATAACCATCGGCCAATCTCGTAAATCTTTGAAAATTTCTTCTTTTGGAAAACATATTTTTCCTTTTTTCAGCTAACTCAGCAGTCCACCAAAAAACTGGCTTATTAACTTTAAAATTCTTCTTCATTACTTTTGCACATACACTTATAATAATAGAAGTCAAGGTCTTAACACAATCTTCAGCACTTTTACTAGTCCAAACAACGCCATTTAATTTAATAACACATTCTTGTTCAAATCTAGATCATAACACATCTTTAGTCTTAAACCTGCCAGTGTCAATACTTATCCTATACTGATTTTCGCAACCTAATACAAAGGAGATGGTATTGTGGTATACCTTCTTTTATAATCTTGTAATGTTTGGGATATCCTATTACTTGTTCCTTTAAAGTATAAGGCTCCTGCAGAAGTGCAATTGCCACATTATTTTGCTCCATATACTTATTAACTTCTAATGCAACTGCTTTAGCTTTTGGAGCGTGTAATTGCATTATTTTTAAACTTTGCAATGTGTCCAAAATTAAGACATTGATAACACTGAGTTACAGTGAAAATCTCCTTGAACTTACAAGAAGACCATCTCAAAAACAGTCTAGATTTATTACACATTATTGTCCATATTTCTGGTATTATCTGAACTATCCAATTATTCATTTTAGTTGTTTTACTCCGATTGATTGTAAGAACCTCCACTCCTTCTTTAATCTTCTTCTCACTAATTTCATGTTCCTTAAAGTTCTTTAGCCATAACTGTTTCCAAAATTCTTTTTCCATATCATCTTCCACATCATAAATGACTATTTTTGCATTTATCAACCTTGGAACCGCATATTTTAATCCTATTTCTTGCATCTTTGCACATGATTTTATCCTTGCCAGGTCCTCATTAGAATCAGCTTCAACCAACACACCTCTATCGCGAATTGTTCTTATATTCCGGACTTGAATATTTTGCAATATGGGACGCACCTCCTTCAATATCTCTTCTTTGACATCTTCACTGGTCACAGTCAAAAAGAAGGTAGTACCAGTTTTCCTTGGCTCCACAAAAGAGAAGCCCCAGTTGGTACAGCTGAGGCTTCTCTTTTGTGGAGCCATTCAGGGAGCCGTGGCCGGTCACCAAGAAGGACGTTTCAAGGCTGGTTCTCTAACCAGGATCTTGCAGTTTTGGTCATCGCAAACTTTACCTTGGGGAGGAATCTTTTGGTTACTGTGCCTTGTGGCGACGTGTTCCACCTGGTTTGCCAGATGTTGACCAGTTCACTGTAACATCTTGTTTTTTCCCACCTATCATCTGCAGTGAGATTATCCTCAATATCCAGAATAAATTCAGGTTGGTATTTTCTTTCTGATTCTGAAGCAGAGCCGACGGAAGACCGTAAACAAATCAAGCGGGACAGTTCCCGCAATTACCTGAATAGTTGCCATGGAGACAGTCCTGCATATTCGGTGGGTGGCCAGGATCATTCCTTTTTGAATGGAGTTCAGTTTTTCTCATTTCTATAATAACTGCACGGTGGAACCACACACCGGCAGCATAGTTACAATGGGTAGGAATACTGCTTTGTAGTATAGCGATAACGTTCTCTTAGACAAACCCCAATCACTTCGAGAGACTCTGAGGATGGAGGCAGAAAAACCTTTAACTTTGGGGCTGAGCTGTTGGAGGTGTGAGAAGAAGCAGAGTTTGTGGTCTATAGTGACCCCTAAGACCCTTGTTGCGTAACTAAAGGCAGTTGCACACCAGAGATCTTCATAAATGAATTTTACGTGTTTTCTTTTGAGAGTTTTGTATTCTTCATGTAATCTGTTTAATTTCTTCTTGAGGCCAAGTATGCCGTTTGCGCTGAAAATTTCTTCTGGCTTTGTATACTCTTAAGTTTCCGACTCGTACACAAAGAAGAAAGTTCCACCGAGGTGTGCAGTTAGTTTTTAGTTTGTGCGTAGATTTCTGAATTGCAGTGATGATAATGTTTTGAATCCGCAGTGCTAGTTGTTCGGTGGTAAGAGAATTAAAATTTTCTAGGTTGTCTTCGGGCAAGTGAAAGAGAACGGAACGATTAAAACGATCCCATTTTATGTTTCTAAGAGAGTAACGTATGAGATTATGAAGAAGTTGTTGAAGACGAAGAGTTGATCCCAGCAGGAAGACGATAGAGCGATGGTCACTCGTTGTTAGGTCAGTTTCGACGTGCCAGTCAATAATATAAGGAGCAATACGGGCTGTGGCCAAAGAGAGAGATGTCTATATTTGATTCACCCAGGGAATTAGAAAAGGTACATGGCTGGTTTGGTTGATTCAAGACGGTAAGCTGATGGGAGAAGATGGTATCCTCAAGCAGTAATTCCCGCGCATTTGTGAAGGAACTATGTCACAATGCAGACTTGGAGTTTGAGTAGAGTAAAATTAGCAGAGGAATAGGGCCTAATAAACTGAATACGGGATCGATATAGTGTAAGTGAGGAATCAAGTCAGATGACGACGGGGGCAATACATTGAGATAACATAAGTCGAGCGATTAGGACTCAAGACTTGAATGCAAATGGCATGCTGTGATGTTAAACACGACAAAAGTAAAAAGGCCAACATTTTAATTAAATATTACGATGGCTACCTTAGGATCTGGATGAGTTGGTTGTAAAATCCGAGAAGAGCAAGGATATCCGACAATTCCTCCTTTACTATGATATGGTTTTTGAAAAATAAGAATGTCAATGAGAAGAGAGAGAGAGAGAGAGAGAGAGAGAGAGAGAGAGAGAGAGAGAGAGAGAGAGATCCTTCTGTGAAAAAGTGACGCGTGGTGGCCTCAGTAGCTTCGGCACTACAAGTCGAACCAACCTCATTTTCACGCGTTTTTTTCCATACTAGCGGGGTCGAGTTAGTCGGTGCCAGTTGGTTATTGCACGGTCCCTTTCCCACCCCTCGGAAACTGTTGTCTTTCATTCAGAAACACCACAGGCAATTTGTTGACGCGTCGTAGTTATGACGCATCTTACTTGCAAAAAAAAAAAAAAAAAAGAAAAGAAAAGAAAAAAAAGCGGGACGTAACCCGGTTTCTGTTGACTTGCATTTCTTGTGCGCCGCACAAAAAGGAAATAAAATTTCTGTTTCACCCCGAGACCACCACGGGTTCTGAGGGTTTCCTAAGATTTTTTTTTTTTTTTTTTTTTGATAGTTGTTGGCGCATAGGCTTCTGTGGCCATAATGCACCTCCGAAGGTTTTTTGTAGCACTTTGATCCAAGCCCGAGGCGGGAATCGAACCCGCGACCTTTGGATTGCCAGGCAGGCACTTTACCCACCAGGCTAACCCGGTCGGCGTTTCCTAAGATAGCGGAATACAAGAAACAATGCCGTATTTAGCAGTGACGAGCTTCAGCCTCAGTCTGCAATGAAGAGTTTTTCTTTTGCTCAAAGCACGTGTGCTGATACATCCTCGCGCTTGACCACTCGGCTACGTCAATAAATTGGCATCAGTTTCCTCTCCGCTTCTTCCTCTCCCTCCTCTCTCTCTCTCTGTCTCTCTTCACTTTAATTCCCGATTATGAATGACTTCCATCTTCTCTCACTTTCTCTTCTCGCTCTCGAAATCTTTCTTTCTTTCTTTCTTTCTTTCTCGCAGCCTATTATTTTGTCTACTGTCGTTCCTCGTGCTTTAATCGCATGGCGCCCATTATCGCGTTCTGTCCTTTCTTCTGTCTCTCTGTACACGAGTTCTTTTCGTGTTCTGCCACTATCTGTTCTTCCTTCCTTCCCCTGGCAGGCGAGGAAGGAGCGTGCGCCGTCTCCCTCCCGGCGCAAACTCCATCGCCGGTAGCGACAGGTGGCCTTTTTATCAGTTGGCGGCGCATGCGTGTTGGCCGCATCCCGGGCACCGTATTCGGGATTAAACCGGGGGTTGTTTGGCGACCGCAAATACTCATCCGCTACGCCCGAGCGAAACTGGACTACTGGAAGCCGCGCATGCGCTCTCTCCGCTGCTCACGTGCAGTGTTCGGCTCGAGCAGTAACCGTCGCTTCGGATGGAGGGAGCCCCCGGGGACGATGAGATCAGCAGCCTCCGATCCGGGGTTGCCAACCACTCTCCGCCGGCGACACTCAGCCGACAGGACAGGAGCGGCGTCGCCACTTCAACTCCACGAGCATCCGGCCCCGTTACAAGTGGCAGTTGGACCTGTTGCTTCCTCTCCGCTCTCGTCACCGCTGCGACCTGAAGCGTCGGCAGTCAACTACTTCGTCTGCTCCTCTTCCGCGTTTGATGCCCGCCGAACCAACATCCTGCATTTCACGGTAGGCACATTTCTTATTCTCTCTCTCTCTCTCTCTCTCTGTGCATGCAGTGTGGAAGGGCACGACACAAGCGAGCAGTAGACGGATTGAGAGATCGTTGCAGCCCTTTTTACGAAAACCAACAACGTCATCCGCGGCTTTCTTTCTTAGTTTTGTGCGGATCTGAGAAGGAAGAATCGTTTGAAGACATTCCGCGTCTACTTGGGGTTGCGATTACACCAGTCTGGGTTCACCGTGGCAATTTTTTACTCGATGCACATTCCACGGCGACTTCTGAATATTGGACGGTGTTCGAATGATCGCTGGAATGAGTTCCAGTCCACGGGGATCCCGTTTCATCGTGCGTTCAAATTGCGTCCATCTTTCCCTCCCCCGCAGATCACTCGCAGCGAACATTTCTCGACCCGAAAGACGCTCGACCGGTTCCACACCGTTTTGGTCCTCGTTATGGCGCGAGCGGTCGTCTGCCGTCCATCGCACATTTGAAACGGGTTGCCCGTCTCCACTTGGTGACTCGACGTCTGTTCCCCGAATTTTATTCCAGAAAGCGACTCGAGGGTGGACTCGTCATGCGAAGAGAGAGTCGTGCAGCGGGCGAGTTAATGGAGAAACTTCCGCCTCGTCTCTCCTCTCTCGTAAGTTTCCCGTCACATTTGCCGTAATAAACCCGAGCTGTGAACTTGTACCGTACGAATTGAAGTTGACACGGACGCTGTGATTCTTTTAAAAGGTCCGAGAAAATGCGTGGTTTGGGGTTTCAGGGGTAACCCTTTTTTCCGACTTGGGCCTTCTTGTTTCGCGCGAATCGCGAGGCGTCGCCGCAGATGACCCTAAACGTAAATTTATTTATTCGTAAGAAAGCGGCAGATGCAGTCGTAGTGTCGTCCGAAGTCGTGTCCAAGCTGTTGTTCTTTTCTTGTTCGTTCTTGCACCCCTGCGCCTCCCGAAAACTTCTTGGATCGCAAGAAGAGTGGCGCGTGATGCTGTTGGAATCGAATCGAGTCGAAAATCGCTGCTCGAACTCAGAATGAGATTTGTCCAAAGTCCCTGTGAGGATTTCTATGAGGAGTGAAGGGGATGAAGGGTATGGGGAGGAAGCCTCGAGCTGTGGAAGCCGTACAGGGTGATTGTACGCGTCTCTCCCCGCGTCCACAATACCTGATTGATGCAACGAACTCACCCTCGAAAAACAATTCGGACCTCTCCTCCTTCTTCGCTCCTCCTCTGCGATGCCAACTGAAGCGGAAGGTGTCGCTGAGGTCGGATGAAACAAAATGGTTCCCCCCCCCGTATAACAGTTTTGCTTTTCAGCAGCACGTGCAATTCGGAGGTTTCCTGTCAAAATAAATGGCGCACATTATGAACTTCACGTGGTGGATAACCCTCCCCTCTCTCCCTCTCTCTCTCTCTCTCTCTCTCTGCTTATATATATTTGCATAATAGTACAAATGTAATGATTGATACGAGTTTTTTATATGCATGCAAATAGGCGGTAAATTCCCCCTGCCATCCCCAAATTAATTTATTATTATTATTTGGACGTGTAGTTTATTAAGCTTGATTTCACCCCCTGAACAGCTGGTTGGCTGGAAGGGTGTACAGAGAATTATGGTTGAAAAATACATACATTAAAAGGAGATAGCATTTGACAATGCGCTTGTGCGGAGTTGGAACAGCATTTCTACACATATTTACAAGAGGGACAAGTTTACGCACAATTAATTAAAAGGTTACACGAATTCAATCTATTAAATGAGAGCCAAAGTCTTCGACTTCAGACAATTTTATGCGTCTGTAGATGGCACGTGATGGACTGGTAGATGTAGCGACTTGATCGTGTTTGCCGAGATTCACTGCAGGTCGGTGCTTCGATGCGAGTCTTCCACGATATTCTTCCTCTCTTTCTTGACATCCAATATTACTTTTATCATTATTATCTGTTTATTTCCATAAGGAAACCACCCCGGGACGGCAAAGTGCCAGGAGGGTGCTAAGTACATATCAGGGTACGAGATACTACGTGCAGTGGGTTACATATACTGAACACGTAGTCTCGTCCCGAAATATTATATACACATTTTATGTTTAATATATACAGTATTTACATATTAATGATTCTGTACATACATTATACAACTGATATATTTACAATTCACTAATAATTCCATCTATAAATTACATATTTACATAACTGTTACAGAAGGTATATTTTTACAGTCAACACATTATTATTGTTCTTAAAGCAGAAAGTTTCTCTTTTACTCTAAATTCTTTGGTACTTTGCAGCCGATTCATATTTTGGTAAGTCTGTACAAATCCTGGAAGATCTCTTTCCGGAATGTTGCATCCTCACACAGTTTTTCGGCATCTATCTGTAGTGAGTTAAATATTTTCGCTGCATTTGATGAGAAGAATCTTTGCAGGCTACTAAGATTGTTCAGGACTGAACGCAGTGGATTATTTAGTTCTCCGCAACGTCTAGCAGTGACACGCGGTTTGACTAGAACATTATCCAGGACTGGAGCATCCACTCTGCCTGTGAGCATTTGTGCGAGGGTGTGTATGTTCCTGTTAATTGTCCGCTGCATCCAGGGTGTGATGTTAAGGTTTGAGTAGGGAATGGCCCTTGAGATAGTAAAAGGGTGGCCAGCAACTCTGTTAAGCCATCGCAAGAACCAGTACTCGATCCCAAGGACAGATTTATAATGTGAATCTGGAGCTGAAGCCAGATTTGCGAGGCATACATTGCAATTGGCAGGACACACATTAAAATGTACTTGGTCGCTAGCTGAGGATCCCTAATTCCTACCAGTTCCTGCCTAGTAGCCCATAAAGCGGCGAATATGTTTGTCTTCATATGGGCGAAGTGTTGAGCAAAGGTGAGTCTGTCATCCCACTTAAGACCCAGGTCCAGGTGAGAGTGCACTTTTTCCACACTAGACCCGTTCACAGAGAGCGAGATGTCATTTTTATTCTGCTTGCAAGTTATGGTCATTTGGGCAGACTTCTGTGCATTAATAGGAGCCCGATGCAATCCAGGTAGCTCTCAAATTCTCGGATTGTGCTATTTGCCATCTGACAAATACCTTCTGCTGATTCATGGTCTTTGGAAGTGATGAAGAATTTTACATCGTCAGCATATGTTATAAAATTGTAGTTCCTCGGGGTTCATTTTCAGTGTTGAAATGTTCCATAACGTTTGCAGAGAACATATCTCTAAGGCGGACAAAGTTGGTGAGAGTCGACTTATACCGTTGTTTATGTCGCTCTCTTGGGTGGGTTCTTGAGGTTAACATGACTTCTTGCACGTTGGGAGAATCAATCCTATTAGTTAACAGTTTGCCAAGAATGATGAGGTTCTTTTCCAGAATTTTGATTTTCCATGGTGTCATGCTCGTGTTCGCATGTAGAAAAGATCTAGAGATGTTAAACGGGTTTCCGTGGATCCTGTTCAACCACCTCAGCACCCAATATTCAATTGCCAGGTATTTCTTTACAATACTCGATGGGGCTGAAGACCATAACTCAGACGCGTATAAAACGATGAGAGTGAGACGCCTTTCAATGTATTTGCATATTAGGGACGTATTTTGGCAACCAAGCTCCTGCCAGATCGCCGAGAAGGCTGCATATGTTCCTTTTTGTATATATGAAATTGTCCTGGAAAGTAAGGTTTTCGTCCCAGGTGAGACCAAGATCTGTGTGAGTTGAAACCTTTGTGACCTTATTGCCATTTATTAGAGCCTGGACATCATTTTCGTTCCGCTTATTGGGATTACTTTTTCTGATTTAGTTGGAGCTAAGTAGTCAACAAATTTATTGATTGGTGTAGCAGTGTTTTCATTAATTCTTAAACGCGTGTAATGTTCATCACAGATGACGAACAACTTCAAGTCATTAGCGTGAGCTGAAGTTTGTAAACCTCGCTAGAAATGGTTGTAAGATTAGTGCAAAGAGCGTGGTAGATAACACTCCACCTTGCGGTACTCCTTTTCTTACCGTTGTCATGGTCTGGTAGTGATTATGGAACATTGTCAGAATCCTATCGTTAAGGAAGTTGCAAAGGGTGGAGATTAGTGAGTCTTGTAGTAGTTCTTTACTAAATTAAGCAGCGTTTGAATTGACACATTGTCGAAAGCTGATTTTATGTCAAGGAAGATGATGTCTATTTGAGATCTGTTACTGTTGGCATGTTGAATTCTAAACAGTATGTCAAGAAGGTTTGTTATTGTAGATCGGTGGTGCAGCGAGGTATGTAGATGTGATGGTCTGTCACGGAGGCAGTGGTCAATTATTGTAGAGAGTAACAGCTTTTAAAAGATTTTCAAGCGGTAAAATCGGATGGACATAGGACGGAAATCAGTTGGTAACTTTGGATGTTTGTTTTTTAGAACCGGTTTGACATAGTACATCCTCCAAGGAGACGGGACAGTCCCAGTTTCCCAGTTGGAAAATATGTAAAAGGGGTTCAACAATAAAAATTGAGGATATTTTAACCGCAAATAGGGAGAAGCCGTCTGGCCCAACAGTAGCTTTATTTCATAAGGTGTTGATAACGTTAATTAACTGTTCCTTAGTAATGGTGATTTCTTTCATTTCCTGTGGGAGACAACGGTTCACAACAGGTAGAAGGCAGGTAGTTGACGATTGTTTTCCTCTGAAGGCCTGTTCAGCCCACTTTCAAAAGAGGTCTGTGTCCATCTCAAACTTGTGGTCTCGTCGTGCAAGAATTCTTCTAGACTGTTTTATGCGCGAAAGGATAAGATTATTCTTTAATCTCAGGAAGTGAGCACGGCCCCTTTTGTATGTTTCCTGGTTGGCTAAGGTTCTTGATTTCACCCACCTTCTGTATGATTTTTGCTTTCTTGGGAAAGCCACCTTGATGTCTTTATTGAACCGGTTTCTGGTATGCACAGATACTGTCAGTTCTTTTGATGCTCCAGCTTTAGCAATAAGTTTCAGCTGTTGTGAGAGTTCAATGATTGCTTCTATATTTAAACTTTTTATGCGGAGCCAGTCATAAGCGGTCAGATGAGACATAACAACCAGCGGCTTGAGAAATCTTAGGGAGTAGGTTAGTTTACGTTGTGATGCGTCTGCTTGGGAGCTTATGGAGGTGTTTAACCCCTTTGTGACAACGATGGTACATGTGAGGGGTACTCTGACGTAAAGGAAAACTGAGAAGGCTGCGTTTTTACAACTGGTAACCTGCGCATCGTTTATGATGCGCAGTGCGCGTACACTAAATTAGTTTTGGGGAGAGTACACTGAAATCGAACCACTTAACCGTGGAAGTTCAGATATTAGCAAAATTGTATTTTGAGATCTGAGCTCCTGTTACCAAAGGGGCGCTTGAAGAATTACCGAAATATAAGTAATTTTATAGGGTCGCCACTTACCAACGATGGTGTCCCTATGACCAACGGAGAAGGAGATATGGCCACTTAAAGACAAGACTAAGGTAGCCCAAAGTAGCCCACATACAATGTAATGCTATCCTATGGGAAAAATCAAAGCTGATGTGAATCATTTTCCCCATTGAATAACCACACCCTACAAATCGCCACTATTGAACTGAAATCGGTATAATTCTGTCCTAATTGATTACCTCATACGAGCTTTTCATTTGAGACGGGTTAAATTTGATTAAATTAACGCAGGGTTCGCCACTTTTCTTTTTCTGCAGGCTCTCGGGTTTGAGCGCCTCGAGAGTGGGATTGCAAGCACCCACCCGTATTGCACTACTTCCGGTGGGTGCGGGATTTGCGCTATACGCACATACAGACCCGCGCCTGGCTCCATGCCGTTAGGGACGGGCACCAGGCGGCAGCTCCCCAGATGATGAATTGGCCTGACACACAACAACAGAACACACACCGAAACTTTTCCTTAATATACTTCTCCGGCCCGCTTTGTACAGTCGCTACACCATCACGGGTTATCAAGGTGGAATGGGCTTATGCCTGGAAGCCACCCCGATTCAAGAACACGCACACGATTAAACGCATGTACAGAGAGCGTGTAAATAAATTGATGTTTGTAAATCTTGAGATTCTCTATATTTTATCTAGATTCTCTATATTTATTTATTTATTTATTTTGCGGGTAAACAAATGAAATGAAATCGAACCAAGTTGCAAATGTTGTGAAACAGGTTTTTCTTCCAAGGAAATGCTGAATTTTGTTTTGACAGAGGACCCATCATTTACTTCCCATACGCATGCCTGGTAATCCGTTACCAGGGATTTCGGTTTGTACGCCATTTATGCCAAGCTCGGCATTTGATGGAGATGGGTCGCTTACTCTTTTAGAGAACAGGATGGTCAAGCCAATTTTAGAAGCTTAGAACTTATAACCTTTTTAATGATTTGGTCGCTGGAATTATGTATGCACCCTTTTAATGAATTGAATGAAACATCGAGGATTTCCCAATCTTCATTTTTGATAACACCGGCACAGGATTTCATCTTATCTCTTAGAGTTTCGTTGACAGTTCTTTGACTCATTTAGGAAGGTCCAACGGTTATGCAATTTGTAGATAAGCGCGCGTAATTCGTAGAGCGGTTGTTCCCCAGAAACGCTATGTACGTTGGGTACGAGAGCGCGCCTCACAATCCTCATTAAAACTCTGGAATAGAATAAAACTGAAACTGAAAATTTATCGATTAGAAATATGGTCGCGAGATATTTCTAATCGATAAATTAGTCGCTGGCAATGCCACCCCTTCCAATCTGCCCTGTCGCGGCCCAATTACATTAAGATGAGAAAACAGAACGAGCGAAGGGAGACGCCCAAAGTCAGACTGGCGTTCGTTAAACATTCACAAATGATTCCCGAGGGGTTGTAATGACCCAACGGTACGCTGTCCACGATCTCGCTGCTTTTGAATTTCCAGGGACGGCTCTTTGCTGTGTGTGTGTGCGCGTTTGGAGAAATAAGCGACCAGATGATTCCACTTCGGCAAGCACGAGACTGGTTCGAGCCTGCTGTACATAGAGCTGATCAGGGCGACCCTCGCCAAGAATACGAATTGTGCGGGTGCACTTTTGATTGTCTTCCGCCGTGTTTAATCGCAAACAACACGCTGCTCAGGAGAGAGAGAGAGAGAGAGAGAGACGATGGCGCGGAGTCCGATAATATTGCACGCTACACAGCGGCAGCCCATTGGCTCTTTTAGCGCGTTTCCTGTGTAGCTGCAGTTCTTGTGTCGATTGTTCATGATGGCTAACATTAGGCTTAAATTCCTCACCACAATACAGAGAAACCCTCGCAATGAAGAATCCACTCTGCTACTCAAGGAAGATACCTATAAGGCATTAACCACCTACGCGCAGGAAACATTTGCTCTTAGGCGAGCTAAGATTGCAGAACTGAGAGCCCAAGAACTAAACCGGATCGGCGTGGGATAACTCTCCATCCCCCCACAACAACGCAGACATAATCATGCAAACCCGAATAGGATAGGATCTGTTGCAGGCACCATCCAAGGTGCGGGATGCTGGCACTCCTTGGAGTGCGGGATTTAAGTCATCGCAGCAGAAGGTATTTGTCAGATGGCAAATAGCACAATCCGAGAATTTGAGAGCTACCTGGATTGCATCGGGCTCCGTATTAATGCACAGAAGTCTGCCCAAATGACCATAACTTACAAGCAGAATAAAAATGACATCTCGATCTCTGTGAACGGGGCTAGTGTGGAAAAAGTGCATTCTCACCTGGACCTGGGTCTTAAATGAGATGACAGACTCACCTTTGCTCAACACTTCGCCCATATGAAGACAAAAATATTCGCCGCTTTATGGGCTACTAGACAGGAACTGGTAGGAATTAGGGATCCTCAGCTAGCGACCAAGTACATTTTGATGTGTGTCCTGCCAATTGCAATGTATGCCTCGCAAATCTGGTCTTCAGCTCCAGTTTGACATTATAAGTCCGTCCTTGGGATCGAGTACTGGTTCTTGCGATGGCTTAACAGAGTTGCTGGCCACCCTTTTACTATCTCAAGGGCCATTCTCTACTCAAACCTTAACATCGTACCCTGGATGCAGCGGACAATTAACAGGAACATACACACTCTCGCACAAATGCTCATAGGCAGAGTAGATGCTCCAGTCCTGGATAATGTTCTAGTCAAACCGCGTGTCACTGCTAGACGTTGCGGAGAACTAAATAATCCACTGCGTTCAGTCCTGAACAATCTTAGTAGCCTGCAAAGATTCTTCTCATCAAATGCAGCGAAAATATTTAACTCACTACAGATAGATGCCGAAAAACTGTGTGAGGATGCAGCATACCGGAAAGAGATCTTCCAGGATTCGTACAGACTTACCGAAATATGAATCGGCTGCAAAGTACTAAAGAATTGTGAATAAAAGTGAAGCTTTCTGCTTTAAGAACAATAATAATCTGTTGACTGTAAAAATATGCCTTCTGTAACAGTTATGTTAATATGTAAGTTATAGATGGAATTATTAGTGAATTGTAAATATATGAGTTGTATAATGTATGTACAGAATCATTAATGTGTAAATACTGTATATATTAAACATAAAATGTGTATAAAATGTATTTCGGGACGAGACTACGTGTTCAGTATATGTAACCCACTGCACGTAGTATCTCGTACCCTAATATGTACTTAGCACCCTCCTGGCACTTTGCCGTCCCGGGGTGGTTTCCTTATGGAAATAAACAGATAATAATAATAATAATAATAATAATAAAAAATCCGAAATGGGTAGGATATACTGCTGGCACCGATCTAGGTGCGCGATTGCCGGCACTGACCTCAGTGCGGGATCTACAGGCACTGTGCCATTGGCAATTACACAGGGGCGCCTGTCCCCTGTGACCTTTAAACCCACGCCCTTTCCTATACTTCGCCTAAACTAGGGTGGATTTATTCTCCCCTGTCAACCCACCCAAATTCATTCCATTCCCCCTCTAATGATCTCTTCTTTTATGCCCCTCTCTCTCTCTCTTTTTTTTAATCTGTTACCTAAATTACTTATTTTATTTATTTATTCTTATTTTTTTATTATGATTTTTATTTCTTTTTTTAAAATTAATTTATATATATATTTTTATTTTTTTTATTATTATTATTATCATTTTTTTTTTTTTTTGGTCTCCGTCAGAAAGCTCAGGCAACCCTGACGGTGGCCAGCCAGAGTATAATGGGCAGCCTGGTGGTGGCGGGCAACGTGGGTTCCCTTAAGGGCCCTGCGGCTAAGCAGCCAGGGAAAGAACAACAGACCACAGCACAACTCTGTCACAAACCAGACACCACACTTTTTCGGGCTTTTACAGAGATTCTGTAAATTGTTCACAGAGTACCATGGTGCAGATGTGGGAAACCACCGGTGGCGCCTTCCACAAAACACTATGTTCATGATGGCTCAGCTTTGTGCAGCTCGAAGCGCTACAGACAGACAGACCACCCCTGAAAGAAGCGTATAAACTAGAACTATTGACTGTACCACTTTCACAGTTTTGAAACTTCAGCGTTATTTTCTATGTTACCTTACTTGTAAAAACGAAAGGTGAAGCCTCGCGGAAACTTTAATCCTTTCTATGTACTCTCCATTTACAGTAACACATTTTTCGCATCTGTGGGTCAGCTGTTTAATGCCTCGATCATACAAGTCCACACGAAGTTTGAATGAAGCCACGATTCCATTTCATTGATGATTTCCTGAGACGAATCAAAGCGGCGTCCAAGCAACGGTTTCTTCATTTCTCGAAACAATAAGAAGTCTGACGGTGCTAGGTCAGGAGAATAAGGTGGGTGTTGCAGTTGCACAAATCCAACAGTTGTCGAGAACATTGCATTCGACATTGCTTCTGCAAAGGCGTCAGCAATCTCGGAACCCATCGTGCGGTGACCTTAGGTCATGTAAAACCCATAACTAATTTCCACTGAATTTGCGATGAAATGAATTGTCACACGTCTGTCACTCAGCACCAGCTGCTCAACCTTTGCAACAGTCTCACTGTCTGTGGATGTTGATGGTCTTCCTTCTCTTGGCTCGTCAAAGACAATTATTCGACCCCACTGGAACTCCCGTTTATATTTTTTTACAGTGTCATAAGGATGGACAATTCTGCCCATGCTCAGCTTTCATTTCTTCGTCAATTTCCTGAGGTTTCTTGCTCCGCAAATACAGGAACTTGATCACTGCTCGACTCGATACTCCACTTTGTCAACCCTAGCGTCCTTCCTCGGATTCCGGGCGCCACCTGTGGTGTGTGATCACCTACAGGAATGAAATTTGAATATGTGGACAACTTATATTAAAAACGGCGTCTTCCTACTGATGTTTTATCTAGGTCAGGGTACGAACTTTTTGATCGTCCCACGTACAATATGTTTTCCTTTCTTTTAATTCAATTCAATTTAATCGCCTCGAATATTTATAATGTACACCCCTCTAGCCGAACCAGGCTGTTCCGGGGGTGCCCACTGATGCGCAAATAAGATGTTAATAATAATTATCTGGACCCCTTTCTTTCCCTCGGTCTCAACTGTTCAAATTTCATTCGGAGTAGTCCGCCTCTGTCACATTCCACTTTTTTTTTGTTTCAAGTTTCCTGCATCTTTTGTTTTAAAGACTTTTCATCAATCTTCCCGAAATTTGCCCCTTCCCTTCCCTTCTCTGATCACCCCGATTTTCTTCTTTCTTCGTCCATATTTCCGTATTCACGTCTTTCTTCTCGCTGGTGGCATTTTCAGCGTGGCAGTACCAATCCCACAGGCACTGCTTTCCTCCCTCCATTTCAAACGTTGCCAGCTCTAGCTATTGCTCTTCTCTCTCTCTCTCTCTCTTGAGGTTCAAATAGAAATATGGAAATCGGCAGGGAACGGTGCTGTCGTATATTAACCAACAGCAGTTAGAACTGTAATGCCAAGGCTCTCTTGGAACGTACTATCTGCTCCGAGAGGAACCCAGGACATTGCTTCTATATCCTGCTGCTGCTATAATAAATCATTCAATCCTTATTTGTCCTGTAAATTTAAAATACAGGTTTACATTGGTGACAATTCCGTTGAAGGCAGAAAATTCCAGGGGTGAAATAGTACAGTACACGCAAACGTACTTTGAAACATATGGAGGGACTGCTTTTCTTGCGATTGCGAAAATATTGTTGCGTGGCTGTGCGGAACTTGCACCGAGCAGAGTGAAATATGAATCTTGTGCGCTGTTCGCAGCCTCGACACGAATGAAATCTGAATTCTTCGTGACTGGAAGAGTCCGTATATTCGCCCTTCTCAATTTTTGCCACGAGGGCCTACCGATACCTTTCGCTGATATCCACCTGTCTACACGCACCTTCAGGGATGTAGTCCGACTTCAGTTCTGCAACCTTCCAGCAGTTGGAAGTTTCGCACAAGACGAGCGTAAATTTCAGCGCAGCCCGAGAGACACATCAAACTTTTTGCTGGATGTTGGGGGGCTTAGGGGAGAAATATTGCGATGCTTTTGCAAGCGGCGTAGCGAGAGAGAGAGAGAGAGAGAGAGAGACTCTGCTGAATTTAGGACCCTCGTAGTCGGTTATTTTCCTCCATCGCCCACAGCAAATCGACCCGGGCTTCGAAGTGCAATCTTCGTTTGACACTTAACCAACGTGTCGGAATCTGGCTAATGTAACGCCGTCCAGTCTAACGGATCTTTACGACGACCCTTCACTCGGCGCCTCCGTAGCCAGGTGGGCAAGAGCGGTAGTGCGTAGCACACCCTTCTTGATTCGACCGGGGTTCAAGCCCGTCACCACCAAATACGGAAGATGCGTAAAGATCAGGGAATGATCACCGCATATCCCGGAGCAATATGGCCTTAGTTGCTAATGCTCCTAAAAACCAAATAACAACAACAATAACGACCCTCCACTGCGTTTTTCCCATTCGTTTTGAGATTTTTCCAATTTCGCACTTTCTTTCTTTCAGTTGGGTGTTTGAAATGAAGGACGTAATTGGAACGCCAGAACGGACCGGGTAAGAATAAACTGCACTAAATTACGTCCTTTCGTCAAAAATACAACGTTCACGCGTTTAACCCCTTAACTGTACATTCCCTTACACCACACGTTTGGGGGTCAGTAGAAAACTTAAAATTTTAATTCTCTTTAATTTTTAAAGTTCTGCCTTTGATTGCCACAAGCCCCTGATTCGCATGGATCCACAAAAATGTGTGGGCAATGAAATGCGTCGAATGGTCCGATTGTTTTTGAGATTAGATGGATTCTTTCGTTTATGGTGGCGTTCAGCCGTGAGGTGTATTCCGGGGGAGGATCGAATAAAATAGCGTCGGGGTTATTTGGCACCGCTCAATGTCAGCACTTTTCTTCGTAATCCAATTGCGGCGTTGCTTGGCCAGGACTCGATTCCCTCGATTCCCTGTAGTATTTACAGAGACTGCATCTGACGCGTCATTTTGAATTTAAATTCGACGTACTTTCAACATGCACGTGCAGATTTTCGCTTTCCCTCGTTAAAAGTTTGGTCATTAAAAATTTTAAGAAATAATTATAAACGTAGGTTTCTTTTAAGCTCTTTTATACCACGTGATATTTAGCGCTTGTGTTTAAAGTGGAGGGTGGGAAATACCCATTCGAAGATTGATCCCACGCAGGCGGCAACTGTATGCACGATACTCGCGTACCGACCAATTATGGCTTAGGCGAAAATTCTTAACAATGCAGCCCACCCCTACTTGAGGAACAGGCTCTCTCGGTGAGGACCTAGTGCCACTGCTGTACGTTTTAAGTATTAATATCTTTAATTAAATAACAAAGGCAGATTTATAAGATGTCACGAGTGTGAGGATTGAATTGATGGAACCACCTGCAGTGATTCGAGTCATCCCCCATCCTCTGAAAAGCTTTGAGATGGAGAGCTTATATTTGTTAATCTTTTCGTGTACACTTTAAATTGGGCTCGTTTTATTTTGCAGTTTGATTTCGAATGATGTAGTAGCGTGTGGTTAAACGAAGCCCTCTCAATAATTGGGAATTTTGGACAAGTCATCTTCAACCAAGAGAACTCGTTAGATATCATGCCGCTTAGTGTCTCTTTCACGGTTGTAACACTGGGTGACTATAACCGTATACCGTAACCGTAGCGAGCGTGAATGGATTTTACTTTTTTAGAAGCATAGTCCATCCCTAATCCAGTAACCAGATTAGTATCTTCGAGCCACGAAACCCAAACCCACTAATTGCTAAGTGTAATGGAATTGTAGACGTCGCTAAATCTTTTCTCGGCCAATGCAAGCAAAGAAATGTTTTCCGAGGGGACAAAATGATCCACGATGGTGCTTCTTAACACGTAATTGTTCCGAAAAAACTGTCTTCGAAAACTGCCATTCCTCCTGGATTCCTGAAACGAGAAGTCCCAGGGGATGAGGTTTTCTAAACTTTGAACAATGGGAAGTCCGGAAACGGATGACGAGGACATGAATGAACGGGAGAAGTTATTCCGGCGAGTTCAAATCGAACAGCGAAAGCAGGTCTTCTGTTACCACGTGATTCAACGTTAGAAAAACAGTTGGCAGTACGACAAGGAGCGGAGAATGAACATCTCTGGGATCCAGAGGCTTGCAAGAGACAATGGGGAGGGGGGGGGGGTCTGTTGATAATTTTGATTGTCCCTTTTGGAACGAAGTTGATAATTTTGGGGGAAGCTATTTACACATCTAGGGGTGTCAATAGCATTCGGTAGTATTTGAAACTGACACAGGCAGGGGATGTCTAATGATTCAACGCTTTTCTTGGGAAAACATTTACTGAGGGAGTAGAAGTGACTTCTAGCGGAGTAAGACTATTTGTCGAGATAACTTTGCTTTTCAGAATCCAGCGAGCGAGTGAGAGAGAGAGAGAGAGAGAGAGAGAGAGAGAGAGAGATAATCTTTATTACCCTTCACGGCCATAAAGCCAGGGGCTTACAGTTTCCCAAACTTCCGGAAGAATTGAACAATTATTTACAAAAAGGTAATTTTACAAAGAAAACATATCATAATACAAAGGAGTTCTCTCCTTACGAGAGTTGAATCTGATTGAGCTGGCTTAACATCGAGATAAGAGCACCAGCTCAATCAGACAGGAACAGATGCAAGGTACACATCAGTCATTGCTGATTAGCCCTACTGGTCATCATTTTTTTCCGATAAGTCCGGTCAGCAGCGAATTTGTTCAGGTCGGCGTCCAGTGCCTGACAGGCCTCAAGGTTGTCAAATTTGGGGGGAGGGGATCTTACTGGAAATTTTTAAAAACATAACTAGCCCGTTATTGGGTCAGTTCAATGGGCAGTCGATATCTCGGACGAAACCAGCTAGTTAACAGCAGAAGGAACCTTTTGGCGAATTATGCGCTAAAATTACCTTCGTCTATAAGAGAACCTCGTCGGTATTATTTGGTTTTTCTGGTAGCGTATCGAAGAGTTTTTCTGGTATTTGTTATTGAAGAGCATTTGTAGTGGCCTCGCGAGGTCACTACAAATGCTCTGTCCAATGGCGACGAAATTGTAATCCCTCGTCGAAGTAGCGGCTGTCCCGATGAATGAACTTTTTGTTTCGCTCTCTGTTTCGACAGTAATTGAAATACGTTCCATTCGAAGACCATTTTGAAGCTGAAACCCAGTCCACTGGAGTGGCGGTACTTTCTTTCTTTATTGATCGCGCCATCTTCGCAAAAACGAGCCGACTGCAAACTGTTTCCCTCCATTAAGTGCCGTAATTAAGAAAGTGGATTTCCATTTCGGCAGTCGAGACCCAAGTTGTAATATAAAATGACACTCCACTTCCACTTCCAATACAACAGCTGTTTGCATTCGATTTTTATGTTTCGAAAATAAGTGCTAAAATTTCACTTCACGCACGCCACGATTTCCACACGCACGGGTTGCGTGTTTACCCATAATGCTCGTATCTTACCGAAATTTAAAGAAGTAGATGGGATGACATTGATAGTTGTGTTACTGGAAATCATAATGTTTGCGTGTGCTCTTAGATGGCAGTAATGTTGGGGACTGTTAACGTGTTCACCCTGGTCGGTCTGCGTTCCATCAGTCTTAGTAACGGAAAGACAGTTGAGTGCGTAACTTTGCGTATCGTTTGTTTCTTCTGCGTTTTGCGTGGCACTGTACTCTTCAAATGTGAAAGCAGAAGCGAAGGAAGTGTCCGAACCACCCTGACAATTTCTGCTTCGTGTGTGTGTGTGTGGGCAGTTTACAACAAATTGTACAGCACCGCTGAACGCGCATATTCTTGTTACCAAGGCCCTCACGTGATCTTGACAAAACCTTGGACCCTAGGACTCATTGGTGATCAGGACCAAATTGGGCTCCACATAATTATGTGCTGGATTACTCGCACCACCAATGTGAGGGTGTAGCTAACTGGGAAAAGCAAAAGTACGCCTTTTACTGTTCTTTTCTTTTTTTTTTTTTTTTGTGTGGTGAGAACCGCTTAGCCCCACTGACGATTGCTATTTCTGCCTGACAAAAACAGAGATGTCCGGAAAAAGGCAAAAGCACAGAACAGCAACAAACATCCTAACGATATTATCTGCAATAAGTTCCTCTTAAACTTTTCTACGAAGACCTGCCAATAGCGTATCCCCCAAAATCATAGGGGGATGAATATTGCGAGTATTCTTGCGTTGCAGATTTTTCTGGGCCCTCCACTTCTACAGATTTCGACTACCTACCAGAAAACGATGTCGCGCCGAATGACTTTAAACGTATCTAAAGAACAAGCAGAACTCCTCGGTTATAGGCAACAGTGCAATTGCTCGAAGCAGGAACCCAAATTACAGCATGTTGGAAAGGTCACAAAGACATTTCGTTACGGAAGACGAAATGTGTTTCTAAAGGTATCAGCGGCCCTCTGAACGAACACAATTATATTTATTGAGAGCCTCGAACTTAAGTTTAAAATCAGTTTTGCTGCACAATGATTCAACGACTGTTCCTTGCATCATTGTGCAAAAATCAGTTCCTCTACTTCATGCTATTCGCTTGGAAGAAATATTTGAAAGACAGGTCCAAGATGCTGAGAACTCAGACTTTTCTTGAAGCATCTGTGGCAATCTTCGGATAATTGGGTTAAAGGATGGTCTCAAAAAACACTTTGTTTTCTACGTTTCATGCAACAGAGAAACTTTAAATTGTAGAACAGTGCGAGAAGGATGGAGACTTTTTACGCGGGAGGATTAAAATAAAATATAGTCCATTGGATGAACAAAAAAGTTCTCCTTCCACCTTTGCATATAAATCTTCCATTAATGGAGAATTCTGTAAAGACTCTCTCAATAAGAAAGCGAGTTAATTCTGCTACCTGAGGGAAGCGTTTTCTATTTGAACAGGCGCTAAGCTGAAACGAGGAATTATGATCGGACCTCAACTAAAGAAACTGCTCAAAGATGTCAAATCTGAGATAAAAAAAAGCAAAAGGGTACTGAACCAGCAGTTTGCAGAATGTCGAAAGCAATTGTGCATGGATTTGTTAAAAAGAAGAGAAGATAATTATGAATGTCTGATGTGACCTTTACTACAATGCTATGAAGGTATGGGCTGCCTAATTTTTAAGAGGGAATAGAATGGACTGTAAGAAAACCTCTCCGACTACTAATATTTCTAAGCAACTGGAACGCACATTTTTAGGGAAATACAAGTGCATGACCCATTTTTAAGATAGTCAAATTAGTATTTACGGATCACTTGACCCATTTGTTTCTTCGCGACGTTTTCGATCTTGATGGTTCACTCATAAAAGACTTCTCTTGTTCAGCGAAAGAAGGTCTTCGTTCGAATATACCTGTCGTCTGTAAGAAGCAGAAACCTCCTAGACGAGACTCGAGTGAAGACCTTTTCGGTCCCCCCCCCCCTGCAGAACAGATAAATGGTAGTTAGATGTTGTTGCCCAACTTCTCCAAAGTACAGCGGCCACATATATTGCACATTTTCTTCCGTAAGAAGATTTCGTTTGAAACAAGCCTTAAATCTGCTGTAAAATGATCACGCATTCACTGATAAGAAAATAAACTAAAGAAACAAAACTATTTCGACATATTTATTTGCAAATAATCACATGCCGAGCGGATGCCTTTTCACTTCTCCCAATTTTTGAAATTAATGAAAGATGCAAAAAAAAAAAAAAAAAAAAAAAAACGATAGCAAATGCAGGTGTTCCATGACAGATATTTCGTTGGTCCTTCACGAGCTTTAATTACCGCCTTGCGCCTGCCTGGCATCGAGTGTGGCGGATTCTTGATGTAATCTTACTTCGCTTACTTCGTGGTACCACATACGATTTTAATGGTCTGTCTTGCTCGATGGTTTCTTTTCATGGCAAGAGTTTTCTGTCCCATCAAAACGCTTCAGCAGTTTCTCATCGGACTGCCCATGATAAGGATCGGATACTGTTGGGACTTCCTAAAGATAAAAAGACAGTTGTGTTTGGAATAAGCTAAAATGAGCATTCTAGAAATTGTATTAAATAATTGCTCAATGTTGTACTAACCTCACGAGCAGTGTGGCAGGGCGCAGAGTCATGCTGGAAGCCAATTTCTGTTGCTTGAAAGTGGTTTCTGATGACGGGCAAAAGGATCTCCTTTAAAAATATTGAGTAGAGTAGTCAGTACCATTTCCAAAATGCATTCTGCCCACTCCTTTGCTTTTTGTGCATCCCCAATCCATCTGGCCCACTGGAAACTGCTCTTCAGCGGATACAGTCAGGTTGATAAGCTTGGTTAGATTGCCATCCGATCCGTGGAGGTCGAATTTGGATTCATCAGAGGATATTACAGATTCCCATTTGTCAGATGTCCAATTACCACGTTCTTCAGCCCAGTTTAGTTTTTTTTTTTTTTTCTGCCTCACGGATTTTGCCAACAAGGGCTTCTTACGAGGTTAATATGCCTTCAGACCATTCGTCGCAAGTCTTCATCGGTCAATTCTATCGCTTGCATGTACCCCAGCATGTTCCTTCCACATGGATTTTAGGTCCGTGGAATTTGCAAGAAATTTTATACAAAAGTATTGTACAACAATTAATAATGAATAGTCAAACGAATAAGGAGGAGTTTCTTTGGTTGAGATAGTACATCCGCAGTTTCTCCTGTTTTCTGTCAATCCCAGCTTGCAAAGCCGAGCGTCTTTCAATGTCCTATAAACCGAAGGTGGAGATTAGTGACGGCTTAATTTCATTTTATTCTATATTTATCCTTTGGGCGGCTTTGACATCTCGTTTTCTTTCAGATGGCATCCTTATAGTCATAAGACTAGTGTGTGCCCATTAGTTTCAGGTGTTTATGCTTTCTGATGGCAGAATTTATTGACATCGATGGCTAGATTGTTAATAAAACCTTCCTGGAAACATGCATCTCAGTCCTTAGATGTTGTTGAAACTTTCTTGGTTCGATCCTGGGGTGTGCTTGGCTTCTTCCGGCAATTCAGGGCGTTTTCATGAGGGCTGTGATATCAGGACGTCCTGTGATTAGTTTGGCCAGTGCAAGAAGGTTAGCTGCCACAATCTGTTCTTCCAGGGGGTGAATTCGATATTGATGTAGAGTTGATACCTAGAAATCGCCAGTCGAGCCATCTCAGGAGCCAGTATTCCAGGCTAAGGAATCGCTAAAAATCTCGTGGGGGGGGGGGTGTAGAGGACCATATACGAGTATTTGCTCCCTATAGAGGTATGGGATGGAGACAACGGAGAACGTATTTCTTGACCAATTCAGCATCGTGTATCTGTTAGTTTCTGGCGGATCGCCCACATGCAAGAGAACATGTTTTGTTTTTGGATTCATGAGGGGGAGCCTGGAAGGCCAACGTCTTCGAAGGCCAACAAATAAATCGAGCAATCGTCTTTGCTCGATTTATTTGTAGTCATGCCTAAGGCCAGATATTGTTCAAATTGTTGGAATTTTTTATTTTCCTGCAAAGGAGTGCTAAAAAGAGCCTGATGTAAAGCTTCAGGTTCTTTTTAAAGCGCAAAGTAAATGTAGTTATCTCCTTTCCAATTAATCACTAAGATTATAACGGAAGATTACGCTAAAGAGGATAAGGGGTTCAAGAAAAAGAAGGAAATGGAATTTGAATGTACTGAAGACTGCACTAGATGGAGGTTTCAGAGAAGCAATTGGCAGGGAGATAGCGGATGGATAGGAAAAAGAAGTGGAGCAGAGATGGGAAAGGTTTAAAAAAGATTGTTGTAGGAGCAATAGAAAGTAAATTAGGTACAGTAGATCAGAAAAGGATAAGGAAACCATGGATCACAGAAGAAATGATAGACAAAATGGAGAAGAGAAGAAAATGGAAAATATCTGACAATCTGTTTTGCTGATCTCGAAAAGGCTTTTGACAGAGTGAATTGTGTTAAGCTGAATGAAGTCCTCGGAAAGATAAGCCTAGATAAAAGAGATCTTAAACTAATTTGGGAACTTTACATGGGACTGACAGCTGTGGTTCGGATTCATGGAAAGGAATCAGAAGTAGACATTGGTAGGGCTGTAAGGCAAGGATGTTCCATGTCCCTTTTACTATTTAATTTTTATGCAGAAGCATTGATGAAAATAAGAGCAAGAAAACCAAGATAATGTTAATTTAAAGTGGTCAGGAAGAAGAATCAATGGAATAATATGGGAACGGGTGGACAGATACAGATACTTGGGAAATATAATGACAGAAAATGGAAAAAGCCTAGAGGAAATAAAAACAAGAATTGCAATGGGCAAAGAGGCATTTAGTAATAAAAACAAAAACTATTGAGAAGAAATTTCAAGAAGGAATTAAGAAAGCAATTGGTGAAAACATTAATATCGAGTGTTGTACTATATAGCTCAGAGACATGGACACTGAGTTCCCCAATTCATGCTCAAATGCCTAAGTACATACATTATTCAGCCACTTTTAATTATCTTCAACCAGTTACTCTCGAACCAGATTTTCCCACAGCAATGGGAAAACTATCTCATCAAACCTTTAGCCAAAGTTCAGTCGCTATCGAAACCTAAACACTTCCGATCCATCTCCAACTCCTCCAGCCTGCTGAAGCTCCCGGAGAAGGCCTTACTCCACATCCTCACTAAGCAGATCTTGCCTAGTAATCCAGCCCAAATTCACTACTTCCTTCCAAACAGATCAACGATCACCAATCTGCTAGCCACCGCGAATACTATCTTGTCAGCATTTGAGAAAAGGCACGAACTAGCTGTTACTTACTTAGACATTGAGGCTGCATTTGATGCCTTCCAAGTAAACCAACTGTCACTCTCTTTGAATGCCACTTCACAGGGAACATATTATGCTTTCTCTCCTCTCTTCTGAATAACAGAGTTATAAAGCTTCATACAGAAGATCGCACCCTTACTAGATCCGTCACCGCAGAAGTCCCACAAGGAGGGGTCCTTTCGGGTCTTCTGTTTTCATCCATTATCTTCCCACTGGTTGCACATTCTCGATGTCTACTGAGTTATGCGGATGATATCAAGATTCTCACTCCCATCATCCCCGGTCAAGACCTTGATCTGGTAAAAGCGGAAATTAACAACACTCTCACTGCCGTCACATCTTATCTCTGCCAGTTTGGGCTCAAGATCAATCCTGCTAAGTCCAAATTCATGGTGTATTCATTGAAGCAAACTCCTTCTTCTCTCCAGCCTTCGGTCGGCAACATCCTCATCCCAATTGTGTCCAGCCATCGTGATCTGGGCGTTGTATTCGACTCCCAACTTCGATTCAATGCCCACATAGACACGCTCCTCACACGTGCTTCAAGACTCCGGTGGATAGCAAAGCAGCATCTTCTTCATATCAGAGATAAAAAGACAACCGTGAGGTATACAAGAACAGTTATCTTTCCACCTTTACTCTATGCTGCTGAAATTTGAGCGTCAGCGGCACCGTCAATAAAGAAACCACTCTTTGCCACAGAATTCTGGCTTCTAAAGTGGGCCAACAGGAAGCACAACCTTCCAGTTCTGATTCGTACCACGCAGCTTGCCAACTCTCTCGGGATTCCACGGCTTCCTACCTTAGTCGACGACCAACGCCTGCTAGCAACAGTCAAGATGATAACAGGCATAATTTCAACACCTTAATTCTGGGATACCTGTGGCTGGAGGATTGCAACTGCTGCCCTTAGAGCCAATCCCGAGCTCTACTCGCATTCAGGGCGACTCCATCTCTCGGACAGGTTCCTCCCTCAGCAGATGTTCAAGCAAACCCAGGCACTTGACGCCGACCTGACCAAATTCGCTGTTAGTTAGCATTAGCATTAGCATTAGTTAGCATTAGTAGAGGCATTTGATGCAAGAAAGCAAGCTTATGCAGCATCAGCCAAAAAAAACCCACTTCCACTTCACCCCTCTGTTCGTTCAAAATACCTGTCCAGCTGAGCCTTAAACTTATTTAGGCTATCAACTTTCAGGACAAGGGATGGAAGTCTGTTCCACCAACCAACCACCCGCTGGCTAAAGGCAAATTTCCGCACATCTATCCGACATCCGTCCTTCCTCAATTTGAATTTATGCCCTCTCAGGTGATTATTCTGAGCAAGAGGAAGAATCCCATCAGCACTGAGCATGCTCAAACCATTGAATGCTTTATACACCTCTATCAGATCACCTCGCTGGTGCCTAGTCTCCAGACACTGTAATTTTCAAAACTTAAGCCTTTCTTCGTAAGAGCACCCCTTTGTTCCATTCACTAATCTTGTTGTCCTTCTCTGTACTCGTTCCAGCAGCTCTACATCCTTCTTGAAATGAGGCCTCCAGACCTGTATACAGTACTCTAGGTGTGGCCTGACCATTGCCTTATACAAGGGAATAATCACCTCCTTATCCCTGCTAGAAAAATTCCTATATATCATTGACAATACACCATGAGCTACTCTTGCAGCCCATCTGCACTACTCAGAGAACTTCATATCTGCCTGCACAATTACCCCCCAGGTCCTTTTCATTCTCTACCACTGTCAGCGTAGTACCACAGAGTTGATACGTTGATCTGGGGTTGCTGTTTCCCATGTGTAGTACTTTACATTTGTCAATGTTAAACTTCATTTGCCACCTCTCAGCCCATCTGCTCAATCTTTCCAGATCCTGTTGCAGCAGCATAGTGTCAGTAGTGTCCTTGACAACCCTGCCAACCTTTGTATCGTCTGCAAACTTCGACATTAAGCTTGATATACCATCATCAATATCATTTATGAATACAGAAAACAATAATGGACCCAACACTGAGCCCTGAGGGACTCCACTAATGAAAGAGATTCTTGCACTGCTTCTATTGGAATGAACAGAAGCCTGAAAAACAAGATTCAGGATATTTCAGAGACTGCTGGGAGTCATTGCGGTACAAGTAAACCGGACTTACCGGAAAAAATTATGACGAGTAGGACTAATCAGCAATGACTGATGTATACCTTGCACCAGTTCCTGTCTGATTGAGCTGGTGCTCTTATCTCGATGTTAAGCCAGCTCAATCAGATTTAACTCTCGTAAGGAGTTCTATCCTTTGTATTAAAATATGTTTTCGTTTGTAAAATTAACTTGTTTTGTTCGATTTTCCCTGAAGTTTCGGGAGGCTGTAAACCCGTGGCTTTATGGCCGTGAAGGGTAATAAAGATTATCTCTCTCTCTCTCTCACTGGGAAGAGAGGAGATCAGACGGCTAGAAGAATTCAATATGTAGGTGTGGAGAAGAATGAAGAGGGTGAAATGGGTGGACAGGGTGTGTAATGAAGAAGGTAGAAGAGAGAGAACGTTAGTAAAAGAACTGTATAGAACATGTATTGAGAAGAGAAAGCATGACGAGGAAAGTAATTGAGAAGATGTGCGGGAAGAGAGCTGTTGGGAGAAGAATTGGGATGATGGAAAGATGGGAAGAGGAAATTTCCTCTTCTCTATCGCACAAGATAGAGAAAAATGGCGTCAATGGAGCCCTGAACATGCCTGAGGGCAGAGAACTAGAATAACTTCATAGAACACTTAATGAAGCTCTATAGTTTTACGTTCTCTAAACTTGGCCGTTAAATTTAATTACAACTGTATAGTATTTATTACTGTTCCCCCATATCCATTTTTTAAGTTCCTCTCTCTTTCTGTATATACGATGTTTATGAGCGAAAACACGTTCACGAGTTTTACATAATAATACATGGACTGTGTCAAGCTAAAAATTGCATTAAAACTACATTTAATCTATGAATTTCGTATTTTTTTCCCCCATACAGTTTGTATGGGGAGGGCGGGAATTAATTACCGGATTTGTATTCGTCCGAGTTGATGAAATTTGAAACGGACCCTAACCACGATGAACAACATTCTGATCTCCAAACACCAACTAATAAATGCGATAAAAGGTCTGCTCAACGAATCAAAAGTGGGATCAGGCGGCTTCCCAATCTTTGAAATTGAAATCTGTTCTGTATATATTGCCGATGTCTTGCTATACATCTATCAAAAAAATTTGAAACTGGATCCGCCCCAGCAATGTGGAAAACTTGCATCGTTAAACCCATTCCTAAATATAATCATCCAAAATCACTATAGATTTCTGCCCAGTTTCTATAGGATGCAATTTACTAAAGCTCTTTTAAAAACCCAAATTACCGTGCAATATTCAACCAATGCTTCGCTAATCGGCTTGCTCATCTACATGAAGTTATTCATCGCAGATCTACAACTTCCAATTTCTTGTACACCCTCTTCAGAATAGAGAAAACTGTAAGCAACAAATCGCAAATGGATGTAATTTTTTTCAATGTCAGAGCTGTCTTCGATAATGTGTCTGTCCCCACCATTTTCTTCAACTTTACTTTAAAATCTCTGGTCTACTAATCCAGATCCTTACTTCTTTGCTATAATCGAGGAAGTTAATCATGTCATGCGGCACAAATTTAGCAATATCAATACCAGAGGGAGCATCCCTCAGGGCGGAGTGATGTCAGGTACCCTCTTTGCAGCAATTTTAGAACTATTTCTCGCCTCACATCTCCATTTCAGTTCCTATGCAGAGGACCTAAAGCTATTTGTCACGTCTGATAGTGGGCATCGGTAATGAGCCAAAATCTCTCTTTCTTTGGAAATAGATCTTCATCTTACATGACTTGCCTGCAACCGAACCATGAGAAACCACCCGAATTATTTTCATGAAGGGACACTATAGGTACAATTCTAGGCGTTCATCCAATGGCAAGGTAGTAAAAAGGTATCGTCCCACACAGACCATGGCTTTACTTGGGATGAGGACCTCACTTTTCAGGAGCTTTTCTGCCAAACTAGACATGTGTTGTGTTTATCGTAAGGCGGCCCCTAAACGTTAGTTCATCTCCACCATGGTTCTATGTACTAATATACAGAACTCTGTACAATGGCCAGAAATGAGTGTAGTGCTATGTTTGCATAGTGTGTGTGTGTAAAGTGTAAAGTGTGTTTAGGGTCAAGCGGTACCAAGGGTTTCCCCCATCTCCGCGTAGTTTACATTGTGGGTGAACCAGTTGACTGGGAAAGCCAGAGATTTAAAAGTGTATGGGCTTTGTATATGTGTGATGCCTTGTACCGTTGTCCATCTGGTCATTTAGCCGCCACACCCCTACTAAGGACCGACGTTGTCCCACTTTCGCCCCGTGGAGGCGTGTGTGTGAAGCAGCTATCACCAGGAAGGCTGCTTCCCAGTACCCGCCCACGCCAGGAGGAGGCGGGCCCAACTATACACGTACTAAACTGAATGTAATATTTCCAGCACCCATACGAATAAGCGCAAATCTTATGGTGCAGCAGTCGCCTAACTAGAAAGAAACCCGCCAAACTAGAAATGCAAAAATAGGCGACATTTTGGGCAACCTGACAGGAGTTAACGGGGTGTTTTTAATATACCAATGCATAACAAGATGTCTCACGCCAATGCCTCTCTGTGCTTCAGAGATGTGGCCCTGTGCAAGGCGCGTCACGAAGAAAAGGTCAAGGTGTGTTTGTTTTAATTGCGGTCTCCAGGGTTTCCCCTATATGCCATGTAGCATCTGAAAAAGCCAAGGCCGGCAAGTGTACGTATGTAGGTGTGTAAGTATGTGTCTTGTTTGTTGAGTGCCGGCACCTGGCGACTTCATCGAAAGGGGACACCTAGTCCCCTGTTCCTTGACTCCCAACCTTAGCCACGTGGAGGCGCTCCAGGGTCCACTTTCTAGCTGAACTCTTACTGGGGCTAACAGGCAAGGCTGGGAGCCCCAGGTTGTTGAGGGAAAGGAAGTGGGGGATAAGAATGAGAAGTATGGGGACCGGAAGGGATGGAAGGTTGGATAGAAGATAAGGGGAAGAAGAGATAGACATCTCCTGAAATAGAAGAGAAAAGTTTACAAGTCTCGAAGAAAAGCTATTTGGCATGGAATATTGGATATCCATATATTGGATGTCGTGTACTGTGAGATAAGGGGTCCGTAGAGAAGATGACCCCCAAATCAGTGGAGCAGGCCCATGCCCCACCAGAGGGAAAAGAGGGGCGGCGAGGGGGGGGAGACCAGGAGTCACCCCCTATTGGCCTGGGTGTGGAGGCAAAGGACCACGCAATGGAGCGTGGCTAGGAACACCTAATGGCAGCATCTGAGCTGTGCTGGTGATTGTGCCACTCGTGGGACGAACCAAGGAAGTAGTTGTATTGCACTATTCCCGCGGAGGTTTATGGTTGAGGTAAAGTTCGTTGCCTGGAAAGGCGTGGTTCACTAATCGGGTGGTGCGCAGCAGGACTGACCTCGATAAATCGGCAGACGAATGGCGCAGCAGCAGAAAGTAGAAAGATATCCTTGTAACACCGCATAATCTCGAGCCCGTTTAAATATTTTCAATTCCTTTCAAATGCACAGCAGACATTTTCTTAAGGAATTAAAAACTCGCTGCGAAGGTTGAATGACGCCGGTTTTACTCTTTTTTTTTAATTATTTAATTGCGATCTGTAAGTGAGGTTCAGCGGGTGTATTTATGGTGCAAACGAAGCACTTTATTATTGTGTTGCCGATTCGTGAATGCGTGAATTTTAATTTTTATTTATAAATATGAATAAATAAAAATTAAAAATTAATTTTTTATTTTTATTTATTCATATTTAATGAGAGTGTGAGTCAGAGCAGAACAAAAAGAACACAATTGAAAGCAATAATAAGGAATCCAACAGGAAGATAAACATTAAGATCACGTGTACAAAAGAGGTGCAAAATTAAGTTAAGGTACCGCTAAAACAAATTAATTAATTGGACAACAGAAAATAATAAAACAAATAATAATAAACTACAATAATTAGATGAGAGAAGTCAAAGAGAAGAAGCAAATTGTGGATGGAGTTCATCAGTGGTTGGGAGCCATCAATGACAGACTCATTTTCTGATTCTGTTCAGTGGACTCAACTCCATAAAGTCCGTGATGGCAGAGGAAAGGCGAAACAGTGTAAGGTTCCTAACTTGTCTACAAGAACGTTGATTTTACTGAGGATACCACATACTTCGTAGTTCCAGTGATTACTTTGGCTAGAAGGGTGAAGTCGGCAATAACTGTTCCAGTACAGAGGCCTCAGATGAAAGTAATCACACGGCGATTCATAGTACACCGAGTGAGTGATCAAATAGAGGGTTACGGAAGGCAAGCCATCGGACATAATTTCTTTGGACTGCTTCAGTTTTCTTAATTAAACTTTGTCTTTGTGTTTGTTTTATAAAGGATTCCAGATGGGTGAACTGAATTCAAGGATTGGCAGAACAATAGTTTTATAAAGGATAACCGCATATTTGTAGTTTTCGAACTCTAATATCTGTATTCTGTTTGATGAATCCCAGTGTTTTGAATGCTTTGCTGGTGAGTTTAAGGACATGGGCATCGAATTTAGCACTGCTGGAGAAGAGAATTCCCAAGTCGTTAACTTGGTCACACCTTTCGATGATCACAGCGTTAACACTGTACTCGGTATTTATTAGTTGTGGAGATCTGCTGGATGAGAAAGAGATTACTTTGCACTTCGAGGGGTTAGCAGACAATCCATTCAGAGATAGCCACAGAGAGAATTTATTGAGGGCGCATTGAAGCTGTTGAGAATCTCCTTCACTGCTGAGTAGATCTTAAAATCGTCTCATAGAGACCAACTTGAATATTGGAGGTGCAGATGAAAGAAGGAAGATCATTTATGAAAACATTGAAAAGTAGAGTACCTAAGGGGAAGCCTTGTGGTACTCCACTTAGTGGTATAAAACAGTCTCAGTTCACTTGATTGATGATAACGCTCAAGGAACGATGAGTAATATAGCTGCGTAGCCATGAGAGCAAAGGGTCACGGTTATCATATAGCTTATGTTTTTCCAGAAGTTGTTCTTGTGGGATTTTATCAAATTCCTTAGATATATTAGTATTAGTATTAGAAATGGCTGCATGGTGCAAGAAAGCCTATGGCTTATGCTGCACCAGCCAAAAAAAAAAAAAAAAAACCCGAATAAAACAATGATAAAAAAAAATAATAATAATTAAAAAAAGAAAAAGAAATTAAACCTATCATCCTATGCGCTTCCCTGACCCGAAGGTACTATCCAGACAACCTTTGATTTTCCCCAACCTGTCTGTCTCTACCACCCATGAAGGCAACTTATTCCAGTAATTTATAACTCTCTGACTAAAATAAAACTTCCTGCAGTCCAATCTAAACATTTCCCCCCGTAACTTGAATTTATGTCCCCTAGTTCTAGCATCATTTATAATCTTGAAAATTTTTTCCTCATTCATTTTACTGATGCCTCCCTCTCAGAGCCTTAAACACCTCAATCAAATCTCCTCTAAGGTGTCCAAACTGTGCAACCCACATATTTGAAGTCTTTCTTCATAAGGACGCCCTTTTGCCGATCTCACCAGGCGAGTTACCCTTCTTTGCACCCTTTCAAGAAGCTTAATGTCTTCCTTTAGGTGCGGTCTCCATACTTGAACACAGTATTCCAAGTGTGGTCTAACATAAGCCTTATATAATGGGATTATCACGTCCCCATCTCTACTTGCAAAAGTTCGATAGATCATCGATAGGACACCATGGGCCTTCCTTGCAACCTGTTTACAATGCTCAGAGAATTTCATGTCTGACCGTATCGTAACACCCAAGTCCCTTTCCTCCAGTACTGGGTTTAGTTGAACTCCACCAAGTGAATAAGTTATTTTGGGATTATTGTTTCCCAGATGTAATACCTTACACTTTGTTGAATTAAAGCACAGCTGCCATTTTTCTGACCATTCTTGAAGTCTATCTAGGTCTCTCTGAAGAAGCTCAGCTTGACAGTGATCATTAACTACTCTCCCAATTTTAACATCATCTGCAAATTTAGACATCATGCCCTCTATCCCTTCATCGATGTCGTTTATGAAAATTAAAAATAAAAGTGGTCCTAATACTGATCCTTGGGAACCCCACTTCTTACATCAACCGAATCTGAGGAATAGCCATTTAACACAACCCTCTGCCTCCTGCCCTGAAGCCATCCTTCTATCCATCTAAGGATTTTCCCAGTGATTGCAACCTGTTCCAGCTTATAAAGCAACCGCTCATGTGGGACCGAGTCAAAAGCTTTGCTGAAATCTAAATAAACAATGTCGAAATTATTCCCTAAATCCAGCTCGTGAGTGACCCTTTCGAAATAGCGAACCAGATTTGTTAAACATGATTTTCCCTTTACAAAACCATGCTGAGTATCCTTGAGAATTTCAATTCGATCCAAATGATCCTGAATTCCACCCTTGGTCATTGTCTCCATGATTTTCCCTACCAGTGAAGTCAGACTGACAGGTCGATAACTTCCCACTTCACTCTTAGGGCCACCTTATGTATGGGAGATATATTTGCACTTTTCCAATCCAAGGGAATCTCCCCAAGTGATGCTCGCATAATTAGCGTCAATTGTTCAATGCACTCACTTTCCGCCTCCCATCAACTGCAGGAGCCTTACTGGTCTGTAGGCTCGAAAGTTTTTTCATTAAATAATCTTGCGAAATTTCAATATCATTAATTACATATTTTTTAACTTCGCTCCCACAATTTCCCATTGCCACAAAAGGCTTTTCATTTGTAGATATCGATGCAAAATAACTGTTGAGTTCATCTGCAACGGCAGCTGGTGTATTTATTACTATCCCTTTTCCCTTACGTAAAGGTCCGATCTGGTTTGTCCTGCTCTTCTTGGCATTTATATATGTGAAGAATTCTTTATTCCCCTCCCCTCTTTGCTCTGTTTGCTAGTGATTTCTCATAAACTGGCTTTGCCTGTCGAACCTTTTCTGTGGCTCTATTACAGATCATCTTGTAGCTGTTATAGGCTTCAGTACTTTTTATTGCTCTGTAACCTTTCCATGCCACCTTTTTCTGCTCAAGTAATGTGGTAACTTCACTATTCATCCAACTTGGAACCCTCCTCGTGGAGTATTTTTTAATGGTAAATACGCATTCAAGGCATCTGTGATATATCTGTGTAGGCTGCATCAACTTGAAGGTGGTTGTCAAGGACTTCAGAGGTGTATTGCCAGAAAGGAAGCGAGCAAATTTGTGTCTACTGACTTGCTACTGCAGAAACTATGTTCATTGTGATCAATGAAAGAACTGAAGAATTCGAAGAGATGATTGTGTACAGCTGTGTCTAAGAAAGAGTTTAGACTGTGTCTCTTAGACTCTTTGTGAGGTTATGGGTCTGTAATCGTTTTTATGACCTTTTTTGAAAATTTCTTCCGATAAGAGAATTCCACGCGAGTTGTAACTTTCTACTGGTTATATTGTTGCGCTTTGTGCAATTCCAGGATGGTTTCATATCTCTGTGAGCAAGTAGACTGTCCTCAACTGACTCTCCATTCTTTATTATTATCTGTTTATTTCTCTTTCGAGACACCCATAGACAGCACTTAGCTAGAGGGTGTGGTTACATTATATCAGTATTTACATGAACTTATTTACAAAATTTGGAGTTGAAAAAAAAAAAAAAAACACAGAGTACGTGGTTAATGAATTAATTGTTAAGTTAGTTTAATTAATTGCGAATGGTTGTTAAATGCTAAATATTATTCTATAAATTATTAAATTAGTCTTCTTATTATATTTGTACCTGCCGGTACACATTACCAAAGATTTCTGTCCTATACATTTTGTCTGTACATAGTTTCTCTGCATCTATGTTTAAATTATTAAAATAATTCACAGTATTTGCTGGGAAGAAAGAATCTCCCCAGAGAGTCCAATTGAGTCAGTTGGCACTTGAGACTTGGTTCTTCTCTGTTTATTCTCGGTCGTGTCATCCGAGGGCGAGTGATCACGTTTCCCACTTTCGGCGCATCTGTTCTCTCTCTCTCTCTCTCTCTCTCTCTCTCTCTCTTGGGCCTCAGTAGGGGTCCAGCGGCTAAATGACCAGATGAACAACGGTACACGACAGTACACATGTACAAAATCCATACACTTTTAAATCTCTGGCCTCAACAGTGTTCTGTTTCACATGACAATGAATACTACGCGGAGATGGGGGAAAACTCCTGGTGCCGTTTGACACGAATACACTTTACACTTTACTTCTCCGTTAGTAGCTTTGCCAGAGTTAAGATGTTTCTGGTTGTGATGATATACTTCCAGGGTGTGATGTCCAGATTGGCAGACAAGACCGCTCTTGAGACGGTAAACGGTTTCCCGGCGATCTTGTTTAGCCATCTCAGGAGCCAGTATCCTACTCCTAAGAAGGCCTTGATGTTGCTCTCAGGGGCCGATGAAACCTGGAAATCCACGGAACCCCCATCACCCCAGTCATCAAGCACAAAGACCTCGGCGTTATATTCGACCCTAAACTCAGTTTCAAACACCATGTTGCAGACATTCACAACAAGGTCTGCAGAGCAAGATGGCTTGCCAAACAACACCTCCTTCATGTCACAGAGCCTGAGTACAAGCTCCAATACGTATACCGGTTTCTGCAGCCAGTCATCACCTACGGTTCAGAAATCTGGGCGTCGGCAACGAAAACCACGCTAAAAACCATTGCATCGGATGAGTACTGGCTTCTTCGGTGGGTCCTCTCCAAGCATAAACTGCCACCACTCATACACACTTCAGATATCACCCAACTTCTAAATTACAGAAAAGTCTCCAAACGGATATTTGCCCTCCGCTTGCTTGTGACAATTAAAATGATAGCGGGTGAAGTTAATACGCCAAATTTTTGGCAGATGTGCAATTGGAGGATCCCACCAAAACCCTTAAGAACCCTCCCCTCTCTGCAGTCTGTGGCGTGGAGGCTCAGAATAGGGGATAGATTCCTGCCCATGGAGATGCTCCACAATGTCCAGGAGATGGATGTGGACTACAAAAAGTTCATAGAGGACAAATCGTACAGAAGACGCATCATCAGGGACCAGCTTTCGTCTTCAACCGAGTGACTGTCATTGTCCTTTCATGTGTCTTCATTTCCCATGTTAATATTAATTTTATATGTAAAATATGTAATTATAAGTATTTATGTCCTAATATATGTTTTAAGTAATTTTTCCTGTATAAGTTATTTAATGTTAAACCCCTAGCATTGTCGCTGTTGTGGGTATTATTGCATCAGGCAATCATGCAACCAATCACTGCCTGCAATAAAGATATGTATATGACCAGATAGTCGATGCGTACAACGGAATCGGTGTAACGCATTTAAGGATGTATTGAATCATGAGATGAGGGCTTCGGAGACCGGTGAGTTCTTGTCTAGTGCTCCACAGTGCTGCGTATGTCTTTTTCCTAATGTATTCGAAGTGAGGTATGAAGTTTAATCCTTCATCTCACTTAAGGCCAAGGTCAACATGTGCGGGGGATTTTTGGACTCTGGTGTTGTTCACAAAAATCGTAATTTCATTTTTCTTCTTTTTGTTGGTGAAGGTCATTTGGGCAGTTTTCTTTTCATTAAGTTTCAGGCCAATGTAGTGCAGATATTCTTCTAGTTTCCTGATTGCCTCGTTTGCTTCCTCTGATAGATGGGGTGCAGTTTCTTGTTCTTTAGATGTTACAAAAAATTTCAAATCGTCAGCATATGTAATAAATTGTTCACAGTTTTGAGCTAAAAATGGGGCTAGTGCTATTGCAAAGAAGGTGGCGGACAATACGCCCCCTTGAGGTACTCCCCTAGAGATACAGTAAGTTGCTGTTTGTTTCCCGTTTATTGCGATAATTTGTCTTTCTTGAAGGGTGTTGAAGTGCTTCCTGAAATGAGCAAATACTCCTTGAGGATGACTGTTATAGCTGGGATTGAGACGTTGTCGAAGGCTGCTGCCACATCCAGGAAAACGATTCTAACAGTTTAATATTTCGTAGAATCGCCTGTCACCCGATTGCTTTTCGGCACAATTCTTTTTTGTATCAGTTCGCTGTCGTACCAGTGCGGGTGGAAGAGCGTGCCGTCAGATGGGAAATTAGTCCGCCGTTGATAGCAATAAAATGGACGCACGCACCTGCAGTCCTGTTACGTTTCCGCGTTATTTGGTGGGAAGATTTGTGGACCCGCGAGTGTGCGGGCGTGGAAAAAGTTACAGATGTCCTCCGGGTGTGTTCATGTCCGCATTTCGCTCCCTTTTCTCGGTATTTCTCCCGCGTCCCCCAACTATCGAATACGCCGAACGGCGATTTCTGGCATCGTGCCCCCCCCCCCCCCAAAGTATTCGTCCAAGGCGGCCTTGCCGGCGTGATATGGTTTAAACAGCCAGTGACATATTGATTGAGCTCGTGCCTGGAGCTCAACTCATTAAACCCGCGACCCAAACAACGTCCCGTCTTCCACAGACACGGCGATCGACCACTGCGCCGGAGACATCTCCATCGAGCCTCCCTCCCTCCGGCCCTTCTTTTTCATATTGACTCGCACGGTTTGGCGAGTCAATACTCCCCTTTCCCGGCGACACACCGCTCGTGTGTTCTCCACACCCACATGCCACGATTTACGGCGCGCCTTTCAACTTTAAACCCGCATTCGGATGTCCTTTAAACCCACCCCATCTGGTTCCCCCGCCCGTGATGAAAACCCCACCTGTTCCGCAGGTGATCCGTGTTCGTGTAATGTCTTTCCGTACGTGCGACACGTGACAAGAGTTTAAAACTGACGGCGTTTTAAAGAAGCGAATACACCGACGACAGGGCTCGCGCTGCTTGTTGGTAGCCCTTCTGCGGGCCGGGGCGGCGGATATTTGCCCAGAATGCACACTCGAAACGCGAATCGTTGTCGAAGCAGATTGGTTTGCGCGTGCGAAATGGCACGGCCGTTCTTCCTTCTACTGCGACACAAAATGGAGGATTCCGAAAGCGTTCTCGAAAACTTCGCCTTCGTCCTCCCCGCCGAACAGTCACGCGCTGCATGATGTCGATCAGATCTGCCTAATGCATCTCCTTGTATTACGGTGACGCAACGATTCAACGGAAGTCGCCGCGAGCCCTGGGTCACGCCTGGCGTTGCCCACAAAGCCATCAAAACCGCGGGTAGTTACGGAGGGGGAGAGAGAGAGAGAGAGTGGAAGCGCCGCCGAAGCAGACGACAAGAGGGCGAATGAGAGTAATGTGTCGGAAGGACTCCACGCAGCGCCGCCAGCCGTAGCGAAGCCGTGTAACTGTCGCTCCGCTTTCATTCGAACGAGCAACAGGCGGCTGCACAGCAGCAACTGGTGGCTTCTGCGGGCGCGTGCGAACGGGCGACGCCAGAGTCTCTATTCGCGATATACTGCCGAGGATATTGCGGGAGAAGTGCGGGGGAGAGGAGGGGAGGGAAATCGCAACAGGTTCACGAGACGAAACGTGTCTCGCTCGCCAAATTACCTCCGTGCGTGGGTGGTGTGCGAGACTATCGCGGTGAAATTGACTTAATCTCGTCCCCACCGAACTTATCAGGACGTAGAGGGCGCGCGATCGCAATCGAGGAGGGCAGGTCAGGGGTCTGGACTCGCGGTGTGGTCGCGTCCAACTCTCTCTTAGGGAGGCGAAGATGCGGACGGCGGCATACGCGCACTCATTCCAGCGGGCCCCTGCGGACGGAGGTTTTCGACGCACGTGTGTACGTATTACCAGTTGCAGGCGCGCACGGATTAAGTGGTGACGCTCGGAATGCAGCGCGCCCGTCCTTTCTTCCAGGAGGTTTCCATATGGCAGCGCACAAGTGACGCGGCTGCGGCCGCCAGGTGGAAGTGGGGTGCTCTTGTGCAGCCGCGTGTATTCCTGGGCGAATAGCAGTTGTTATGACGTTGTTATTGCTCGAGAATACACGTGGTTGACAAAGAATAATCGCCGGAGGACCCAGCAGCTCCTTCCCCACCGCTGCAGCCGAGAGCATCCGGTCCGAGTGCAGATCCCTTTGCCAGTCGAACGCAGTTCCACCAGTAAGCGTTTCCCGGCGTGCGAATGCGGGTGGATCCGAGTGTTGGTAAAGCGAAGCCGTAAGTGATTGGAGTGAGAACGAATTGGTCTACTTTAAACGTTGCGGCGCTCTTCGATTTAAAATTGTTTAAAACGCGGGTTTCTGAGCAGAGTTCGCATTAACGACGAAAGGGGAACCACCCCACCCCACTGTTTAAATTAAATAATTGCGCTGTTTGCGTGGCACCGTAGCGAATCGCCATATTGAGAAGCGTTCTCCTCGCTCCACCGCATCAGACCCCAAACTGCAGTCCACGACAGAAGGAGTTTCTTCGCTCGCAAACCCCCGCAAAACTCCCTCCTTTCAGACGAGGTTTCTCCAAACCCGACGAGACTCGTTGTGGGGTGGATGTCGTGGGGGAGGGCGTGACCCGACTCCAGGATGTCTTCTGCCAACAGCATTTTTCGGATATCAATGCGGTATTTGTGTTTGGACAGCGAAAGTGACCAACAAACGCAGTTCGGAGGGTGGGGTGGATTTCACTTTGGCCATTCAACGTCTGTTTGATAGGATGATCGGAGACTGCCCGCCACAAAATAAATACTTTCAAACCAGACATTGCACTTTTCTGGCTTTTGCGGGGATTCTTCACGAGGATTCTGCCACGGCGCAGAGTGGGAAACCACCGGTGGCGCCTTCCACAAAACGCTGTGCCACTGAGACCTTCTTTCTTTTTTATTCGGGTTCGATCAAGTTCACCCGCAGCTATCTTTCGCAAGTGGGGGGGTTTCTCCTGTAATAGAGTGTGTTTGTAGAGTGTAGAGTGTGTTTAGTGTCAAACGGCACCAGGGGTTCCCCCCATCTCCGCGGGCTATACATTGTGGGTGTGAAACAGAACACTGTCAATGCCAGAGGTTTAAAAGTATATGGATTTTGTATTTGTGTAGTGTCGTGTACCGTTGTTCATCTGGTCATTTAGCCGCTGGGCCCCTAATGGGACCCAACGTTGCCCCACTCCGCCCCGTGGAGGCAGACCAGGTACACTACTTAGTTATTTACTCTGGCAGGTCCTGCCACCTAATTTCCTGAGATTTCAGTGGCAAGGACCTAAAAAAAAAAAAAAAAAAAAAAACACGCTATAGATAGGGGTCAGCCAAAACAAAGGGAGTACTACTTGGGCGATTTGATGTTGTTAAGTTTTTGGATGTAGGGCTCACACAATTTGGAGTTGATTCAGACACTAGTTGTAAGTTAGAGAAGGGGAGGGAGACTGAAGACTGGGGGGAAAAGACAGAGATATGGGGTCCATAGGGAAGATGACCCCCAAGTCAGTGGAGCAGGCCCATGCCCCACCAGAGTGAAAAAGAGGGGTGGCGAGGGGGGGGGAGGACACCAGGGATGAACTCCCCCTCCCGCCAGGGAGTGGAGGCAAAGGACCACGCAAGAGAGCGTGGCTAGGGAGGCCTAAAGGCAGCAGCTGAGCTGTGCTGGTGTAGGTTCAGTCACTCCTGGGACGAAGGAAGGAAGGAGTCTTTTTTTCTTTTTTTTTTTTTTTGCCCTTTTCCTGAGAGGACTGTCATATCCAGGAAGTTTCTTACTTTGATCTTCAATGGGTGGTGTTTGGGTGCCTAACCCGTCTAGCAGTGAAGACAGACTGCGCAAACTCTGTAAAGGCGACATAGCGCTGCTCGTCCATTATAATCAGGTGCTCACAATTTCGGGGATTTTCTTGCATTTTAGTGGCAAACCTTAGCCGGAACTCGTCATATTCATGGCAATCATACATCACGTGATCCCACGTTTCTTCATCCCCGCAGTGACACAGCGGATCTTCTTCTATGCCTAGGGATGTTAGCTTCGCTTTAAAGGGTCCGTGACCTGTAAATAGAAATGTAGTATGGAGGCCTGGTGAGTACCAGGGAGGAGGCTTTGGACTGATGAGGTTCACAGAGGGAATGAACTTTCTGGTTATCAATCCTTTGTTGGTGGTGTCCCATGTCTCTTGCCAGGTCCTGTACATAATTTCGGAGATTCTCTTCCTTTCCTGTTTGGGGTTGTTATCAAGGTTAAGAGTGATGCCTGCTGTTTTGGTGGGAATACTCTTCTTCAATCGTTGATATAATCCTCTTCTTATTACCTCTAGGTGTAGGGGTATACATCCAGCTAGCACCTGCAGAGCTGGGGTGCTTACTGTACGGCACGCCCTTGTTACGGCAAGGAGCATAGAACGCTGTATGGAGTCTAGTTTACGGCGATTTCGGTCGAGGGAGGCCCTAGTACACCATACTGAGGCTCCATAGCAAGCTATTGGCACAAATATGGCATTATAGATGAGGGCCAGAGCCCGGCGCTTAAGGCCCCAGTCTGCACGGCTTATACGGATGATCATGGCTGAGTATTTTTTTATTTTCTGTGACATATATTTCAAGTGAGCATGGAAATTTAGCTTCATATCTAAGACGATTCCTAAATACTTGATTTCTGGGTATAATTTTATGGAGGTGTTGTCAATTTTGATAACCGGTGGTCTTCGTAGTTGAAGCGTTCCCTTGAGCAATATAGATTTGGTTTTCTCTCCCGAGATCTTTAGTCGGTGAATGGCTGTCCAATCCTGGAGCTTAGTTAGTGCACAATTTGCTCTCTCCTCTAAATCAGCTCTTGTGTCACCATGCACCACCAAAACCAAATCGTCAGCAAACGCAAGGGGTTGAGCCATCCCCAAGTCCATCCCAAGGAACTCGTCCAGGACGATGGACCAAAAGAAGGGCCCCAGGACCGAGCCCTGGGGACAGCCTCGGGAGACCTGGCTAGTGACAGACTCGTACCTGGTACTAACATGGACAGTGCGGTGTCTCAGGTACTCCTTGACACAGCTATAAAGGTTGAGCGGTGCTTTGGCTTGTCGGAGTCTTCTGAGAATACTTGGCCACCACAGCCGATCAAACGCTCCAGCAAAGTCAACTGTGATGGCTAGCACATACTTGCCTTGAGTGCTTGAAACAGTAGATATTAATTTAAGAAGAGCATCTTCAGTGCTGGAACCAGCTTTGAAACCGTACTGAAGTGGAGAAATGAGGTTTTCTTTAGAGTAGCATTTTGACAACCTGCTGAGGAGAAGCCTTTCCAGAAGTTTGCCTAGGACTGGCAAGAGAGCAATTGGCCTGTAAGATTTTGGCTCTTCAGGTGGTTTGTCTGGGTTCTTCAAGATGAGTTTAAGGCATGCCTCCTTCCAGATAGCAGGAAAGTGGCCTTCCATTAGGCATCTGTTGAAAGTGGCGAGCATGGTGTTAGGGAAGTAGGTTGCAAATTTCTTGATAACATCCACCTCCAGGAGGTCATTGCCAGGAGTTTTATTTTCTTTAGTTTTGTCCAGTGCAGCTTTTAGATCTTCATTTGTAAATGGTTCTTCAGTATTTTCTGTTGTATAAGAATCGTTAGCGGTAACAATCTGTAGTTGCTCTTCAGTTAGCTGTGCATCATCTGTTGGAAAGAGGGCATTTAGCATGTTATGGACAGAGTCTTCCCACGTGAAGGTGGAAGAACCATCAGGTTTTACAGTTGTACTGAGGACTTCACCTCTAGGGAGTTTGTTCACCACGATACGATAGACAACTCCCCAGGGGTTATCATTTCCTGTGATCGAGACCAGATTCTGCCATGAGGCTTTTTTGCAGCGTCTAATCATGGTAGTGTAACTGTTCCTTAAGAATCGGTAACTGTGTTTTGCGGCTTCGACCTCCAGGGGTGGGAGGTGAGCACGGGCTCTCTGAAAAGTTTTACGAGCTTGGTGGACTCTCTTCCTCATATCTTGTAGTTCAGCATTCCACCAAGGGACTGCGTTTTTGAAGGGCCTTCTCTTGGGGATTGCCATAGCACAGGCCTGTTTGATGGTCTTGGAGAGAGAAACTGCACAGTCCTCAGAGGTGATGTGATTCAGTTGTGAAGAATCTTCATGAAGTCTTCTTACAAGTTCGGCTTGAAAGCGTGGCCAGTCAGCTTTCTTTGTGCAGAATCGCACTACATCCCTTGGTATTGGGGGAATACGATCCACGGAGCGGCCAAGAGAATAGGTGATTGCTCTGTGATCAGAAGTGGTCCATGCTTCATTAACCTTCCACTTGCTGAACTTTCCAGAAATAGTCGGCGTGGTCAGGGTGATGTCGATGGTACTTTCCCAGAGGGTGCTACTGTATGTGGGGAGATTTCCAGGCTGGTTGAGTACTTGTAGTCTGGAGGCAAGGATGAAGTTTTCAAGTTCCTCCCCATTTCGAGTGACCGTACGATCAGGTGTTTGACTATGCCACAGGGGAGAGCGACAATTCGCGTCCATGGCTATGAGTAGCTTACCCCCTGGGAGAAGGTCAAGTGCTGTTTGTATTATGGCGATCGCAATTGAGATGTCTTCACCAGGTCTGCTATAGAGTGAGAGCAGATGTAAGGATCCCATGGCAGTAAGAACTTGAGCACAGGCACTAAAGGATGTACCAAGTGGAGCTACTTTAGTTACAGAGATTTCAGTGTTACTGACTAGGATTGCGGCCCGTGGTGCATCTGTAGTACCTTGAATGATTTTGTATGAAGCTGGATAACCTGTGACCTTACCCTTGTAGGCATAAGGCTCCTGGAGCATAATTATGTCAATATTTTCTTCCTCTGTTTTTAATTTAATTTGTTCAACCACTGCTCTGGCATGCTGTGCATTTATCTGCAAGAAATTCAGCTTCTTCTGTGTTGGTGGTTGGGTGGACCGTCTATCCATAATTGGTTCTGTCTTGGTATATTCCCTTAAATTTTATATATACAGGGCAGTTTGCATCCCTGACGGAGTGCAGGTGGGGCATTTTAGACCGTTTGCAGTTTGCACAAGCTGCTGGTTCCTCCCTTTTAGGGCAGTCTTTGAACTCATGTCCCTGCTGGGTACAGTGACCACACGTTGGGACCCGTTGGTTGCAGGTGTGCGATGTGTGCCCAAATTGCAGACACCTGAAACATTTGGGAACTGGAACATACTCCTTGAATCGGTGGCTTCCCCATCCGATGTAGATTCTCTCATGTTGGCTAATAACCTTCCACGCTCTGGGGGAAAGTTCGACTACCCAGTTTACTGTAGCAGCTGACTTAGACTTCGTGATATGTTTTGGTATAATGTCAGCATCAACGTCGTCCTCTGCTGTATGCGCGCTAAGGTTTTTGTAGTATATTTCCTCCTTTAGCTCTTGAGGAGTAGTACTCTTGTCCAGACCGAAGAGGATAATGGAAGGTCCTTTTCGTTTTGGCGTTTCTGCCTTCAATCCTATGTTGGAGATTTCTGAACTCTTTAGTATAGTTTGTGCCTCCTCCCTAGTATCCGTTTCAATGATAACACCAGGCATCCTGGTTTTTCTTATGCTTTTGATCTTTAGGGTTTTCATGTGCTCCTTGAGGTTGCTGGTTAAGACATCCTTAACTGTGTCGCTAGTTGTTAGTTGCGTATCCTGTGTGGGTTTCACCAGGATAACATGCGATTTAGCTGTTCTTTTGTCAGATTTCCTGATAGTATTTTTTTGCACAGGGACCTCTTCGTTGAGCGATGAAGTGCCATTCCTCAACGCCTCGGTAAAAGAACGGGGGCGTTGCAGCATTTTGTTTTCCCGTTCTTGTGTGAGTAGGTCTAATTTGGCCGACATTTTCTCGTTATCTGTATGCAGATGGTAAACAATGCCCTCCATTTTCGACCATATTCTAATAATGCCTGTGCGAGTGACAGCAGTGATTCTGTTGGTCTTCTTGGCCATATATTTCTCAAAGATGTCGCGCAGTTTTAGGAATTGGTCAATTGGGGTCCCCTGTAGTGGTTCTTCCTTGTCATCAGTGTTATCTGTATCCGATCCGCTGGATGTATCCCTACCTGGGTCCCCAGGTATATCCCTTACAGGGGGGGACTCTGTGCCAGATCTATGTCTTGTCCTTCTAGCTTTCCGCGTGCTTTTTTGCCTCTTTAGTTCTCTCATAGCTTCATCGTTCTCATGAAGGAGATTAGCATTTCTAGTGCGTCTGCCAGCGTCTGCGCGGTCTCTGTTCATATATTCAACGTCGGAATCTGACATGGTTTTAGTTCAGCGCAAAATTCCAGAGAAAAAAAAAAAAAAAAAGGGCAATACAATTTTTCAGGATTTCACAACTATAGTCTTTTAGAGAATCGCAGAAGTTTTTGTTTACTTTGCAAGATGCACATTCGCAATTTGTGAAATGCGGCAGTCAAGGTCACAACTGAAGGAATACAGTAGATGTGTTTACTCACTAAGTCCTGCGCCGGAGGGGAATGCTACACATTCTTGTCACACAAGGGGGTATACATTCCATTGTCACACGAGCCTCCCAAGTCAAGTGCAGGGTATTTGCGTGGCAACCACAGTGTAATTGGTGCCTCTCTATAGCCCTGCTGTCAGCCGCATGGTGACCAGTACGGTCTGGCAACAAAGGATACAGATAGAAAACGCAAATAACCTGCAAAGTTCCCAGTAAAAGAGCAAAAGTTTCTCACCCTGAGATCCACTGTAGTAATTCTTCTAATTAGTACACTTTTCATTAACTAACAGGCACTGTAAACACATATTCAGAGACAAAACCCAGGAGCGCGGAAAACGTGCGTCCACACTGGACGACTGCCTCTGTACTCCTTTCTCCTGTAATAACGGCTCGATGGCATAACAGCGCAGAAAGTGCAGCGTCTTTTTTGGCACAATCTGTTTATGCGCAGGAAACGTATGAAATTGAGCGCTGGTAGATGAGGTGGAAGTGCATTCATCAGCGCCCCTGTTGTACACACAGCGAAAGAAAAGCCGCTCTTCATCGTACACCTTTCATTTCTTTTGGCTTTTGAACGAATTCGAATCGCGGGCCCACTTCGTAGGGACCAAGAAATATATCCAATCTTCGCATCGCCCGTTGCATTTCTCGTTTCTCAAAAGCATCCGAATGCGTGCGTGGTATTATCGTCCCTTTATTCCACAAAAGAAGACCACCCAGGGACGACAAAATGCCAGGAGGGTGCTTAAAATAGCGGGAATGTGTCGGCTCCACAGCGAATTGCCGAGAACAGTCCTCCTCTGGCAAGCACGGCTTTGTTCAATGCGCTCGTTTGCAAACATTCTGCAACAGGACACGATTCGCCCTTTTAGGGCGAATCGTGTCCTGTTGCAGAACGCCTTTCCGCGTGTTCATTGCGCAGCGTGTGAGGAGATTAAACGCAAATTCACCGTCTGATGGTGTTACGTGAGAGTGACGTAGCCGAGTGGTCAGGAGCGAGAGTGCATAGCACGCGTTCCTTGAGTGGACCGGGGTTCGAGCCCGTGACTACTAAATACGATAAACATCTGTATCGACGATTCATTGTAAACTCTACTGACTCAGTGGTCGTGCCGGAGTATAAGCAGAAGAAATTTGTTGAAGCCCTCGGAGGAATTGAAATCGGGGACCCGTCAAGCGCTGAAGTACGCAACTCAATGCCACATCCGCGCAGCAGACAACAAAACGACATCCTCAATGGCAGGCAATTCTCGTCGCAGGAAGTACTTCTTTTCGCTGACACTGTTGTCAGGGAAACGGGAAATAGTGTGCCGAGCGGAGTATTTCTGCCACTAGATGACCTTGTAGAGCCGATATCATTTCGGTCCTGGACAGATTGTGCAAGGCTCGTGGGGTAGAAATTTTCTCAGCGTGGTCGTCGGTGCTTGTTAACAGGAGAGACTGCTTCTGCAGGGATGGATACACTTGAATAGAAGGGGCGAAGGACTGTTTGCCGATGCCATCGAGGCAGTGTTAAGTGGGTCGGAAATCTGCTGCCTTACAGGTGGGCGTGAGGTTCACTAAAGTACACTAATAGATTAACAACAAGCGTAAGATTCATTCTTGCACAGCTTCTCTTGGGATACGCCGCATTTTGGACAGTGAGGATTACTGAGTCTACTTGAGATCCTAGTGGAATGGCAACATCCATTCAGTTATAAGGCACGTGGAATTTGAATGTGGGAGAGCAATATGTATAAGAGAGGGGGACGGAATTACGCTCTTCATTGAGAAGCACATCTAAGGCAATACAACCAGTTGAGTCCATTTGGTGTGACAGAAGTACTGGAAAAGCAAAATTGGGAGTGTGTTGTAGCCCTAATTGAGTCTAATGAATATAACGAACAATTGTGCAGAGAAACAGAGTGGGCCAGTAATCAAGTGTCTTATAATGGGGGATTTTATGTTCCCAGATTAATAATAAAATCCTTTAATGAGCTAAATCGTACATATTTCTGATTGCGTGCACAGAAAATGAGAGGAATCTTACGAATCTTATCTACACAAGTGACAAGCACAGAAATACAAAGTTCAGCTACAAAATAACCATTAAAAACAATATAACAATTGAACAATTTTAGCGTAACTTAAAATGACATTAGCATACTAGGACCGGCACCTGTTCTTTACATACAGTAAAATAGGCTAAGATGTCATCTCCATGTGACTTGTCAATACACCATAGATCAATGTCGAGGTTGAGCGAATTGAGAGTGTTCACATTTGGGAAGTGTCCCTTGAAACTCAGTAACCTCTGGAGCCTTGAGCACAAAGAGGGGCTGTTGCGGAGGAGTCTTATTAATAATAATAACAATTATAATAATTATTATTATTAACAGCTACAAAACAGCAATGAAACTTGCGCGTGAGGGTGCAGCTACAAAGCATCATTAAACAGCTCCAAACCAGCAGCTCGGAGGATAAATTTCCAAAGTAAAAGAGAACAGGAAATTGAAATCTAAGAGCAAATAAACAAAAAGAGGAGGATCAGTCAGACTGAAGTGAACAAGAAGAGAAGAAAGGTCACCGGTATTTCTTCGCACGCATTACAGAATCAAAGTCTTGGAACTTGGAAAAAAAGTCAATTTTAAGATTCAGGTAACGGAAGTGGTTAACAATTTCAGTTACCTCTTGAAATGTCCACAGTTGCTTGGTTGATTGACCTTGCAGTCCTGTTATGGAAGTTGTAGTATCCATAATTTGTTCTTCCTGGCAAACGCCAACCAACCGTTTTCCAGATGTTCATGTAATCGTGCTTCGACCAACACAGATGAAGGAATGCCTTTATTCTGCGCACGTGGGGACTGTGGGCGATTGTATTGCATGTTGGAACAGAGTGCGGATTTGGATGTCGTGTAGATCTGGTGAGACCACAAGTTGGGCAACGTCAGCACCTACATTTCTAGACCCCCATAGTTTCTTGAGGCTGGAACTTGTGGGTTGGTTTCACTCCCACATCAGCAACACTTTTGTGGATTTATTAGATGATTGTTTTCTACATCAGCACGTTCGGTAATACTTTTTATCTGATTATCAGCAGTCATTATTCATACGTTAAGCATTTACAGATAAACGAACCACTAGGTGGCAGTGATCACAGTGTACTGATGTGGGATTTACTCAAAGAGGTAACTACCATCAGGGGTAAAGGGAAGGGTTTTGCTTTCGTAAAGGTGACTACGGTGGTCTCAGGTAGTTTTTGATTTCTGTACAGCGGGACCAACTGATGATGTTACCAACGTTGAATTCTAAATGGGAAGCCTTCAGGGACTTAATTTTTGAGGCTATTAGGCTTTTCATTGCAACTAAGAAATACTGTTCAAGGTTTAGCCTGAACAGTATTTCTTAGTTGCATCCCCACCTGAAGCCTAAATTGTTATCAAATGAACTAATGAGACTCGTGAAAGAGAAGAAAAATGCGTGGGATGCATTTAAATTATCAGGAGACACAGAAGCCTGTGGCAGACATAAGCTGGTCTGTAATCAAGTCACAAAGGAGGTTAGGCAGGCGAAGGCAGATTACGAGAAGTTGGCCTGGTTTTACCGTTTTTGGAATTTGCTTGTCCATTTTGGACAAATAACAGCCAATCACATATGCGTAAAATAGAAAATACTGAAATGATAAAAAGAAGTCTGTTAAAATTGAATGGTAAACAACGTGTGACTTCTAACTCTAATTACCGATTTATCAACAACTGCCATTGATTAGTATACGATTAACTATTCATAGTAATAATCACATAAGTACTCAATATTGAATTAATATATATTAGTAGTAAAATAAAATAAAGTAGTAGTAGTGGCGAATTATGCACGAAAGCACGCTTATAAAAAGGCCCACATCCACCACATCCTTGTTTTGTATATTTATCAATGATATCGGTGAAAGTATCAGGCTTAGCGTCGAAGTTTGCAGATGATACAAAGGTTGGCAGGGTTGTTAATGACAGTAATGGCAGTGTGCTACTGCAACAGGATCTAGATAATTTGGGAAGATGGACTGAGAAGTGGCAACTGAAGTTTAACCTTGACAAATGCAAAGTACTGCATATGGGTAGAAGTAACCCCAGAGAAATGTACCATCTGGATGGTGTTACACTCAGGGTAGTGAAGAATGAAAAGGGCCTGAGGGTAATTGTTCAGTCAGATATGAAGTTTTCTGAGCAGTGCAGACAGGCTGCAAGAGTAGATCATGGGGGTATTGTCAATGATATACAGGAATTCTGCGAGCAGGGATAAGGAAGTGATTATCCCCTTGTATAAGGGGATAATCACTTCCCGGAAGCCTCATTTTAGGAAGGATTTTAGAAGTTGCTAGAACGAGTACAAAAAAGGGCAACAAGATTGGTGAGGGGGGAACAAAGGGATCCACTTACCAAGAAAGACTTAAGTTCTGCAAATTTCAGCGCCTGGAGAGTAGGCACCTGCAAAGTGATTTGTCTGAGGCGTATAAGGCCTTTAATGGGTTGGGTAGGCTCAAATCTTACTTACTATCAGTTTATTAGCACAAGGTTCACCCCCAGTACAGCAAGTGGGCTAGGAGGGTGTACAGAAATTTTAAAATATACATTATACACTTTTGTACAAATTTTCAGCTCTTTACAATATAATTATTGTATAATAAAAACTATTAAATAGATATATACATTTACTAAATGCATTCCCTTTGAATTAACACAGATCTTGATAACTGAAGAGTTAAATACATAGGTTGACTTCTTTATCAGTAACTAACATAACAGATTTATTTATTCATTACATTTTATTTGTTCATATCATCAAATTTCTAATAAAAACTGCTCAATTCTCACAGCAATCCTGGTGATTTAGTCCAGATTTGGTCTATAATTTGGCTTCTGTAGGTTTTGTTGACTTCAAACTTTACCGGATCAATGGAGAAGGTGTTGAAGTGTTCCATGGTGTTACATGGGAACATTCCTTTTAGGGAGCCCAAGTTTGATAGCTTCATCCTAAGTGGGGGATGGCTTCTATTTCTTCCTCTTGTTGGTGCGATGATATCTTTTATTGATGGGGCATCAATATGGCGAGTTAGCAGCTTGGTAAGCGTTGACAGATTTTTTTTGAGGACAATGAGCTTCCAGGAGGTCATGCCTAGGTTGACTAGGAGAATGAATTTCGAGATGGTGAACGGGTTCCCTCCCACACGGTTCGGCTACCGCAGAATCCAATATTCCATTGATAGAAATTTATTACATCGAGAGGTAGATGCAGAGGACCAGATTTCTGAGGCATATAGTGGTATGGGTGTGAGACTTCTATTAATGTATTGTCCAATCAGTCTGGTGTTGTGACAGCCTGAGAGCTCCTGGCGGATAGCCCAGAAAGCAGCATAGGTCTTCTTCTTTGCCTTTAGGAAGTGTTCCTTGAAATTTAAGTCTTCATCCCACGTTAGTCCCAGGTCAGTATGAGATGAGACTTTGGGGACTGACTCACCAATAACCGTAACTCGAATGTCATTCTTGACCTTCCTCTTCGTGATTGTCATGTGGGCTGACTTGGTATTGTTGAGTTGGAGTCCAGCTCGCTGTAAAAAGTCAATTAACTGTTGAATTTGCTTGGAGGTTTCATTATTAATTTTTTGTGTCTGTTTGGGGTCTTTTGAATTGATAAAGAATTTTAGATCATCAGCGAAGGAACTAAAATTTGGATTTTTTGCGAGGAATGGTTCAAGTAGGATTGCAAAGAGGGTTGTCGACATCACCTCACCTTGTTGACCCCTTGTTGACTTGTACACCCCTCGTTGCATAGGCGTTTTCTTGTGAGTTCCGTTGGATATAATTAAGTGTCTCCGTTGTAGTAAGGACTTATGATGGGATTCTTCCTCTTGCTCAGATTATGAATTTGAGGGGACATAAATTCAAACTGAGGAAAGACAGTTGTAGAATATATGGGGAAAATTTGCCTTTAGCCAGCGGGTATCAACTACCCGCTGGCTAAAGAACAAACTTCCATCTGTCGTTGTGGATGTTGATAGCTTAACTAAATTTAAGGCTGAACTAGACAAACATTTGGACATAAATTCATTTGGACATAAATGACTAGATAATAGAACCAGGCACAACTACTCATGCTTAGAAATGGGCAGTGATTGTCAGGGTGTTGATCGCTGTAGAATGTAGACAGTTACACTCTCTCTCAACACAGATTTTCCAAGGTGGAGTTCGACTAAACGTCTAGGTGCCACCTAAAACAAGTACATCCGCATACATACATACATAGTACATCCGCAGACAAACATTTGGAATGTGGAATGAATGGGTCAGTGTAATGGGAAGGTTTTTTTTTGGCTGATGCTTGCTTTCTCGCATCATGTGCCTCTGCTAATGCTAATGTCCATCCTTGAATTTATTCCAACTACCGACCTGCACAACGCCAGATGGAAGTTTATTCCAATAATCCCCACCTGAAGCCACACACCTTTCCTGCAACCATTCTTCCTCAGTTTGACTTTAAGCTGCCTCATGCGTGTTGTCTCAGCAAGTAAAAGAATGATTCCATTAATATTCAGCTTACTCAATCCATTCAAAGTATTAAACACATCATATCGCATGATTGAGGTCATTAAGGTGCCAAGGCCTCCATACACTGCAATTTTCAGAACAAGACTTTCTCTGCACCCGTTCGAACAGAGCCGCATCCTAAAGTGAGGCTCCCAGACCAGTATGCAGTAGTCAAGATGCGGCCTAAGCGTGATCATATACAAGGGGATAATCACATCCTTATCCCTGCTAGCAAAGTTTATGTATATCGTTGACAAAACCCCTTGAGCTGTTCGGGCAGCTTGTCTGCACTTCTCAGAAAATTTCGTATCTGCCTGCACAATTACTCCCAGGTCTTTTTTATTTTCTACCACCCTAAGTGTAGTACCACGCAGTTGACAAGTTCCTCTGGGATTACTTCTACCCATATGCAGTACTTTGCATTTGTCAATATTAAACTTCAGTTGCCATTTCTCAATCGATCTACCCAAATTTTCTAGATCCTTTTGTCACTTCTCAGTCCATCTAACCAACTTTTCTAGATCCTGTGGCAGTAGCACACTGCCATGATTGTTATTAAAAACCTTGCCAACATTTGTGCCATCTGCAAACTTCAACAGTAAGCCTGATATTCCTTCATCAATATCATTGATAAATATACATAGTGTGCATAGTGTGCATAGTTTTGGGGAAAGGCGCCTCCGGTGGTTTCCCACATCTGCGCCATATATACTCTGTGGAGACAAACAGTATCACTGTGAAAGCCAGAAAAAAATTTTTTGTGTTGTAAATGAAGTATTGTGCTGGGTTCTGTTGGGTGTCCTGGCTTTTGGCCGCAGGGCCCCTGATGGGACCCCACGTTGCCCGCACACACCACTAGGAGGTAGCCAGGCTGCCCATAATTCTCTGGCTAGTCTCCTCCAGGTCACCTGAGCTTCCTGGAAAGAGACCAAGTAAAAAAAAAAAAAAATATATATATATATATATATAAAATAAAATAATAGGGTACAGGGAGTACAGGATGTACTGGAGAGGGTAAAGGAAAGGAGGTATAAACAGAGCGACGGAGGATGTAAGGGAAGGCATCCTCCACAGGTTGGGTGGGAATTCTCTCACCTAAGCGGAAGTGGAAGAAGAGGCCCCTCGAGAGGGTGGGAAGGCAATCACGTATCAAGAGAGACACGGATGAAACAATTAAAGCGACCTGAGTGTCAAGTCCAGTAGCTAGAAGTGGTCACAATCTAGGTGAAGATGCTCAGTATATGAGAAAGAGTGTTCATCAATGTGCATCAGTTCCAGGACGTTGTACCAGTGATCTTCTTCTGGTGAAGAGATCATGGGCGAAGGCAGAAAAAGCGTGGTACTGGTCTTCCTCATTGATCAGAAAATGTTCATTTCCTCGAGGCAAGGCATGTATTTTTGATATGAGCAACGTTCGCAGGTCCTCGTAGAGCGGGCAAACGTAGAATAGGTGATCCCAGTCTTCGTTTTCACCACAAAGACAGCGAGGATCATCCACGATGTTCATAGAGGCAAGTTTGTAATTTATAGATCCATGGCCTGTAATCAGGAAAGTGGTATATAACCCTGGGCTGTACCATGATGGAGCTTTAGGGTAGATCTGGGCTATTTCAGGTAAGAATTTTTTAGTAATGGAACCTTTGGGGATGGTATTCCATCTGTTTTGCCAGGCGTTAAGAAGGTAGACTGCAAGGCGTTTTTTTTCTTCTTTGATGGTGTTTGCTGGGTTTGTAGTGAAATCCAGGACGGTGGTAGGGAGTCCCTTTGCGAGCCGGTAGTGCACACCTTTGCGAATTATCTGCAGGTCCAGAGGGAGAACTCCTGCCAAGACTTGGAGCGCTGGGTTGCTTACTGTGCAGCAGGCACGAGTGATAGTGAGAAGGATATTACGCTGGATGGAGGTGAGCTTCCTTTGGTTACGAACAATGAGTGCACGATGAAACCAGACACCTGCACAGTAGGTTATAGTGGGAATGAATACAGCTTTGTATAGCATGTGCAGCGAGCGGCGATTCAGGCCCCAGTCAGACCTGCTGATCCTCACTACCATTGCCGTGTAGTTCCTGACTTTGCGATGAAGGTAGTCTATATGCGGGTAAAACGTGAGCTTGGGGTCGAGAATTACCCCAAGGTACTTCATCTCAGTTGTCAGTTTGATAGTTCTACCAGCAATTTTAATCTGTGGCGGCCTGCTTATTTGAAGGGTTCCTCTGAGTAGAATTGAAGTAGTTTTCTCAGTGGATATATGGAGTTTATGGAGGCTGGCCCATTTTTCTAGCTTTGTAAGGGCTCCGTTGGCTGTTGTTTCCAGGGAAGCTCTGGAGTTTCCAGTGACTGTCAGTATCAAGTCGTCTGTGATAAATATACATGTGGACATGTGTGGACATGTGTTTTTGTAATGGGCGGCACCTAGAACGTCAGTTCATCTCCGCCTCGTATCTCTGTGAAGAACAGTACCACTGTAGAAGGGCCAGAAATAAGTAGTGTATGTTTGTGTGTATTCTGTGCGTGTTCTGTTGTTGTGTCTGCCCGCTTGGCTACCCAGAATCATCAGTCACCTGGACAGATGATTCTGGGTACTCGTCCACACCACGGGAAGGTGGGCCAGTCTCAATGGAGCTCGCACTGTCTCAATTCGAGACTCTGACCCACCTGATGTTGGCAAAAGATGGGCCAGATTCCTCTGGGGGCCCACTCCAGAGGAGAGAAAAAAAAAAAAAAAAAAAAAAGGATTTCCCGTGGTGTTAAAAAAAAAAAAAATAAATAAAATAAATAAATAAAATTAAATAAAATAAATAATAAACAAATAAATAAAAAATAAATGAATAAATAAATAAATAGAAAATAAATGAATAAACTAATAAAAAAAAAAAAAAAAAAATTTGGGAATGTTGCTCCCTATTGAGTAGCTTCACCAGACAAAGAAGTAGAATTATTCGTATAACAAATTCTTCTTCTTGTGAAAACATCGGATGCAAACTGCTGAAGAGCAACATAAGAATTCTTGTCTCCCACCAGCAAAGTTTCATGCCCATGAGAGAGTGTAGAAACTGACGAACGAAGAACATCTCTAAAGTCATTATACAGCGGACATTCAAATAAAATGTGGCTCCAATTTTCATTTTCCCCGCATTGACAAGCTTCCGTCCTAGAAAGACCAAAACGACATAGTTTTTCGTTAAGAGATCCATGTCCCGTTAAGAGGAAGGATGTATATAAATCCAAAGAGAACCAGACAGGTTTCTGCTTTACACAAAAGGTCACCTCAGGGAAAAAAGTCCTAGTAACAGATCCGACAGATGACGTATCCCAGCGTGTCTGCCATAGATTTATCATTTCATTCCACAAACGATTACGTTCTTGCTTAATATCTGAATTAATGTTCAGAACCAAACCCATAAATTCAGTTGATAGTTGGTTTTTTAACCTATAACAAAGACCTCTGTAAGCAACGTGAAGGTCCAATGGCAATACACCTGCAAGAACCTGCAGTGCAGAAGTTGAAACAGTACGACAAGCTCTTAACATACATAATAATATTGTGCGTTGCATAGTAGCCAACTTCAATCGAAATTTAACAGTTCTAAGCCTGTGAAACCATACACCTGCCGCATAAGTAGCCATAGGAAGGAATACGGCATTATAATAAATTCTCATGGTACGTCTAGAAAGTGATAAATATACAAAACAACAACAACGGGCCCAACACCGAACCCTGTGGGACTCCACTAATGACATTTGTGCACGTAGAGCAGTGTCCATTTATTACCGCCCTCTGTCTTCTCCCACTCAACCTCCCTTTACCCATAGCAGCAACTTTCCCTTAATGCCATTATCGCTCCAATTTGTACAATAATCTTCCATGCGCAACATTTATCAAAAGCTTTCCTGAAATCCAAGTTTATGGTATCAAAATTATTTTTTGCATCCAGCTGCTTTGTGACCACATCATAGTATCCAATCAAATTGGTCAGACAACACTTCTCCTTAACAAATCTATGCTGTGTCTTAACTATTACTGTAGACTTGTCTATACGATTCTGCAATACTTCTTTAACCAGTGTCTCTATTATCTTCCCTGGAACAGAAGTTAAACTAACTGGTCTGCAATTACTCGTGTCACCATTCGATCCCCCTTTGTGAATTGGGGATACATTTGTACATCTCCAGTCCGTGGGGACTTCTCCCGAGTCCAAGGAAGCTCTCATAATTATGGCTAAGGATTTGCTTACTTCCTTTGCTGCCTCCTTTAATATAACTGGATAGATCCCAAAATCAATAATCTCCCAAAATCACGAGGTGAATTTAAGGTTTCATTGATACACCAAAACATTAAAAAAGATACAGAGTTCTGATTCAGGGACGGCAGGAACTCATTTCATCGGTGGTATTAAATGCTGAAATCCTTTTAAGTTTCGTTAAATATTCCAACATAATTAGAAATCTTACATTTCTAGTTACTTTGTGATTATTTTGTTAATTAAGAATTGTTAATTTGTGTTGCAAATCTCAAACATTGTTATTTGGACCGTTCCCCTAATGAGGGTTTTTTTAATGAAAAAAGGGACTGGAGGAAAAGTAGCAAAGAATTCTTTGCTCTTGTTCACACTGAAAGGAACCACATGCAGAACTGTTGACGATCCTGTCCACGTTGCTGACAAACTAAATAATTATTTTCCATCTGCATTCACGCGTGAAGAAACTTTTAGGGAAATACCACACGAAGTCCAGGTTGTAACAGGAGCTAAATCATTTCGGGATAACTGGAAGGAAAGAAGAAGAGAAATTGTTCAAGTTAAAAGTAAAGGTACCTCAGGCTGGAGGAATTCATAAAATTATATTGGCAGCAAGACAGGTCAGTAAACCTTTATTAGATCATGATTATGGGAGCATCCTTGGATTCAGGGGACGTCTCCATGGACTGGAAATGTGCAAATGGACCCCCAATTCACGAATAGTAATTAGAGACCTGTTAGCTTAACATTTTATTCCAGAGAAAATAATGGAGTCACTGCTTAAAGAAGTAACGCAGGGCCATCTGGACAGGAATGCACTTCTATGCTGCAGTCATATCAAGGATCTGGGTATATTCTTACCACGTGTACGCCATATCAAAAAATTTCATTACTTCACACAGCATGTCCCACACACTTTTCTTACTATTGAATACACCGTGAATTGTCAAACTAATAGAACAAGCTTATCTGCGAAAAGACCTAAACCTCCCAAGGACTTCCTAATTCATTTCACAAATATACGTGGTCTCAATTCTAATCTCAACGATGTCCATTTCCACTTGCAGTCTGCCAAACCCCATGTACTTTTTCTGACAGAATCTCAGTTATCGGTTGATTCATCTACCCAAATTATTCGCTGTATGATTCCTTCCGCCTCAAAGGTAGTTCTTGTGCATATGTCCGTTCTGATATTCCCTGTCAGAGACTTGGCAATTTGGAATCTCCTCTCTTTGATCTTCTCTGGCTAAAAATCTCTCTACCTCATTGTATCAAATTCATCTGTTGTCTCTACCGTTCTCCCAACTCCACTAATCACTTGGAGCTCTTTGACTTCCTCTCTTTGCAACTTGACTTTCTCCAGTCCAACTTTCCTAACAGTGAGGTAATTTTCCTTGGTGATTTTAATGTTCACAACTCCTGCTGGCATCCGTTTTCTAGTCACACCGACCCAGCAGGTCGATATGCTGAGGCTTTTGCAATTACTAATGACCTCACACAGATTGTTCATTTACCTACAAGAATACCGGACAATCCTAATCATACAGCCAACATGCTTAATCTTTTTCTCACAAACAACCCTTCTAAGTACACGGTTGAAGTGAGAGGTCCTTTAGGCACTTCAGATCACAACGTGGTGATTGTCTCTTCTCCAATTTAACCTTTATCTCATGGCTATTCCCAACCTCGTGTTCTTTGGTATTACAAGAATGCAAAATGGGATGACCTGCGAGATTTCTTTTCCTTGGTCGGATTACTGTTTCAAAAGTTCTGATGTCAACGTTTGCTAAGATCGTGTCAGTGAAATTATTCTTGCAGGAATGGAATCCTTTATCCCACACTCCACTTAAAATCTCGTCCTTTATCTAAACCTTGGTTTTCCAATAAATCTGCTAAGTCTGTTCAAGACAAGAATGTTGCATATCGTAATTGGCTTGTTTCTAATTCTCCAGTTTCATTTTCTGCCTACACCAAAGCTCGCAATAATTGTAAAGCAGTTATTAATCAGTCCCAACTAGAGTTTGAACAGGAGTCTGCTCCCACCTCTGTCCAAACCAGATGGTTCTGTTGTCACTTCAGCCAAGGATAAAGCTGACCTGCTAGCATCCCATTTTTCTTCCAGTTCATGTATTAATGATCTTGGTAAAACATCTCCCACCATTCCCAACACGCTCCATTCAATGTCTTCTGTGGTCTTCCGTCAAAAGGATGTCAGACGGATTTTAAAAAATTTTAATGCTAAGAAAGCTCCAGGTCCTGATGGTATTTCTCCTCTTGTTCTCAAAACCTGTTCTCCTGAACTTACTCCTATTCTTTGCCGCCTTTTTTCACTTTCTTATTCCAAAGGTGTTTTTCCGTTTACTTGGAAATTTTCTCATATCCAGCCAGTTCCTAAAAAGGGTGACAAATCCCTCCCATCCAATTATCGTCCCATTGCAATTACTTCTACATTTATTTCTAAAGTAATGGAGAAATCAATTAACCGCCAACTCTTAAACTACCCTGAAACTTGCCGTCTGATGAACGATCGCCATTATGGATTCCGTCAGTGTCGATCCACTTTTAATATTCTGGCTTATGTTACCCATTTATGGACTAATTCAATGGAAAGGTTCTGTGAAACACAAGTAGTTGCTCTTGACATTTCAAAGGCTTTTGATCGTGTTTGGCATAAAGGTCTTCTAAACAAGCTTCCATCTTATGGTTTGCCAACTGTTTTTAGTAATTGGTTAACCAGTTTTCTCTCTGATCGCTCACTGAGGGTGATGGTAGATGGCTCTCTGTCTTCTAAATTCTCCACTAATGCCGGTGTCACCCAAGGTTCAGTTCTTTCCCCCACTCTTTTCCTCTTTTATATTAAAGACCTTCTTCCATTGACTGGAAATCCTATCCATAGTTTTTCCGATGATAACACATTGCATTCAACTTTCCATTTTGAGAAACCTTGTCCTGCTCAATCAGCTTCAACTTCTCGAAAATCTGCTACCAATTCCTTAAATGCCGATCTCCAGGTAATTCTCCAGTGGGGCAAAGACAACTTAGTTGATTTCAACCCTTCTAAAACTCAGTCTTGTCTTATATTTCGCAAAAAGGATCCTTCTGCTCCTATGCTTATCTTTAGTGACACTCCGATTTCTAGGCAAAATGATATATCTCTTTTTGGGGATTACCCTGACTTCTAACCTCTCTTGGCACAAGCACATTACAAATATTGCTTCCTCTGCATCTAAAAAACTTGGTTTTTCTCTTTCGCTCGCGGTGTTACTTTTCTTTCAAACAGCTGCTCACTCTGTATAAATCGCAAATCCGTCCTGCCAAGGAATATTGTTCCCACATCTGGGGTGGTGCCCCCAAAACCTCTCTCAGGCTTCTAGATTCCATTCAGAAGAGGGCAGTTAGGTTAATTAATGATTCATCTCTAACAGAGTCTCTCCACTCGCTTTCTCATAGACGCACTGTTTCTGCTGCACTCTTCTTCTACAGATACTTCCAAGGGCACTGTTCTTCTGAATTGGCTTCTGTAATTCCCGCTCTTTCTTTCGAAACAATCCGAACACGTGCCGCCACCAGCCAACATCCATTTACTGTCCAACTTCAAACCCACAGAACCAACTTTTCATCTTCCTCATTTATTCATTCATCTGCTGTTTTCTGGAACAACCTTCCTTCATACGTGTTTCCTGAAAATTATAATCTACAGAAGTTCCAGTCCAGTATCAACAAATATCTTCTTTCGTCTTCTTAAACTCAACCCAAGCACGGTACTAAGTACTATAGGTTCTAATACCTCTCGTGTTTGGGGTTAACATTAAAAAAAAAAAAGTCCCAGCATGAATTTGTTAAGGGGCAGTCTTGTGTCAATAATTGGTTACTACAATGCAGTAACTGGTTTTATTGGACATTATGGTGCAGTAACAAAGAAACTGGATGCAAAAAAAAAAAAAAAAAAAAAAAAAATGTGATTTCATATACTCGAATTTCGGGAATACTTTCGATGCTGTTGCGACTGCTGTTCAACTTGGAGCGGTATGGAGTTAAGGGCAAGTTGCTGCTAAGGATAAAGGGATGGTTGAGTGGGAGAAGATAGAGAGTGGTAATGAATGGACACTGCTCTTCGTGGACTAATGTTATTAGAGGAGTCCTCCATTGTTCGGCGTTTGGCCCATCGTTGTTTTGTATATTATCAATGAGATATTGATGAAGGTATATAAGGTTAATGTCCAAGTTTGCAGACAATACGAAGGTTACTAATAACAGTAATCAGGGTGAGCTACTGCTACAAGATCTAGGAGCACTGGGTCGAAAAATGCAAAGTACTGCAATATGGGTAGCAGTAACCCCAGAGAAAAGTACCAACTGTGTAGTATTATACTCAGGGAGGTGGAGAATGAAAAACACCCGGGGGATGGGTAATTGTGCAGTGAGATATGAAGTTTTCTGAGCAGTGCAGACAGGCTGTCAGAGCAGCTGATGTCAATGATATACAGGAATTTTACTAGCAGGGATAAGGAGGTGATTATCCATTTGTACAGTATATTAAGGCAATGGTCAGGCCACGACCTGAGTACTGCATACAGGTCTAGAGGACTCGGTTTAGGAAGGATGTAGAACTGCCGGAAAGAGTACAGAGAAGGGAACTAGTTTGGTGAATGGAACAAAGAGTTGCTCTTACGAAGAAAGGCTTAAGTTTTGCAAATTGCAGCGTCTGGAGACTAGGCACCTGCGAGGTGATCTGATTGAAGTGTATAAGGCCTCGAATGGATTGAGGAAGTTCAGTCCTGATGGGATTGTTCTTGTTGGTGAGACTACGGACATAAACAGGGGGAGAGATGGACATACACAGAAGACGATATAAACACTTCAATTGAGACGTAAACGCTTAAATTGAAAAAGAAGGGATGTAGAAAATATGGGAGGAAATTTGCTTTCACGGCGAGTGGGAAATATTTATTGTTGGAGTTGAGTACCAACAATATCTTGAATCTGGTGTTGTGGAAGTGGTTAGTTTGAGTACTTTGGGGAAGGATTGATGGGAGGTACAGATGAGTTCGGTACTGTTTTTTTTTTTTTTTTTCCGGGTGGGTCTTTACAAGCTTGCTGTCTTCATCATTTTTCATTCCTTGAAGGCGCAGATGAAAAAGAAATAAATTTATTTTATTTTATTATAAATAAATAAACTTTCTTTGTACTGTCAGTTTGGCGAAGAATATTCGTCGTTTGTCTTCGCGGTAGTATAATCACCATCCTCCGAGGTGGATTATTGTCTGGGTTCGAATCTTCTCACTGCCACATTGAACTTTGATCGATCTCTTTCGCAGCGTGGCTGAATCGGTTGCTTTCAGCGAGGTAGGGTCCCCCTCCCCGGATACCGGGTTTTTCGTTCGTCAGGAAGGGCGATCTCACCAGAGAACACACGCAGCTTAAGAACATAACCCACACGGGTGGATGAAGTAATGTCGTAGTTTATTTTTTCACCCTTCATATCCCTTAAGGGTAACCCCGGTTATTGGACGCGATCCCGTCCCTCAATCCCCGTCAATTGCAATGTCCACGTGTTGTCAGTCCCACCGAACATCGATGTGCAGCCATCTTGTCGATTCAAGAAAACTAACGATCCTTCAGAAAAGCAGCAGAGCGGGCTGCACATGAATTCGCAATTATGACCTCGTGAGGGTTCGTTCAGGTACTTGGAGAAAGTGCACATCTGTCCATCATTTGAAGGAGTGTTCGCGTGATAACAGCAAATAATTTTTTTCCCTTCTTCCAAGTCACCGACTTTGTTAACGGTGTCACTTCCGTTTCTGTCCCCTCACGTTGGAGGGGAGAGGGAGGGGGGAGCACAGACGTACCTCTTCGGCTTATCGGTGGAGAGAGAGAGACGCATCGAGCAGGCACAAGAAGTGAAACATCGCGTTTGTCTGTCTGTCCTCTCATCGACAGTTCGGTTCATTACACCGACTCTGACGCATCAGCTCTTTGTCAAGTCTTCGGCCACGTCGTCAACCCCACGTCATTCGGTTCAAGCTGACAGAAGAAATCTGAATGCTCGACAAGATTTCTTGCTCATTAGAGAGATCTTTGCGGCACACCGAAGTTGCCAGAAATGAGCCCTTCGTTGAGTCCACGCACAGGTCGTTTCATGCAACGCACAGAACTTGCCTCGGTGATTTTGGGCAATGAATTTTACACTCCGTTCTTCCGTGTCCACCCTCCCCCCGACTGAAAGTGACTTCGAGTCTTATGTTAAAAGGAGGTTTCAAAACACGTGATGCGAGAATGTACTGGTTGCGCTGCAGCGTACACAAGTAGCCGGGGCAGCTGTACAGCGGTAGGTTGGGAAGTGCACGTGAATGGGAAAGTTGTCTCCTAATGGAAAAGTGTGAGTGCGTGCTGCAGGTGCTCCTATATTTGCCAAGAAAATACCCACCCCCAAATCATTTGAAGGTGGAATAAATTTCAATTCTGAACATTGCGACGTCGGACTCAAGTGGAAGGCGGCTGGCCAAGAAAGACGAACCGCGTATTTTGAGAATAACACGTGTCCGGACAGGGGGGTTGTTTTGCCCACTGAACGTCGCCGTAGTTTTGACAGAATCACCCGCGATGTTTGGAAACGTAGAGGAGTAGTGGTGAGGGAATGTGTCGTAGAAGAGGCGACTACCACCTGCAGACACTACAGAACAAGAAGGGACAAGTGATTTTTCGGAATGATTTTCCGGAAAAATATTCCGTGGAACGACAAATCTCGACCTTTCACCGAATTGGAAGAAGTGGATGTGGTGCCACCAAGGCGCACACAAGGCTCAGAAAGATTGCGAAGTACCAGCCCTCCTTGCAGCCTGAAAATCTTGGTGTTGGATTTGGTGGATGGAACCACGCAGAAGAACAAGCAGTGCCGTTCCTGTTTTTCAGCCGATGTTCTCATTCCCCTCCTCCTCCTCTCACGGTTCGGCGCACGATATTTTTTGAAGAATAATGCGATCCGATGAATTTGCGTCCTGAGAAGTTGAATCTTGCGCCTCCGTAGCCAGGTGGGAAGGAGCAGCAGTGCGTAGCACACGCTTCTTGATTAGACCGGGGTTCGAGCCCGTCACCACCAAATACGGAGGATGCGGAAAGGTTAAGGAATGACCACCGCATATCCCCGGAGCAATATGGCCTTAGTTGCTAATGATCCTAAAAAAAAAAAAAAAAAAAAAAAGTTGAATCTGATACAAAAGTTACTCTTTTAGGGCTTTTTACAAATAGAAGGGCTTTCCGAGATTTTGAGAAGTTTTTATTATCTGTTTATTGCTCTGCTCAAGAGCCACCCCCTGGACAGCATCAAGCTAAATAGGGGGGGGGGGGGTGATATTTACATTCAAAGGTTAAGGCAGGGTCATGTGTCCGGGGTTACGTGGAACTGTATGCTTAACCCGAAAGGTACAGAATTTAGTTTCGTTTTTCACATACTTGAAAATTGCGCAATACCGAAGTATTCCAAATTAAGAAATTTATCTAAAAGTGTTGAACAAAAACATGAACAAAATATGTAAAAAACATGAAGCATTTCTTTGGTTGGGGCAGTCCATACTTTCAGTAGATTTCAGTAGGCGTCCATTAGCTTCTGGTGTATGTATGTATGTATGTATGTATGCATGCTGCTGGCAGAATTTATCAAGATCCAGGGACAGGTTGTTAATGAGATCTACCGTGTTTCCTGGAAACATGCGGGTCAGGCTTTTGAGGTTGCTGAAACTGATTCTAACATGTGGACATGTGTAAGGGCGACACCTGGAACGTTTGTTTAACTCCGCCTCGCATCTCTGTGAACAAGAGTACCACACTCTAAAGGGCCAGAAACGTGAATGACGTGTGTATTCTGTTGTTGTGTCTACCCAGAAGCATCAGATGATTCTGGGTACTCGTCCACACCACGGGAAGGTGGGCCAGTCGCAGTAAAACACGTACCGTCTCGAAAGAGACTCTGACCTATTTGGTGTCGTCAGTAGGTGAGCTGGGAACCTCCGGGGGCCCATTCCAGAGGGAACAGAGAAGAACAGAGGAAAACAAAAAACTACCCGTGGTGCAGGTTGTATTTAAAAAAAAGTGCAGGTAAAATAAAAAAATAAAAAAGGGCAGGTAAAAAATAAATAAATAATATAAAATAAAAACTAAAAAAAATTAAAAAAATTAATAATAAATAAATAAAAAAATAATAAAATAAAATAATAATGATAATAATAAAAATTAAAAAAAAAATAAGAAATCTAGTCGGGCAGGTAAAAATAAAATAATAATAATAATAAGTAAATAAAAAAAATCGATAAGGTACAGCAAATTTAGCAAAAAAAAACGAATCAAAATACATAAAAAAATAATATAAAATAATAAAAACAAATAAATAAAATAAAATAAATTTATAAAATGAAAAAAAAAATATATATAAAATAAAAAAATTGAATTTGATTTTAGCCTTCCTTTTCACAAGTGTGAAATTTGGTCTGTAGAATTGTTTGTCTGGTTTTGGTTGGCATTGGCATACAAGGTCTTTCGCCGGGTAGAAATGCCAGATGCAAAGGCCTGCAGGGAGGAAAGATTGTCTGGAGTCTGGATTAGTTGATCTACATTGGTTGGGGAGAAGTTCGGGATTCCTCTCCTAAGTTGATCTCTGAGATCCTCGTACAAGTCACAGTCAAAGAGAAGGTGGAACCAGTTTTCCTTGGCTCCACAAAAGTTGGTACAGCTTTTCATTCAGGGAGCCGTGGCCGGTCACCAAGAAGGACGTTTCAAGGCTGAGAGAGAACCAGGATCTTGCAGTTTTAGTCATCGCAAACTTTACCTCGGGGAGGAATCTTTTGGTTACCGTGCCTTGTGGAGACGTATTCCACCTGGTTTGCCAGATGTTGATCAGTTCACTGCAACATCTTGTTTTTTCACACTTATTATCTTCAGTGAGATTAAGCTCAATATTCAGAATACAGGTTGGTATTTTCTTTCTGATTCTGAAAATTGTAACCAAATCAAACGGGAGAGTTCCCGCAATTACCAGAATAGCTGCTGTGGAGATAGTCCTGCATATTCGGTGCGTGGCCAGGATCATTCCTCTTTGAATGGAGCTCAGTTTGTTTCTCATTTTTTATAATAACTGCATTCTCAGGTACTGTACAAATACTGTACAATGGTCATCCTCAGGTTGCTGTGCTGCATGCAGCTACAGCACAACGTGGTCAGCGTTGCCCCACTGAAGCCCCCTGGAGGCAGACCAGGAACCCAGCAGCTTATATATACTCTGGCAGTTCCTGCCACCTAATTTTCTGAGATTTCGATGGCAAGGATCTAAAAAAAAACAAACAAAAAAAAAAAAAAACAACGGGGGACACTTAAGTTTAGAAAAAGACACGAGAGGTTAATAGGGTTCAGTTTTCAATTTAAAAATCGTTAATTTTGATTAGTTATGTGGGAGTGTACGCTGCCGTATTAGTCAGAGTAGGGGGAGAGACTGAAGACTAGGGGGAAAGACTGAAGTATGGGATCGATAGGGAAGGCAACTCCCAGGTGGTCAGTAAGGATTACCTCAAATTACACCAGGCGAAGTATAGGGGTGGCAGGGAGCGAGAAGACAGGTAAACCCCAAGTGTAAGTGTGTAAGTGTTTTCAGTGTCTAACGGCACCAGGGGTTTCCCCCATCTCCGTGTTCCTTTTATTGTGGGTGTACCAGTTCACTGGGAAGGCTAGAGATTTAAAAGTGTATGGATTATGGAAGTGTGGTGTTTTGTACCATTGTTCCTCTGGCCATTTAGCCGCTGGACCTCTTCTGAGGCCCAACGTTGCCCCACTTACGCCCCGTGGAGGCAGACCAGGTACCCGATAGTCTTTAGTTCACTCTGGCAGGTCCTGCCACCTACTTTCCTGAGATTTCAGTGGCTAGGACCTTAAAAAAAAAAAATTACACATATATCTATGATATCTCTCGATTGCGTAGGGTGACGTTGCTTGAATAAAGAAAGACCGAAATATGGACGTAAGTTAATTTGGATTCATTGAATTTATGTGTGGGGGGAATTCGCTTGTGTAAAGATAGAGAGGGGGGGAGACTGAAGACTGGGGGGGATTAAAGGAGGAAGGATAAGGCCAATAGAGTAGGAGGCCTCAATTTGGTGTCAGCAGGGCATGCCCATGCCCTGCCAGAAGGAAGAATGGGGGTGGCGTGGAGGGGAGCAAACAGTATGACCGTATCCTCCCCCCTGCCGGGGTAAGGTAGAAAGGGCCGGACAAGGGAGCCGGCACAGGTCGCCAATATGGCGTGTGTGCAGCCTGGCTGCAGAGTGGCTAGGTCAGCAGGTTTAGAACAGCATCACAACACTGGCCCCACCAGGAGGTGCATCCAGGGACAAGGTCTCTACCGACTTGTTCACAGATCGGTTGAATGCCGGCGTTGGTCATGGGATCAAGGTCTCATCCAGTTTGGTCGTGGTCATGGTCATTCTATTTCCATTTTGGGTTGTCATTGTTGGTATGTGGTCACTTTCACTGTTTTTTCAGGTAAACCCCAAGTGGGAGCTTGGGTCCACTTGATTTCTTACATTTCATTCGTTTATTGAGTAAAGTGACCCCTAGCTAAAAAAATCGGACAAATTCGCCATACATATAGAAATGGTATAGTACATTATACAATTATTAACGATACAAATTTCACATTACAAATCAACTATACTGTACAATGGGTTTGTTTGTTTGTTTGTTTGTTTGGTTTTTAGGAGCATTAGCAACTAAGGCCATATTGCTCCGGGGATATGCGGTGGTCATTCTCTAAACCTTTCCGCATCCTCCGTATTTGGTGGTGACGGGCTCGAACCCCGGTCTAATCAAGAAGTGTGTGCTACCCACTGCTGCTCCTTTCCACCTGGCTACGGAGGCGCCATGTACAATGGGTATCCTCAGGTTGTTGTGCTGCAGCTACAGCACAACCTGGTCAAGTAGACTGCAGCATAAACCGATGAAGAGACACTGTCCACAGATGAGCACAAGCACACATCCTAGAGACTAATCATTGCCGGTAATCTTCAATCTACCAGCAGCCAGAGAGCTTAACAGAAGTTACTCATATTAACCAGCAAAATCAAGCTGGAAGAAGGTGTTATTGAAGGATCAAATCTAAGAAAAACATCAACTAAGGCTTCTTTGTCAACTGCATTTGCAGGAGCAGAAGTGGACACCACCCATTAAAGCTTGATGTCTTACAGCAATTCGGGAAGTTTTTTTTTTATCAGATCGCTGACGTTGGGGGCCTCGAGTCGTCCTCCTGTGATTAGTCTGACCAATGTAAGAAGGTTAGCTGCCACAATCTGTTGTTTCCAAGGTGTGACTTCGAGATTGATGTGGAGTTGGGCCCTAGAAATAGTGTATTGGTTGCCAGTTCGCCGATTGAGCCATTTCAGGGGCAAGTGTTCCAGACTGAGGAACTTGTTGAATTGTGTTTTAAGGGCAGAGGACAAGTTCGTCTGTTGGCTTCTTTTAGGGATTCTCCGATTCTCGTGCGTAGCCAATATTGCGCACGAACAAAAGAGCGCCTAAAACTTTGGGTTGGGTTGATCGAACACCACTCGTAATAGTTTTACACTTCAGTTCCAGTAGGCCAACTGTTTGCATTAGCGCAGCGACACGATCTGCTTATTTCGTAGACGTCAGTTTACTTATTTAATCACAGGTAAAGAAAAGTTCTGAGATGTTCGCACGCAGTTGTGTTTCGAAATTTTGTTCCTTGGTTCTGATTACCCGCAGATTACCTCAGAAATCCAGACTACCCTCACTGTAGTGATAAGGTTGGTTGGTTGGAGGGTTTTAACGCATCAGGAACTTTAGACCATATTACGCCGTATATACTGTGTCTGTAAGTTTCGTGCGTTCTGTGCTCGATTTGCTGTTGCTGAACGAAGAGTTTCTGAGAGGAAAAAGCCACGCTATGCTCGTCTGAGATCAACTAACTCAACCACATTCTGTAAAAGACCCTTAAAAATTCATCGCGTCATTGATGAAATTTGAACCCTGGTATTTCCCATCCGGTGGGGGGAGGACCGCGATCCTACAAAATGTTATACCCGCGAGGGCCCCTACTGGAATGCACGCACGCGCTAAACAGGAAACGGCAAACGTAGCAAATGATAAACGCAATCTTAATTACCGTTATTGGATGTTGCGAAATCCTTACGCACGACCTTCGAAGATATTTCTGCGATCGTCAAAGTGGTGTTCTCCGCTTATAGAAGTGTTTGACGAGTAAGTCGTAAGATGTGTCGTAGTAAACAAGAGGAGAAAAGAGAAAGGAGAAATTAGAAAAAGGAATTCGCGCGATTCGTAGTTATTGGCCGGGTAAAGTGCCGGTCCTTTCTTCTCACTGCTAATGGACTACTAAGTAGATGAGCTCGGGACATAAGAAAGAGATTACGGTTCGGAATGTAGCGGGCCATAAGTTTATGTTCTGGACCCACAAATTCGATCCATAAAGGCTGCACGTGGAGATAATGGCGCCTGCGCAGCAGTTTCAGAATTTCTGTCACCTTTACGCTATAAGCCGGCCCGTGGAGTTGCAGTGTCCAGTCGCCCTATCGATGCTAATGGATTCTGTGGGCAGCTCGTGTTTACAAGAAATGGTCAATAAAAGCAATCGTGATTTGGGCCATCTCTTCTGGAAGCCAAACGAGTTTATTTTGTTCCGTCATTATTTAAATATTAATCGCCGAGAAGAGTTGGCGGAAACGACATTACTCCCCAAAACATTCTTACCATCGAATATCGGTGGCAATAATTTCCGCTTAAGATCTCCTGGAAGCCTCACCTCGAAGGTTGTAGAACACTCGAAGGTTTCCTGAACTTCGTTCCTTCCCTAACTCAAACGAGGTTGAACGCTGTGTGGTTGAACGAGGTGGAACTTTGCTCTCAAAGATGACACGTTTGTTTTTTGATTATTTTTCTGATCGCGAGGCAGCGAGTATCACTTGGAGGAAGTCGTCTATGGTGGCACAAACAAGTTTTGTGGCACTCATTTTAGCTGAAGTGACGTCAACGAACTGATTTTGTGACATTCGCCCTCTACGATCTCCAGAACTCTGCCTCGTGAAAAACGAAGAAATATTCGTCAGTGCTCGATCCTCTCCACGTGTGTGGCGAAACCGATTCACAGAGGTAAGGACTCCAATGAAAGTTATCCGGGTTTACGAGGAACGTTTCGTAGAGGTGGTGACCCGTTCTGTGTAAGACACAATGCGAGTTCGTGGCAAACACCGAGGATCTTCCAAATTTGTTTTCTTGCTGGAACACAGGGTGGGAGCATCTACAAGAACAGCGCAAACCCTCAGACCTTCCCAGCGTGTGTGTGGAAGGGGCAATTTTCTCTCGCTTTTCTTTACCGGATAGAGTATTAATTGATTTTCTTGCTCATGTAACGCGGCCCACCAGAAAGTAATTTTGTAAAAATCTACTTTCCAAAAATGAAAAGCTTACTTGATCACGCGTCTGTTCTCCCTCGCAACCGAACATCCAATTACATTTTTTTGTTTGCAGTCCGATTGAAACCAAATCTGCAGTACCATATGTAAAGGGGATTGTGTTTGCATGCCATCCGAAGAGAACCAACTGTTTCTGCTCGATGCAAACCCAATTTACACACGCGATACAATAAGTTCCAGTTCAGACCTTCTTGTGTCCAAAATCTGTAAACGGTTGCAGTTGCAATGGCGTAACAAATTCCAAACAGATGCACGTTCCACGGGATTGTTTTGCGATTACCCCTCCGATAATTCGCTTTAGCGACGGACCCACGAGGATTTCTGCGCGATTTCTGGAAACAGTCGAGCGAAAAAATTTGTCACCTACAGTCAGTTTAATAAAAATGTGACAAACGGTTTTAAATAAATATTGATCCCGTTGCGCAGCTTCTTAATATTGCTTTGATCTGCGTTGCTCGTCAGGTTCATCTGCAATTTGTTTGTTTCGATTTTGGACTTCGTAAAATTGGAAAATATTAACGTCGGAAAGGACATATGATCGGTTCCTTTGCCATCTTTGCTTCCACGAAAAACTCTCAGCAGGTTCGGTTAAAAAGATTAGACGTGGCTCACAAAATAAAACTTGCTTACGCCTGCGCCTCCCATCACAGTTCAGTGCCACCTACAATTAAATGTAATTTGTGGTACGTTTGTAGTTGAATCTACGAAAATAAACCAATCTCTGCCCACGGGGCTACCCGGGTAGGTAAAGTGCCTGCCTGGCAACCCAAAGGTCGCGGGTTCGATTCCCGCCTCGGGCTGGATATCTCAATGGTGCCGAACCAACCGGTTGGTTGGATATCCCGGCCACGATACACGAAGGAAGCAAGAAAAAACTGGTTCCTTCGTGTATTGATCACATCATGCGAAATAAATAAATCTCTATTTGTCGTACCAAATATAAAATATGGGTGTACAGTGGTAAGTGACAAATTCCCTTCACGGCAGAAAATGCCAGGGGATTACCATAAAATGTGAATAAAAGAATGTTTAAAATATACAATAAAGGTCAGACTCCAATTCATTGTCAACCAATTTATCCCACTCAAACTCCCTGACTTGAGACTCATGATATATGCCGGAGAATCTGCTAATGTAGTCCATCCACGTTTCTTTATCAAGTCCCTCATTTGTGTCACTTTTATGTGTGCAACGAGGTAGCTTTCCCCTTGTCAAGTGTGTGTTTAATGTACCGCTTGATTGCTGTAGATCTTTCTCTATTAAATATTGCTCTGGCCCTCGAGTAGTTAATTCTGTGTTGTAGTGGCATGTGATTCAAGAAAGCAAGAATATGAGCTTATGCATAAGAATACGAGCTTATGCAGCATCAGCCAAAAAAAAAAAAAAAATCACACCATTCCCTCCAAATGCCTGTCCAGTTCCTCCTTATATTTATTCAACCTATCAACTTCCACAATGACAGATGGAAGTTTGTTCCAGCAATTAACCACCTGCTAGCTAAAGGCAAATTTCCGCACATATATTCTACATCTGTCCTTTCTTTCTTAATTTGAATTTATGCCCCCTTAGGTTCGTAATCTGAACAAGTGGAAGGATCCCATCAGAATTCAGCGTGCTGAACCCATTCAAGGCTTTATACACCTCAATCAGATCACCGCGCAGGTGCCTAGTCTCCAGCCATTGCAATTTGCAGAACTTAAGCCTCTCTTGGTAAGAGGATCCCTTCATTCCCCTCACCAATCGTGTTGCTCTTCTCTGTACACGCTCAAGCAAATCTACATCCTTCCTAAAATGAGGCCTCCAGACCTGTACGCAGTACTCAAGGCGTGGCCTGACCATTGCCTTATACAGAGGGACAATCACCTCCTTTTCCCTGCTAGCAAAATTCCTATATATCATTGACAAAACCCCATGACCTGCCCTAGCAGCCTGTCTGCATTGCTCAGAAAACTTCATATCTGACTGCACAATTACTCCCAGGTCTTTTTCATTTTCTACCACCTTAAGTGTAGTACCACACAGTTGGTACGTTTCTCTGGGGTTACTTCTACCCATATGCAGTACTTTGCATTTGTCAAGGTTAAACTTCAGTTGTCACTTCTTAGCTCATCTGCCCAAATTATCCAGATCCTGTTGCAGTAGCACACTGCCATTACTGTCATTAACAACCCTGCCAACTTTGTATCATCTGCAAACTTCGACACTAAGCCTGATATACCTTCATCAATATCATTGATAAATATACAAAACAACAGAGGACCCAACACCTAACCCTGTGGGACACCACTAATAACATTAGTCCCTGAAGAGCAGCACCCATTGATTACCACCCTCTGTCTTTTCCCACTTAACCATCCTTTTATCCATTGTAGCAACTTACCCTTAATGCCATACTTCTCCAATTTGTATAGTAGTCTTCTATGCTGTCTGAATTATTGCTCCAGTCTTGTCTAGATGATCCTGCAATGCATCTTTAACCAGTGACTCCATTATTTTACAGGGAACAGAAGTTAAACTAACTGGTCTGTAATTATTCGTGTCACCCTTCGATCCCCCTTTGTGAATTGGGGATACATTTGCACATCTCCAGTCCGTGGGAACCTCCCCTGAGTCCAAGGATGCTCTCATAATTATGGCTAAGGGTTTGCTTAGTTGTTTTACCGCCTCCTTTAATATAACTGGATTGATCCCATCCACCCCAGGTGCTTTTCGTACTTTAACTTCAACAATTTCCCCTCCACTTTGCTTTCAGTTATTACAAAATCATTAAGTATCCTGCTACAATTTGAGAGCCTTCTGCCATATTCACACCTTAATAACTTCTCATGTGTGAATGTAGAAGCAAAATACTCATTCAGTTTGTTTGCTGTCTGAGCAGGATCATCAACAGTCGAACCATCGATGTGAAGTGGACCAATCAGATTCATCCCCTTCCTTTTAGAGTTTATATAAGTAAAGAAATTCTTGCTGTTTTTCTTAACATATTTTGTCAAGGATTTCTCGTAATCTGCCTTCGCCTGCCTAACCTCCTTTGTGACCTGATTACAGACTAGCTTATATCTGTCATAAGCTTCTCAGTCGCTTGATAATTTATATGCATCCCATGCATTTTTCTTCTCTGTTACGAGTCTTGTACATCATTTGACAGTTTCCATTTTCTGTGCTTTAGTTTAAACAATGCATGTAGGCTGGAATTCCACCAGGTTTTCGATCTTGATGATATCCCTACTGCTTTGGAAGCCGCAAATTCGGTAATAGAGTTGATCCAACTGGTTAAGAGAGTTGTTGCAAATAAGGCATCACATTTGAGTAGATATTCCCACGGGATTCAGCTGGCAGCAAATAAGCATTTATTTGGGTCCAGAAAGGCTGGCGAAGTGACAAGCTGGCTCTTAATTTTTTCTTTGGCATTGAAGTCCCCATACGGTAGCATTATGAGCATTGCAATTGGGCTATGATCGGATGGAAAGAACATTTCGGGGGTACATCAATTATACATTTACCAGAAGACAGAATTAGATTGAGTCTATTTTCACCTCTTGTAGGTTGGACATTGATAAGAGAGAGAGAGAGATGGAGCATGTCTGCAGCCTATTTAACATGGTGTCCAGCAGGTTATTGAGCTGCGGTTGAAGGTTGAAATCTCCACATACTATTTGGGTGGCTGACACATGTAATTTTCTGAGAAGGCAGTCTCTTACAATATTTATCATTTCTAGACTAGGGACAGGTGGAATGTAAACGACTGTTATATCTAAGAGTACTGTGTGGACTTTTAAAGTGACAAGTAATGCCTCATAAAGCTCTGAACTCGACTAGGCAACCGAGATGATTTGAACTGCAATGTCACGCACAAACAGGGCGCAAAAAGTAGGCCTTGTATTCAGCAGTGTCAATGGCGAGTAGAGACTCTCGACGGGGTACACCAACTACTAAAGGACACGTTAAATGCGTGTCCTTTAGTAGTTGGTGCGCGTCGAGTTCAACAGTTAGTTGCTGTACGCAATGCCGTTCATTTCAGGTGCGTTAGCACATAGTTATAATTCGTAGCGCATAGTTATTATTTGTAATTTGTTTGTTTTATATCGGTCTCCCAGCTGATAGAGACGTGTTCGCTTCTGTCAAAGCGGGACTCGAACCATGGTCCGTCATGCTAGTAAGGCCGCCGTAGCCTAGTGGTCAGGCGCGCGGGTGCATAAGTACACGTGCCTTGAGTGAGCGGGGTTCAAGCCCGTGCCTGCTGAATACGGTGCTGTTTCTTGTCAACTCCTCTGACCGTTTGGTCGACCCGGAGTATAAACAGAAAATTTATTTTATTTTTTTCAGTCCAGTGTCGTAACCACTGGGCCATCTTCCTATTATTATTTCTCCCTGATTGGGGGTTTCACCTCATGACGTGTAGTACTACGGAGTACACAGGGTGGTCGTTGTTATGTCTGGTGTTACTGTTGGTGAGACATGTTATGTGTTGTTATGTGTGGTGTTACTGTTGCTGACTGTGACTATCCCACAGATGTTCAGGATTGTGACTTTCTGGAGTTCCTTGTACTAGGTGTTCTCTGGGAGACCTATTGCTGTTAGGCTATTGTGTGTCTTTGGCACCATACCTGTGGTTGACACGACGACCGGAATGGTCGTTACTTGTTGCATTTGCCACATCTCTTTGATCTCCTGTCTTAGGTTTGTGTACTTCCTGATCTTTTCCCCATGGGTTTTCTGCAGGTTGCCACTGTTGGGTACCGCTATGTCAATCAGGTAGGTAGCCTTTTCCATCTTGTCCACAAAGGTTATGTCCAGTGTGTTGTGCGGGATTGTCTTCTCGTTATTATTGCGCGGTCTCAGTACAGCTTGTGGGTTGGGGTCTCTAGTACTGCCTGGGGTTCGTACTTGTAACACGGTACACTTTCTTCGATTTGTTATTATTTATTTATTTGTTATTAGTAGTAGTAGTAGTAGCGGTATTAAATCAAATTTAAGAAAAAAAATGTTTTTCTTTTTCCCAATTTGTGGAAAGTTTTGAATCGATGGTAAATTTGGGGAACCCAACGTGTTAGAAAGTAAAGCGCATTCGTTGCAGTTGTTTCAATTTTCGGCTGTCATAAAAAGGCAGCGCTTCCGAGAATCAAATGGCGGCATTTTTCTTTTAATCTATTACGACATTGAAACGCCGGGAACACGAAACCAGACAGGTGCGCGCCATCGAGAAAAAGTGGAGATATCACTTATTTATTCGTTATCCAGAAACAGTTTACGCAGCGCGAGAGAGATACACGAGTAGTTTGCTAAAGTGTTTCTCCGCATCACACTGGAATCGTGCAGAGAAACAGGATTTACAGGGGAACAGTCGGTATCGCGGGTGCGACATGCACTAGCACTTCTGGCTTCTTCGCTCGCAGACGGCGGGAGCCCGGCCAGCCCCTGCCTGCCTCGCTCGTGCCCAATCTTCTAAACCCTTAGACAGCATTTCCCTTTTTGCGATAATACGATACAACTCGCCGGAGAATATTTCGAAATATTTCCAACGAAACAAATGTATTTTTTATGAAAGAAGTTTAGACGGATCCCTCGGATGTCTGATCCGAAACGCTGTTCGCAGAATTGAGGTCGCAAATTTTAAAGTAAGAGAAAAATAGAGGAAACAAAGCGGTTTTACAGAAAGAACTTTACGGATTTCAGAAGTGTTCCGGATCTTAAAACTGCCCCTTTTATATTCTTTGCCAGGTTTCAAAAGGATCTGTTATCATCCTCTAGAACTTCCCCGATATCTTAATAGAAAGGAGGACGCGGGTGGCCGCATAAATCAGCCGCCCTCCTTCGGGTTTCCCTCGAAGTTGTGGCTCCGAAATTCTCGCCCCGCAAACAACGCTATTTAAAATATTTTAACGATGCCGGCGTTTCGAGCATTAAATCACGCGCTCTCAGAAAGCCCACTTCCTCCTGACGTGTAATTGCTCGACTGATGGTTCCAATCCAACCGCATTTTTTGTTTCAAATTAGCGACGATCGGACAAACGGCGCAACCACGACATCTTTTGTTTTTGTTTTGGGGTTTTGTCGGTAGCTTTAATCGCGCTCACAGATTTTCGAATTCAAAGGTTTAAATAAAAAAAAAAAAAAAAAAAAAAAAGACGTCCGATGGAGAAGAGCATCACTTCTGATGCTTTCAACCGACAGTTTCCTGTAGGGTGTTCCGAACTCTGTTAACGCGACAGACATGTCTCGCTTATGTCTCATTGAGTTAATGAGCGTCTCCTCACCCTTTTCAGGACAGGGCCGGTATTTCTGAGTCTTTCTGACAATCCCAATTCGTTGGGTCTATTCGCCCCTTCCATCGCTCTTCTGTTCTCCTCGCTTTCCCATTGCCCGCCTTAAGATTTCAATCCAGAATACGCAGCTACTGTTAACCTTCTAAATTAGTATTATTATTTTATTAACAGCAATGAAACGTGCGGGAGGGTGCAGCTGCAAAGCATTATTGCACAGCTTCAAAGCAGAAGCTTGGAGTATACATTTCCAATGTAAAGAGAAAGTAAATGTACATAAAAAGAAGAGGAAATTGAAGTCTACGCATAAAAATAAAAGGAAATAAATAAAAAGAGGAGGATCGGTGAGATTTAAGTGAACAGGGAGGAGAAAGGTTGAACACTGGTATTTCTTCACATACACATTGCAGAATCAGTCTTAGAACTAATAAGAAGAGTCAATTTTAAGTTTCAGGTAACGGATGAGGTTAGCAATTTCAGTTGCCTCGTGAAGTGTCCAGGGGTGTCAAATACTTCGTTTGACACCCCTGGACACCACATTTACTTCGTTTATTGATCTCGGGATTAAAAATTGTAATTTTAAAATTAAAAGTCGGATTTTGACCTTTAGTGGTCGCCTAAACGTTTTGTCTGCGTTTAAAAATTGGTAACTAAAAGTGGGAAAATGTTTCCGAATATGTAGAAAATTTAAAAGGAATTGTTACGTTTTAACTTCCAGTCACCACTGCAAAATATGAAATTTTGCAGTGGTGAAATTTTGCAACTGCAAAATATGAAATTAAAAAAAAAATAGAACCCGACGTCAACGAGTTCAAAATTGTGAACATTTATTATGAACACAATTGTGAATTGTGTTCATATTAAAAGCTTCGGAACTGCAGGAGTTTTTATGTAACGTGGCCAGCCCTCCAAAAGGTCATCTTCCCTCTTACAATAATATTGATCAAAAAGATCCCGAACCCTGTACTCGTCTGATTGCGCGTCAACTTCGAAATATTATTTTTCGGGGGGGGGGGGGGGTATTATTTTTCGTCTCATACTGCCACAAGATTGTATTTCGGGGGTGGGGTTGTAACCCCACCCCCGAAATACAATCTTTTGGCAGAATGAGACGCCGAAAAACACCCCCTCCCGAAATACAATCCTGCAGCAGAATGAGACGCCGTTATTAAACGTGGGACACGCGTTGCTTTGGTGGAGCATTAATACTTTGCTCGAGTACAGGCGGGTGATCATAAGAGGTGGATGGTGCGGGATGTTACTGCGAGTCGTAATGTCCGAGAGCACTCGACTTATTTTAACAATCAGCGCTTTAATTTGCGAGATTAATGAGACAATTAATGAGATCTCATTAATCTCCCGAAGATCAACACACTCCTAAGAGGAAATAAAGGGATTTATAATGACTGCATCTGACATTTAAAAATAAACGCCACCGGGTTTTCGCGGGTGAGCGTACAAACAGCGAAGTGGACCCGACCACTTTCTTCTTTTCTACCCTGGTTTATCCCCTTCTGGATTAAGGCGAATGACTTTAAGTATTAGTCCTGTTACAAACATTCTTCAGTTCTTTAAGCACTATCTGAAATACTTCTTCATTTCCCCTTACTTTAATTGGTCTGTGAGACCGGGTTCGACCAGCTCAATTGGACGAATTGAAATAAGTTTTGCGAAATAACCATTCTGTTACATCGACGTGTCCTGAAGTTTTTGGAAAGCCCTCTGCTTCTTCACGAAATGGTCAAAACACTTCACGGTCGTACTTGCCACACTGGGATTAATCCCGCGTTTCGAGGGAGCGCAACTTTTGGGAACAGCGACAAAAGCAAAACTGGACGAATATTTAATGTTTTGGTCGTGGGTCCGAGAAAAAAGTCCTCGTTAATCTCTTCGCCAAGAAGAGTGGTCAACCTGTTGATTTAGGCCGGAACAAATGGATGGCCAATGAAAAAGTCACACTCCCTCTCTCCCTCCCCTCTTTGTGCTACCTCGGAAATGGCGCCAGTAGAATTTTCTTCTTCTTTTCTGTTTGCGAATCTCACTTCACCCGCTCCTCGTAGAAGGAGCGGGTGAAGTGAGATTCGCAAACAGAAAACATCCTTCCTTTGCTTCTCCTCGCGTTCCTCACAGGGAGGTATGAAGTATATTGAGGGTCTAGCGGCTCCTGGGATTTCTCCCATCTCAGTGAATGTTCTATGTATCGGTGAGAGTACCCTGTCAAAGCCAGAGATTTAGAAATGTGTGGGTCATGAGTAGTGTTATATTTTGTGCCCATTGTTTATCCGGCTTATGGGTCACCAGGCCCCTAATGGGACCCGACGTTGCCCATACCTCGCCACGTGGAGGCTAGCCGGGTGTTATCAGTGAGTCAATTGTACTATGCGATGTCTTTTACTTAGACATCAAAGGTGCATTAGACAACATTGATCACAAGAAAACCATTGCAGCACTAAAAATCATTTCCTCATTGACACAATGGTTATATCCTATCTACAGCACAGCCTAAATCATAGAAATCTCATCTTCCCCACTAATACTGATAATATTCTCGTCACAACCACAACAGGCGTTCCTCAAGGAGGTGTTCTCTCCAGTGTTATATTTCCAGCATCTCTACAACCATTTCTACAAGAAAATCCAAATCTGCTGGCTGATGCCGATGATTTAAAGTTGTTTATTATTTCCAAATCCTGTGATGACATTTCCAAGGTCAGCCACGATGCGTATTTTCAGATGTGCGGAATCATCAAGTATCTGAAGAATCTCAATCTGACTATAAATGCAAACAAATCTGCTCAAATAACTTATTCCTTACAGAAACAACCAAACCACATAGAAATTAAAATTGCAAATGTTTCAATTCCCAACGTATTTGCTCACAAAGACCTAGGAGTTGCTTTTGACAAAAATCTTCCATTTAATTCTCACTATGTATATGTTGGTAAAAAAATTCAAAAATCAAAATGGCTGATCAAGCAAGAAACAGCGGCGATTCAAGATAGAAAAACAGTCATAAACCATGTTCAGAGATGCATTTTTCCCATTCTGTCCTATGCCTCCGAAATCTGGTCTGGCGCTCCTCAAGTTACCGTAAAAAAATTCCTTGCCCTAAAGTATTGGGTTCTTAGATGGCTGAGCAATAAACTTCGTTTTCCCCGTACAATATCCAGGCAACAGCTTTATAAAAACTTAAAAACAAAGCCTCTGCAACAGATGATCAACGAGTCTGGAGTCATGCTTCTTGCGAGTTAAGTTAATTACTTCTGCATCCAGTTCACCAAACCTAACCAACATAATAGCTCTCACCAACAGAGAAAACTCAAGAAACCAACAACAATTCAAATCCAAACTCTCCAGATTAAAACAAATGGACAGGATGTTCCCCAATGCATCCCTTCACCTCATAAATTATCACAACATTGATTGTAAGAGGTTGCTCAACTCTGAAGCCTACAGGAGTCTCATTTCCAAGCAAATTATGAGAAATACAAACAGCTGCCTTCCTGCAACCCAGTAACTACATTCGAGAGCCAAATGTGATGTTCTGCAATATATATTTTTGATCATTATAATTCATTTTCGTTGTCAATGTACATATAGAATATGTATTTTTATATATATATGGCTCCTTTGTACTGAATTTATGCCCCTAGCCCAGTGCTATGATGGGCTTGCTGTAGTTGCAATAAATTAAAATTTATTATTATTATTATTATTATTACTCTGGCAGGTCCTGCCACTTATTTTCCTGGGCGTTTAGTGGCTAGGACCTAAAATAAAATTGGAACGAGCGCGGTTGATTTTAGTTACATTAAAGTTCAGTTACATTAATTTTAGTTACATTAAAGTTCATTACTTTGTTCAGTTACATTAATTTTAGTTACATTAAAGTTCATTGTTCAGTTACATTAAAGCGCTAATATGGGGTTTGACGCTGAAGGCCTGTTTCTGAAGTGCCAAAAGGGTCGAAAATTTTTTGGTGTATTTTAAATTTGGACGTGTAGGGCTATACACTGTGCAAGAGAAAGTGCTGGGAGGGGAGAGTGAAGGCTGGGGGGTGAAATAGGAAGAAAGTGGGTCGATAGGATAGGTGACCCCCAATTATTCAGTGAGGCATGCCCATGCCCCACCAGAGGGAAGGAATGGTGTGGCAGGGAAGAGAGGAGACAGCAAGCCGTCACCTCCCTCCCCTGCCAGGTGTGGGAGTAAAAGAATTGCACTGCGCAAGAGAGTGCAGAGCCCTGAGCCAATATGGCTCCGTTGAGGCAGCAACTTGGAGTTTTTTTATCTTCGTCGGTCTTCTTTGTCAGTGTTCAGTATTCAGACTTTAGTATTCAGACTTTAGTGTCCTCCTCAGCTATGAACACTGGTCAGGTCCGTTGTTAGTCTGTTATCAATGGCTGTGGTTCTCTTCATCATGGGAAGATCCGCATTCCCATGGGGTTATTCTTGCGTTCGCTGGTTTTAGATGATTAGTAGTGAGCAGGTTCTCCTTGAGTCCTCTCCACGCGGGCTCTGTGTCTCTCTTTTTTTTTATCTGTTTCTTCTGTAGATGGCTATCAGTGTTCTACGCCTACCAAATAGTTTTTGTGCATATTCCCTTAGCTCCCTATATTCCTCCAGTGAGTCCAATAGATGTGATTCTAGGTTCTTTGGGAGGTAGTGTATTGCGGTGATCAGTCTGCACTTGCAGTCCTCATAATGGGTGCAATCATACATAATGTGCTCCCAGCACTCAAGCTCCCCCACAGGCACAGCTCGGATCCACCTCAATCCCCAGCGCTGTCAGCTTGGCTTTAAAGGCCCCGTGACCAGTCAGTAAATAGGTGGTGTATAAGCCAGGTTGAAACCAAGTTGGGGGACTGGGGTACATCCTGTCGATGTTCGGAATGAATTTCCTGGTGATATTTCCCTTATTTGAGTTGGCCCAGCGCTCCTGCCAAACTTGCATCAAATGTTTTTGCAATCTTGTCTTTTCATTTTTTCGTGGTGCATTAACATCCACAGTATAGCCATGGTATGTACAAGGTATTCCTTTCTCTATGTGGTAGTTCATTCCCCTGCGCGTGATCTCTAAGTCAAGGGAGAGATCCCCGGCCAAGACCTGCAGTGCGTGGGTACTGGTTGTTCTACAAGCACGTGTAACTGTCAGTAGGATGGTTCTTTGCGTTGCATCAAGGATGCGTCGGTTTGCTACAGTTGCTGTTTTGGGAAACCATATCGCTGAGGCGTAAGTGATGATCGGTAGAAAGGTTGTTTTATAAAACAATGACAGGGAGTGACACAGGAGTGACAGGGAGTTCCTCGCAGGGAGTGACACCGATTAATCTAATTAATTCGAATAGTAGTGGCAGCCCCGAATTCATTTTGTCTCAACTGCGTCCTTTTTCATTTAACGTCGTCCGAAATGTAGGTGGGGATCGGGGGATCCGCTTATTATGCGACTCGACTATATTAGGGCACGTGCGTTGTCTGCGTGTGGGAACAGTTGTAAACGCAGTTCCGCATTTGTGGCTGCATCAACGCCACTCACGCACTACTGTGACTCCTCCATTAACGGTATCGGAACAAAATAGCCGAAGAAGGGCGCGGTTTATTGGGGCAAGTGACCTCCGAGGTGTCGCGATGGTTTATCTCGCTGCCCTTATTATTCGCGCACGTCCTGCCTGAGGTCCGAGTCCGTTTTGTGCGCAGTTTACAAAGAGTCAAAATGTACACATTTATTCGTGCAAATATGTTTTCTGCACACGTACGTACATACACTTTTAAAAATATATTTCTTTTTCAAATATACAATTTGTTTCCACGGCAAAAAAGTTTCAGTAATTGATCTGCGATCTTCGATCGAACAAAGATTTAAGTTGGCAAATATTCAACTTCTTTTGCTAGTTTGGGTGGCGTTCTTCTCTCGTGAACTCCCGTTGACAACAAGCGACAACAGTGTATCATAGCAACGCTCCCTCTCCCCCATAATACCTACGGCGCGCTCTCTGGGATTGTACGCGTCGACTCGCAGACTTAGCAGAACAGAAGTGGACTCGGCGTGGCTCTCCCTCAAAACACAAATCCATCGTGTGGCACTCCCACAGCACTCAGCTGAGCCGAGCGAAGGGTGGAAAGCGAATATGCGATTCTTCAAACCTTTCAACTCGCCTGGACTAGATAGACAAGGTTTCGTAGCCGAGTGGTCAGGAGCGGGAGTGTAATAGTACATGCTCCTTGAGTAAACCGGGATTCAAGCCCCTGATTGCTAAATACGGTCGATCTGCCAACCCGCAGATTATGGTCCATTTCCCTCAGCATGAATTGTTGAGGAGGTTTCCATCCTGGAATGGGTTGATAATGGCTGCAGTTTTTTTTTTTCCCCTTCAAGAAACCACAAAAGAGACGTCTTATCTCTCGAGATATTCATCCCACTCTTTATGCCAAACTTAAATTGGTAACGAGTTGAGTCGGAACCACTTCCGCTAAGAAAAAAGGATGTCTTATTATTATTGTACCCTTTTGCGCTCACGACTGTTCGATGAAGACCCGGAGGGGCAAAGAAACTCACAATTGGCATTCCTCAGTTGGCGAAGTAAGTTAACCACTCGGCACGAAACAACAGTTTGGGGAGATTCTGGAGTGGTCTGTTGCGCCAATTGCGAAGCAAGCTTAAAATGGGCAGCAGTTTTCTTGAGAAAGTCCAAAGTACCCTATGTATGTATGTATGCGTGTGTACTTCTTTTGGGTGGCACCTAGACGTTTAGTCGAACTCCACCTTGCAAAATCTGTGTTGAAAAAGTAACTCCGATGCCTACACTCTACAGCGATCAACTCACGCTCAATCACTGCCCATTTCTAAGCATGACGAGTTGTGCCTGCTTCTATTATCTAGTGCTGCGGCACTAATTTGTCCAAAGTACTCAATGCCCCCCGGTAATTCCGAGGGTGAGTTTCCAATCCCTTTCCCCTGACTGGAATTATGGAGTTGCAAAACTGTATTTCAAACCGCCGTGCAGTTCCCATTTGAAGAGTTCCGAACTGAAATCACCGATACGACCTCGTTCACTTTTAGCGCGCAGGCATCCCGCACCCTCTTGCCAACCCATTTGGCGGGTAGGCCTTTCTGTCAACTTAGTTTCCGATAAGGAAACTAAGTTGACAGAAACTATCGTGCAGCGCAGCCAAATTATTATAAACTGAGCTGGGCTGGCTGTTCGGGACTTTGTGTCAAAAGAGAGGAGTTCTTCGGAGGAACGTTCGTTATTTCGATCGAAGTCATCGATGACGGTTTGTTCCGCATTGAATTATCGGGGCATGCACGGTTAAGTCACGCACCCCTTCATCCCCGCTAGTGAGTGTGATCGAAATGAGACAACCGACCTGTTTGCCGAATGACGCCCCTATCAGTGAATAACTTATCGAGCGTAATTATTATTATCTATCTTTATTTCTCGTAGGGGACACCCGGTTACAGCCATTGACTAGGGGGTGGGGTGTAGATACATATTCTGTTATGCAACTGAGAATACAATTTTACATTAAATGTAACACTCGCTACTAAATTATACAATACACGAAATACACTTATTATCAGAATTATACAATTAATAACTTTTAAGACTTAATAAATAAAAGAGAAAAAGCAATCAATTATGGTGCCACAGTCTCTGAGTCTCCCAAAGACAATGAAGAAAATGAAAATAATGAAGAAAGTAGTGATGAAGAAGTTGAAGAAAGACAGCAAGGCATGCTTTTTCAAACCGACTTTACCGATGAGCTAATTTATTTCTTCAATCCAATGGCCAATATTGCACAAACTATTAACAAAGTCAGAAAAATTGGCAAGCTTTTTCGAAAATTGCCTACCAAAAATGACATATTACAAAATTTTGTTAAAGCAAAATTTAATGGGAAAGAATATAAACTTATATTAGATTGCAAGACTAGATGGGATAGCACCTTCTGTATGATTGAGAGATTTTTGAAATTGAAAAATTGCATTCCAAATGCTCTATGTGCAATGTGTCAACTGAAGCTGTCTGACGATGACTGGAAAACACTTGAATTGCATTGCTGAAACTTTGCGACCAGTTGAAATGATTCTGAAGGCTATAACCTTAGAAGATACAGACTTACTTAAAGCAGAGTCTTCAATAGAATTTCTGCTTGCTAAGCTTGACACAGCAGAAAACCCATTTGCTTTAAAGTTTCACCAAAGCCTTTTGCAGCGTTACAATGCAAGACGAAATTGCCAAACAGTGGCTTTGCTGAGATATCTACACAACCCCAAAAAGTTTAGGAAAGAAGATTCAGGTTCAAGAACGTTTGATTTTCCAAGTAAACAAGTTTTAAAAAAGCATGCTGAAGAGATTTATCAGAGATTATTTGCAAAACATTCCGAAGGAGTCTTAGCGTTGAATGAAGAAACTGAAAATAAACGAACTGCTCTTTTAGAAGAAAACAAAGACTCGTCTAGTTCCGATGTTGGAGATACACTCATGCGAGAGTATGGCAGTGTAATAAATAGATTAACTGAAGAGCCTTCAAAATATCTGAGTGAATTGGAAATCAGCAAAGAATTTAAAATTTTGGAGGCAACTAGCAGTAGAAGGGAAAATCTGGAGAAAGTTTATAGAGCACTGCTGACCATTAAACCAACAAGTGTCCAATCTCAGAGAGTGTTTTCGATCACTGGTCTCTTTAACACAGAAATAAGGTCAAGTCTATCAGGAAAAATGCTTAATATACTGTGTTTTTTTAAGGATCATTTTCAGAAAAAAGCTGAGCAAAAAATGGTAAAGTAATTTCTCCCAGCTGTTTTTTTTTTCACATTATTTTATTTATTTATTATTATTATTATACGGCTTATTTTTTTTTTTTTTTTGTTTACTATACGAGAAGATAGTTTTTATTCAAAGGATTTGAATACAATTTGTAATTTTGTATAATCTCAAGCCGGTTTCTTTTTTGGAGCATTTTAATTTTTTAATTTTTTTTACTATAAGAGGTGACAGATTTTGTTTAAAAGATTTGATTACGATTTGTACAATCTACCCAAGATGAAATAAATACCTGTGTTATAAGCTTTTAATTATTTTCCCTAAGTCTGAGAAAATCGGTTTTAAAACCGGTTTTAAGAGTAAACGTCGGTTAAACTCGGTTTTATGCAAGCCCTAGTTAGGATCACCGATTAATCCAGTTGGTCTCCTTTGAATAGTCAAGGGTTTTCGAGGTTCCGGTTGGAATGCTTTTCCAGGATTACGATCAATGTTCCGTGGTTGGAATGTTGTTCCTTTCTCGATATGCAGATGCGTGCGTGAATCTCCCACTCGTTTGGAAACTATTTGCATCGCTGGTACAGAAGTAATGCAGGAGCTACTTGTACACAGTTAAAACCCTATTGCGCAAGTAGCGCACGCATAGCATCGTTTGTGTAACTGCTCGGAAGAAAAATAGTGACGAAGGGGAAACAGAAGAAACCAGTAATTTAATTTTCTTAGACGTTGTTGGGGGTTAGGAATAAGAATATTTGTTAGCTTTGAATTCTAAAAAGTAGATCTCTCATTTGTAGACGAATTACCAAGTGTACTTACCTTTGTGGAACCACTTTGACAGAACTTTTAATGGCGCCTCCGTAGCCAGGAGCAGCAGTGCGTAACACACGCTTCTTGATTAGACCGGGGTTCGAGTTCGTGACCACCAAATACGGAGGATGTGGAAAGGTCAGAGAATGACCACCGCATATCCTAGGAGGAGCAATATGGCCTTAGTTGATAATCCTCCTAAAAACCAAATAACAACAGAACTTTTCAGAAATAAATTTAAACCGTATTTAGTATATTTTGATTTTAAAATGCAATTCAGCAGTGCTTATTTTGATATTTTTATTATTTAAATCTTAAACGTGATCAAACTGGAAAAAGAACGTATATGTCGTGGGATGTCAGAGTATTATCACTGACAATTAAAGTATAACGTAAAGCAGTAATAACACAGATCTCTGAGTATCTACTATGGCCCAAATACAGAACTTCCTGTAACTGATGACAAGTGTTTCTGTATGCCACACTAGGAGCGCGACGATCTCGAATTACAACTCGATTTCCTGTTGGGTGAAATTGAATCCCTCAGAACACGAGTTGATGCCCTAGAAGAAAATCGAACTGGGTGCTCGATAGAGACTCGAGTGTCTAATTCTATGTCAAGCAACGCTCTCCCGAGTCTATACAAACTCTCCCAAGGAAATGGATTTTTCAATGCAGAATGCTTTGGTTCCACTGGAGTTAGTCTTACTGGGGAATTCAATTATAAAGGAAACAAGAAATACATTCAGTAATAATGACTGATTGAAAAGAACCAGAATATGCCTTCCAGTGCAAAAATCGATGAAGGGACTAACCTGCTATCAGTGTTTAAGTGTAATAAAAGGTGTACAATGATCCGTATAGTGACTTAAAACAAATAAAAAAAACTAATGGCTTCGTAAATAAATACAAGGGCATGCTGGAAAAATGGCACGAGAAGGAACAAAATGTTATTTTCTGCCAAGACAGGACAGGAGAGAATATACGAAGAAAGCTTTGTGGATTATCTCTAAACATGAGGAATCTGCAAGACTTATGGGGGACAGGGGAGTTTTTCCTAGCGTGTCGCTGGCCTAGTTAATAGAAGAGCATTGTTTTGTAAGGATGCAATCCATTCAGTTTCTGCTACCGTCATTGAAGAAGACTTAAAGGTTTGGGGGAACTGTAAATTTGGGTAGTTATGACAACCAGTGGAATGACACACCTGCGAATATCTGTATCCGATGTAACAGCGATCAGACCTTACCCAGAGTCAAATCAAAGCGATCAGACATGAACAGAAGAGGAAAGGGGTGATTTGAGAGCAGCAGTATAATATATCATGGGGAAAAACGCGTTTTAGCAATTATAAGGGATGCATCGATAACGTGCAAAGCCAAAACACAAAATGTAATTTATGTAGATAGTAATGCCACGTGCATTGTAAACAGATTAAACGATTTTGACCGCATTAATCATATAATAGGACTAATGGATTCATGGTGTCATTCAGAGGTAGGACAGGGGATGAACAATTTCATTGTGTGAATACATAACGTGTTCCAGAAGGGACAGGGAGGATCGGGTTATGCTTCTTATCAAAAGGGTAAAGGGGAATTGGTAGTCGGGGTATGTTACAGACCGAACGATTCTTAACAAAACATTGAACTCTCAGTCACCAATATTGATATCGAGCCGCGTGCGAATCCTTCAGTATTCTAACTCTTCTCAAGTTCCTGGCGCGATTTTACCTCACAAGAGATGTGCTGAGTTTCTTGTCCACACCTTTATAGCACAACCTCACACTTCATGTCGACAACTGCAATTACGCCACACAGATCTCTTTAGCCGTTAGACTAGGAGATGCTCTCTCTCTCTCTCTCTCTCTCTCTCTCTCTCTCTCTCTCTCTCTCTCTCCCCACCCTCTCTCCCTCCCTCCCCCTCTCTGGGCTCCTCTACACAGTCCGCATACTTATCAATAACAGATTTGCTCTTATCAGCTACGTCAATGATTTGAAAGTCCTAACTCGACCCCAGTAAATCATAATATGGAAGGATTACCAACACTCCGTCTGACCTTCATGGGTTAGGGTCACCCTAGCTTTCGGAACTGTGCCCGGTGATGCTCTTCAGGTACCAAGAGGTGAATTTCCTATTGATCTGGACATTGTAGTGAGATATTTCAAGAGAAATAATTCATGCGAATTGTATTGAATTAGAGCATGTCCAGATCTGGGAAAGATATATGAGAATTAAGACATTTGAAAATGAGAAAGGAGAGAAATAGAATTACAGGTATGACTGGAGCAGTTCTGCTGTTGGGAAGGTGACTTATTTATATGTCCCTGATGTAATGACAATAAGGTGGAATAGGAAGTGGCCAACACATGGGTTTCAGCAATTGAAAATATTAACAGGACTGAAAGTCAGGCTCGTCCAGTTTCAGCTGGAAGAACAAATGGAATGTCGCTGTGAGGAGCTAGAAACCACTGAACATATTGTCTTGTAGTGTCCCCTCTATCAGGGATGTAGAAGAGAGTTGTTTAGTAAGGTCGGAGATGTGATTGAGGTTGAGCTGTCCAGACTCCTTGAGCCATGAGTTTTATTTGGCTTTTATTGAATATGCGAAAGAAGCGTTCAAGATACGGGATGTAAATAGTGTTTTAAAGTAAATCGAATATCGATTATATTTTTAAGTGTACATAGCGTACACAGTGTGTAAATATACATTATTGTATTATGTTTAAATGCAGCGTTGTTTTAGTGTGGAGTACAGCAAAAGTAAATTATATGAAATTGATTAAATGTTAGATAGTAGACGACCTACCTCCCCGCGGCAGGGGCGGTAACCTCCCCACTGAGGCTGAATTTCAGTCGGTAGGGAGGGCAAGTGGTCGAGTTGTAATGTATGATTTTAACTGATATGTGTTATCCATTTACCTCCCCAGATCCCAAACTTCTCCCTCTGTATTCCTCTTTTTCCACTTCATTCTCTTTTTTCGGGCACTCTCAGGTGTTATGCCCTGGGCTTGCCCAGCAGGAGATAATTGATCCTGGCCGCCTCCACGTGGCGGGGATGGGGGGGAGACGTAGTGACCAGGTGTTACTGCTTCTTACCTGCTAAGAGCCAGGCACCGGCCGATAACATAACAACAGAACACATCATAACACTTACACGACCAACACACTACATACAATTGGCCGGTTTTGGCATAAGCTTCAACACAAGAAGTACAATAGCGGCTTATGGGGGAAACCCTGGGATCCGCCACAACAACACATGAATATCCCTGATATGTGTTATGGCGTTGATGCGATGAGCTGTAGCTCAGAAAGCGCAATACATTGATAAGATGATCATGACCTTCGTGGATATCTCAAACCACCGAAACTCGAAAATTAAACGTTCGGTATTCTGATTAAAACAGAATGTTACAATCATCACTCCAACTCTGCACTGGATTCCAATTCCCGTGGATGAAAGCTGCACACCGATTTGGGTGCAGTTTTCGTCCTTAAACTACGGCTGAGCATTAGTTCCAGATGATGACTGAACTTCAGCTGAACATTATGTCTGTGGTCTACCCACCAAGTCTGCATACAGGATTGGTGGGTAGACTACAGACATAATGTTCAGCTGAACTGTTATTGACAAAGTGGCTAAGTTAGTCGGTCACAGGAGAGGGTTGCACGATTTTTCCACCAATAAACTTTTTACGGTTTGATTTGGCATGCAAAAAATGAAGGCTCTTTCTCTCTCTCTTTAGGACTGACGACTGCTGGAGAGTAACCCTTGCACCCTAACCCCACTCTTACTGCTCCCTGACACAAATCTCATTGGACCCAAAGAATGTCAGTTCGTTCAGATACAGGATTTCTAGTTTTGAACAGATTATTTCTCGAAACTGTTCAAATCAGAAACTTTTCAGAATATTGTTCGTGTTTACAGAAAACAGCATCTCCGAGATTTTAACGAATATGTTTGCGATTTTCAAGGTCCACTAATTCACGATTTGTATCTTCCTTTGGCATGCAATTGCCGATTTCACCTTCATTCTCCACTTTGTCTTCAAGAGAAGAATAAAGTCAATTTAAACACGACCTGCTAAATGATTTTTTTTCTCGCTGTTCTTTGGTAGTTAGTAAAATAATAAGAGGAGTTTACCTCAATATAGTGCGTACAACACTTCCAGAAACTCTGCACAAATCGAAATCCGCTCTGCCATGGAACATTGTTCCCACATCTGGGGTGGTGCTCCCAAAACCTCTCTCAGGCTTCTTGATTCCATTCAGAAGAGGGCATTTAGGTTAATTAATGATTTATCTCTAACAGAGTCTCTCCACTCGCTGTCTCACAGACATACTGTTTCTGCTGCATGCTTTTTCTACAGATACTTCCATGGGCACTGCTGCCACCAGCCAGCATCCATTTACTGTCCAACTTCAAACTCACAGAACCAACTTTTCATCTTCTTCGTTTATTCATTCAACTGCCGTTTTCTGGAACAACCTTCCTTCATACGTATTTCCTAAAAATTACAGAAGTTCAAGTCCAATGTCAACAAATATCTTCTTTCGTCTTCTCACCCTCCAACCCAAGCACGGTACTAAGTACTATAGGTTCTAATACCTCTCGTGTTTGGGGTTTTCATAAAAAAAAGTCTGAAGCCAGCAGTGATGATGGAGAGAGGGTCCAGAAAGCATTCAGTAGAATTCAGCAGATAAAGTTGTAGTTCAGCAGCAGACGGTAGTGTAGATTTCTAGTTCAGGTTATTTCTTCAGCTGGAACCTTCAGGAGAGATGGAAGCCAGAGCAGAGGAATTATTGGAGTCTCGAGAAAGCATAATCTATTTACAGAGGGTAAATATCTAAACAAAGTCCTGAAAAAAAGGTTAAATATTTCCTTTTCTGTCAGAAGAGTCGTTCCCAAGAGAAAATGAAATGCAATTGGTAAGAAGCTGACAATTAAAGAGGATATGCTTCCAATCCTCCGGTTGGCCACAAGAACATAAAGGTGAATCAGACAGATTAAAGATCATAAGTTTAGCTCGAAGTTAGCCATGTCCAGTCAGTAAGAAAAGTGTGTTTAAACTTGGACAAAACCATTTTAGCACATTGCTTTGCAAAGCTAAAGTAATCAGTGGAATAAATTTTTACAAAACAATCACATTGAGTATTTAAAGCTGAGTCACATTGAGTATTTAAAGCATATCCGAAAAGCGTTATTGTTCTTGAGTGACGCAGATGGAAAAAAATCCATGGAAGCTTAACTGGAGGTCCAGTGGAAGACAGCCATTTATGACCTGAAGTTCAGCTGTTGAAACTGTTCAACATGTTTGATTCGTCACTAAAAGCCGCATCGCTGAATAGACAATAAATGTTTCTGAAGATAAAACTTCTTAACATACCAGAACCAGGCACCATAGGTACAGAGAGGGAAAAACACCACATATAAGAGGCAGAGTGTAAAATTATTAAGACCTCAAGATTGGTTTCAGAGGACAATCGTCGATGTGTATTTTATAATTTAATCATGCAGGCGAGAAATATGTTTTGGAAACTAAGTTTAAGGTCTAATACGATGCCTAGAAATTTATGAGAACCAACCGAGGAGCGTTCATAAAGCCACGCAACAGGAGGTCTACGGGCAGAGAGAGTAACTTTTATGTTCTTGGGTTACTTCTAATATATAGTTTTTAGAAGAAGCCCAAGAACATAAATCAGTCATAATTTTGTTAGCAGATATTTCTTGAACACGAGGAATTCACGTTCCTCAACCAAGGAGAACCTGGTTGGGGAATGTGACCAAGAGGGTAAGATCGTCGTCGTCAGCGACTCTTGAAGTATACTAAGAGTACAGCGAAGCAGGCACTGGTCGGTCCAGAACAAAATCCGAGACGAATGGGCCAAAGAACAGAACCTTGAGAGCATTCTCGTGAAACAGCACGGCAGACTTCCTGAGTAACAGAAATTATTTGAAAGGAGCGATGACAAAAGTAACTAGGCAAGATTGTAAAAGTGTGACGAACAGTTAACAGCCCTAAGGCGAACAAACAAGCTGTTCCCCCACAGGGAGTCAAATGCCCCAGAGAAATCAGCAAATATAGCCATTACGTAATTGAAAGTGCATCTGGAAACACGGGGAAGGAGTTCGAATAGAGCTTCTTCAGTACCGCGACCGGCAGGGAACTCAAACTGATCTGGTGATTTCAACGACAGATCTCTGAAAAGAGAGAGTCCAAGTGAACAGCAGTAAGACGGTATAAAGTTCTACATTGATTTGGCTGTAAAACAATTGGACGATACGTTTTCCGGTAGAGAGAGAACCTTGTTTAGAGACCAGTTTCAATAGAGGTGTTTTTTGCAAACGGTGAGAAAAACATGCTCAGTTAAACACTTGTTGAATAGGACGGAAGGAAAGATTTTGTGCATTGTTTTAATAAAAGTTCCTTCTAAGCCATCTAAACCAGGACAGCTTTCAGTCCTGATTTTGGAAACCGCACTCTCGACTGCTGTTTGTCTGAAAGCTGTATGATGGCCGAGGAGACATAAGAATCATTACTACTCCCGATCTGATGACGTTAAGGAAGATCATGGCTCGGGTCTTCCGTGAGTGATAAAGCATCTGAAATGGAATTGACAGTTGAATTTCAGGACAGATCTTTCCCATTATTATTTTATAAATCAACAGGGATTACCTTTATTTTTGATATAGGAAGCTTCCTTTCCAACTCTCCTAGTCCAACTCGCTAATAATTCTTGAGGATGGCGATATCTATTTTGTAAAGCAGGTGGGACATCTTCCCCACTGTCAGAACCGTAGTGTTCAGACCGTGCGGTCTCAACAATGGGCGCTCATGGCTGCTGTCTACAAACACCATACTTCTGGCAGCATGGAAACCATTACTTGGATTGGCATAAAATTAGATTTTTCAGTTCTAAACTGTTTAATAAATATGGACCGATTATTTCTTTCCGTCCTATAGCTGGACTTTTAGAGTTAAATTTAGGGGTCTAATAAAATTGGATATGAGGGGGGGGGTTATTCTATACATTCCTTAAGTCGGACTAGAACTTTTCGGGCGTCATGTTCACAGGAACGGAGCTACTCACAATTAATCCGAAACTTTTGTCTTATGTTGTAGTGTTTGTTCTTCACGCATGCATATAAGTGACCAATCGTCGGACAATAGGAATGGCCTACGGATATTGATTGAAGTTTCATGTAGTTTCATCTCTGCAATAAGTAGTTTGCGATAGTTGTGTTGAAAGTGACTAGCTCACATCTAATTATTGTAGCTTATTATTTGTTATATTATTTTTCTTTTCTCTAACGGATTAATTATTACTTGTTTTACCGGTAACTTAACTTAATACAATCCCCTTTTGTACATATGCTTTTATTGTTTGAATTTGTATCAATGTTTATCGTCCTGTTGGATTTCATATTATTGTTATTATGTTTATTGATCTGATCTCAGATACACTCTTCATGGTTACCTGTTGTGTATCTTGCTATTAATAAAAAAAAAATAAAAAAAAATAAAAAAAATATTTATAATTTTTGTTTCATTAAAGCTGAATGAATGTCGTTCATTTATTGTGTGGAACGAAAGTTCCGATGCATTTGAACGACCTGCCCGCACAGAAGCTTCGTGTTGTTTTGCTCGAAGTTGTGCCACTCCCATGGTAGCTCCTACATAGATAGCGTCGCAATTTTTGCATGGGATGCTGTATACGAGGTCATGCTGTGATTGGAATGTGGTGTTTGAAGGTCGATTTCTGAAGAATGTGTATAATTTGTTCATGGGTTTTGCTATGATTTTCATGTCGGTTCCCTTGCATATTTGATTAAGTTTATTGTACCAGTGCTCAACATATGGAATGGTGATGAAATGTATTTTGGTCTTGTCAGATTTTTGTGCAATGTTTGTTGCGAGGTTGTTGTTATTTATTTTTATCACGGGCTATTGTTTTGACTTTGTTTATATAGGTTAGCGGGTAACCCCTATTTGAGAATCTTGTAGTTAATTCATTTATTTCAGTGGTTAGAGAAATTTAGGTGGAAGAATGACCGATTTTTTGTATGGTTGGGGATGATAATTGTGGAAATACAAAAGCATCCCCTTATTAGTGGGTTTTCTATATATGCTGAAATTTAGTTTTTGTCCTAAGCTGTGTATGGTAAAATTAAGGAAGTTTATGGAGTCGGTTTCTGTTTCAATTTCTAATTCAAATTTTAATCTTTATGGATGTTATTAAAAACCTGAAGAATATTGTTTATGGTCAAATGATCTGTGATAATTAGGATGTCATCCAGATATCTTCCGTAATATGTGATCTGTGGTATAAATGGATCAAGATGGATCTTTTTTAATTTGTCTAAGTATAGTTCGGCAATGAGTCCACTGATGTTTAGGCCCATTCTAACAGTCAATACAAAATTACTATTTTGTATTGACTGTTAGAATCAGTTGATCCATCAGTTGCTCCATATCCTCGGATGGCTAGCTTCGTCGGTGACTCTGAATGTTGTGACGTTCTCGGAACGCTAGAAGGCGTAAGATGGTGAGGTCCTGAGTCCACCAAGGTATTGGGTTTTTTGTCTTTTAAACTTTAATTCTAGCTGCACGAGAACTGGCATTGAATATAGCATCAGTAACGTAAGTTGCACAATCTTCAGCAGATAAGTATAAAGATTACTAAAATTACAGTCAGGAAAAAAGGACTTAATGGCACTGTCAAATCGATCCCAACGAATGCTGCGAAGACAGAAGCGGCAAAGGTCTTGGAGAGGAGCTGAGACAGCAGGAGATTTGGTAACAAAGGTTATGGCAGGATATAAGCAGCAAATGACTTCGGCCATCAATTATTTTCCTACGTCTCCACCACCTGGGAAATTTCCCAGTCCTCCTTCTCCTTCCTGCCCTCTCGAAACAGACCCTGTCTAATAAGAGGCCCCTCAACTTCCCTGTGCAATTCCACATCGACGCTCAATCACCAGTCTACTGGCAGCTTCAGTATAACCATAACTGCAGTATTTCACAAGGGGGACGTATTATCCACTTTCCTTTTTATAACCATTTTTCTTGACTTCACCACTATTGAAGTTTTAAGTTTTACTGACAATATGAAGATCCTCATACATGTATCAAATGTGAGGTGGCACCTGGGGTGGATGAGATCTATCCAGTTATATTAAAGGAGGCAGCAGAGGAAGTAAGCAAACCCATAGCCATAATTATGAGGGCATTCTGGAACTCAGGGAGGTCTCCATGGACTAAAGTGTGCATATGTATCTCCAATTCACAAATAAGGATCAAAGGGTGACACAAGTAACTACAGACCTATTAGTTTAACTTCTTTTCTAGGGAAAATAATAGAGTCACTGGTTAAACATACAATGCCGAATGATCTAGAAAAGACTACAGTTATAGTTCAGACACAGCATGGGTTTGTTAAGAGAAAGTCTTGTCTGACCAATTTGATTGGATACTACGATGTGGCAACAAAGGAACTGGATGCAAAAAATTATTTTGATATCACATATTTGGATTTCAGGAAAGCTTTGATATTGCTGCACTTGGAAAAGTACCATACAAGTTGGAGCAGTATGGCATTAAGAGCAAGTTCTGCTATGGATAAAGGGATGATTGAGTGCGAGAAGAAAGAGAGTGGTAATCAATGGATATTGCTCTAAGTGGACTAATATTTATAGTGGACTCCCCTATGGTTCGGTGTTCGGCCCATTGTTGTTTTCTATATTTATCAATGATATTGATGAAGATATATGAAGCTTAATGTGAACGTTTACAGATGATACGAACGTTCGCAGGGTTTGAATAATAGTAAAGACAGTATGCTGTTGCAACAGGATCTGGAAAAGTTTGGCAGATGGGCTGAGAAGTGGCAACTGAAGTTTAACATTGACAAATGCAGAGTGCTGCATGGGGAGTAGCAGTAACCCCAGAGAAATGTACCAACAGGGTGGTGTTACACTCAGGACAGTGGAGAATGAAAAAGACCTCTGTAGTCAGATATGAAGTTTTCTGAGCAATGCAGACAGGCCGCCAGAGCAGGTCATGGAGTATTATCAATGATATACAGAAATTTTGCTAGTAGGGAAAAGGAGGCGATTATCCTTTTGTATAAAGCTATTGTCAGACCACGCCTTGAGTAATGCATACAGGTGCGGAGGCCTCATTTTAGGAAAGATATTGAGCTACTAGAACGAGTACAGAGAAGAGCAATAAGATGAGTGAATGGAACAAAGGGTTGCTCTTTCGAAGAAAGGCTTAAGTTTTGCAAATTACAGTGTCTGAAGACTAGGCACCTCGAAGTGATCTGATTGAGGTGTATAAGGAATTGAATGGATTGAGCAAGCTGAATGCTGATGGGATTATTCCACTTGCTTAGATAACAAACCTGGGGGGGGCATAAATTGAAATCGAGGAATGGCAATTAGTATTAGTATTTTAGTATTAGTAACGGCCGCATGGTGCAAGAAAGCCTATGGCTTATGCTGCACCAGCCAAAAAAAAAAAAAAAAAAAAAAAATCGGAACAAAACAATGATAAAAAAAAATAATAAATAAATAACTAAATAATAATAATTAATAAAAAAAAAACAGAGGAAATTAAACCTATCATGCTATGCGCTTCCCTCACCCGAAAGTACTATCCAGATGACCTTTGAATTTCCCCAAACTGTCGGCCTCTACCACCCATGAAGGCAACTTATTCCAGATTTATAACTCGCTGGCTAAAATAAAACTTCCTGCAGTCCAATCTAAACATTTCCCCACCCTCGTAACTTGAATTTATGCCCACTAGTTCTAGCATCATTTATAATCTTGAAAATTTTGTCCTCATTCATTTTACTGATGCCTCTCAGACTCTTAAAAAACCTCAATCAAATCTCCTCTAAGGTGTCTAGTTTCCAAACTCTGCAACCCACATATTCGAAGTCTTTCTTCATAAGGACGCCCTTTTGCCGATCTCACCAGGCGAGTTACCCTTCTTTGCACCCTTTCAAGAAGCTCGATGTCTTTCTTTAGGTGCGGTCTCCATATTTGAACACAGTATTCCAAGTGTGGTCTAACATAAGCCTTATATAATGGGATTATCACGTCCCTATCTCTACTTGCAAAAGTTCGATAGATCATCGATAGGACACCATGGGCCTTCCTTGCAACCTGTTTACAATGCTCAGAGAATTTCATGTCTGACCGTATCGTAACACCCAAGTCCCTTTCTTCCAGTACTGGGTAGAATAGATATTCGGAAATTTGCCTTTATTCAGCGGGTAGTTGATTGCTGGAACAGAATTCCATCTGTCGTTGTGGAAGTTGACAGCGTAAATAAATTCAAGGAAGAACTGGTCAAACTTTCGGAGCAAATGGATGCGAGAAATGGGAAGTGTTATTATTATTATTTTTTTTTTTTTGGCTGATGTTGTATAAGTTTGCTTTCTTGCATCATATGCCTCTACAAATTTTATTTTTATTCATTTATTATTATTAACAACAAGATACACAACAGGTAACCATGAAGAGTGTATGCGAGAGCAGAATAATGAACACAATTGATAACAATAATATGAAATCCAACAGGAAGATAAACATTGATATAGATTCAAAAATTAAAATCAAATGTACAAAAGAGGATTGCATTAAGTTATTGATCTACTAGAACGAGTACAGAGAACAGCAATACGATGAGTGAATGGAACAAAGGGTTGCTCTTACGAAGAAAGGCTTAAGTTTTGCAAATTACATTGTCTGAAGTCTTAATTAGTCAGAGAATAGAACAAAAATAATAATAATAAACTACAATAATTAGATGAGAGCGAGTCGCTTTGCAGTTTAAGAGAAGAGGCAAACTTGTGGATGGAGTTCATCAGTGATTGGAAATTGTCAAAGAAGTTAATGAGAGAGTCATTTGCTGATTCTGTTCAGTGGACTGAACTTCATAAAGTCCGTGGTGGCAGAGTCAAAGCGAAACAGTGTAAGGTTCCTGACTTGTCTACAAGGAGCATTGAAGTTGATTTTTCTAAGGATTTTACGGATGCTAATGTAAATCTTTTCGGGATGCCTGTTCGCTAAACCTTTGGGTAAAACACCATCCTAACTTACCGCTTGGGGTCACTATAAATACACGAGGATCTGAATCCGTCATTTTCTCGGTGTACACCCACTCATCGTACACCTACCGATTTTGATGCGTGGAAATCTGAAGGTCAGCTGCCCAATTACCATGGTTTTCTTCGAGCAAGCAAAACAGCTCCTGTTGTATGTGGGCAATGTCGATAACACTCTGAACTGCGTTTGCAGCATTATCTACCAACTTTCTTCTACTGTGCAAACACCTGGGTTTCAGCTGAAAAGGCTAGCCGAGGAGAGGACCGATCCCGGCTTCTCAGGTGATCTCAAGATATAATTTAGCATCGCAAAAACGCAGTTTTAATTTATCGGTTTACGAAGTCTCTTTGCACAGTTCGTAAACCGATGAATTCTGTCCACAGTTGACACCAGTAGTGTGGTTGTAGGCAAACATAAAATACTTTTATTCTTCAGGAGATCTGTGATTCCTGACAGTTTTGTCCAGTCCGACATCATCTGGGAATCATGCTCGCCACCCGGATCTAATTTCTACGAAAGTTATTGCTGTTTGCTGTGTCCAACTGAATGCAAACTCTGTTCGCATTAAGAACGCGTAACAAGATTCTAATATTATCAATGGGAAACTGCTTCCTGAAATTAGTTTGTTAAGAATGCGCGCGCCTTCTACGAAGCTTTCTTGTCAAGGTTCTTTCAGTTCAGTGCCTCGTGCACAGTGCCTTCAGTGGACAAGGTTTCATCTATGCCCTTGTACGAATGCACGACCCGTTACTTTCCCGGATGTCCACAAATGCGTTTATTTATTCATAAATCCACCCAAAAGTGTAAAGTTTATCGCTGGCGAGCGAGGGAGGGGTTGTGTTTCATTGGAAAAGCAGACAAATCGACCTTTAGAACGCTTACAATATACGCACCGTGCCTTCAGTTGCCTCCAATGCGCAATTGATGAACAGGCCGAGCGAGGGTGGACGGAAGAACCTCGTTTGCGAGCGAATAAGCGGCTTTTGCGGATTCATTTATCAACGTCACGTTTTATAATAAGCGGAAAAAACGTTTTGTTTTGCACGAATCTCGAGGGGTTTCAACAAACGCAGAAATAAAGGGTGTTTCCTTCGATCGGCATCGGTTGAACTGCCGTAAAACATTCATACGCATGGGCGTGGTGGTGGCGCACGACGCAGTTAGCCAACTGCTTAACTTAATTAAATACCATTTAATTTAGCGAAAACAAAGTCTGACCGGATGCAAACAACTGCGCGATGGCCGGGCGAATGAGCCCGCGCAGTTTTACTCCGGGTGATCGCAGCGACACCTCGAACATCGCGCGGTATAATTATGTTGCTCGTGTTTACTCCTCGAGATTACGAAATGCCGACTTAAAAATAGCGTGTCGGGGTTTCATTTAACCAAAAATGAAATTTTGTTTCCATTTTTCGATACTCGGTTATAACAATTACAAGAGACAGCTCAGAAAGTAGTGGCATCAGTACACGCGCTTGTGAGCAGAAATCACTTGGCACAAAAGGAGGGGGAGAGAGAGAGAGAGAGTGACGCCAGCACTTTCATAGTTGCATATTGCAGGTGCTGTGCGATTTAAGATCGGCGCTCTTCGATAAAGATCAACACGAAGGATACGTAACGTATTACGTACTGTACGGTGATGGGGTAAAAGGAAGTGCGTAAGACAGACTGCGTGCTGTACGTCCACCCGTGGCTAAGGAGAAGTGCAGCTGATGACCTCGATGGGAGACGGGAAGTGGTGCAGGAACGGACTCTTAAGGTCGGTTGCAACGTTATCCGTTTATTTCCAAAATCTGGTGTGGCCAACTGGCTGGAAGGGTGTAGTGCAGAGAGGATGCCACGTTTTCTGTGACGACTTACGCAAAGTTGCACATACTCGTATGCACGTGGATGGAGTGCGGTAACGCCAGGGGCAGCCATTACAGTTGACGAAAACTTAAAAATGTATAAACAGAAAAGAAACGTAAATAGCGCAAATAACGCGCAGAAAGTAAAAAGGCGCAAAATGACAGAGCAAGGAAACATAACAGCGATTGAAGTGCCTCACCGTTCTCTATTGAAAAATTAAAATATGCGCAGATACTGGTGCTCTGCACAGAGTTTGCTGTTCCACTCTGTATTCCAGTGAGAATTTTGAAAAAGGATCGAAACCGTTTTTCCCTATCACGAACTGCTCTTTTGCAGACAGTACGAATCGTTTCTTAGACACACATCCCACTCACGTATACGCGGTGTGCGTACTACTTTCTTCGTGACTGACAGGTGCAGAAGTGTCCAGACGTATTTAGACGTGTCCTCATCTGCAAATCAACTGGCAGCATGAACCTACTAAGTGTTTCCTCGGCATTCAATTCTGGTGCAGCCAGGTAGCGCGGCTGCACCAGAAGCATCGCGTTAAACGCGTATAACGCGATTTTCATGTTCTGTGTCTTTGACAATGGGGAGGGGGGGTGTGAACGGCCGAAATATATTTTGTTCCATTTGGAAAAAAGCAGGACATAACATCATTTGTGAAAAATACACATGCCGCATATTTTGGAATTAAATTAGGTGACCAAGATATAAAAGTTTGGCCACCCCTCTATGGACGCCTTGCGATTGTGGAAACGTAGTAAAAACAAGGCGATCAATTTGCTGTTCCTGTGGAGGGAATCTCCGGTTCATATTGAATCAGTATACTGCCTTCTTCATCTTCGAAAGTTAAAAGTTTTAATAGTATTGCTTTATTTTCCACCTCCCTTAACTAATATAGACCTCCAGTACTTAGAAAGCTCGCTGGAATCAATCTTCCCACTAATTCAATCTGCCGACATAGCAATGGTTTTGGGTGACTTTAACTGTCAACTGGCCAATTTAGGATCTTCTTCTCCATCACTGCAGACTAGGGCTCTCTTTAATATGCTTCACAGCTATGGTCTGGATCAAATTTGCAACTTTCCAACCAGAGAAAATGCCTACTTCGACCTAATATTTTCCTCTACTCATATAGATGTTCACAATGACAACCCTGTATTTCACTCGGATCATTCGCCAATTACTTTTGACATCACAGTGACCTCTCATAACTTCAAATGCAGCTCCCGTACTCCTCGATTCAATTTCAGAAAGGCTGACTGGCCTCTGCTCAACCTAGCTTTAAGAAACGTAGACAAGCAGCTCGCTGACGCTATGGATGACATCGATGTGCTCACCAACAACCTGATTAACTGTGTCCATTCAGTTATATCTGACATTGTTCCTCAATCCCATCTTACCGCACGCTCTACCTACCCGCACTGGTATAATAGTGAACTAATACGTAAAATTAAATCCAAAGAATTCTACAGAAACAAATATAAGCAAACAGGTGACAGTCAATACTATGAAATATTCAGCCAACTCCGCAAAGAAGTGAAAACTCTCATATTAAACTCCTACAACATGTATACAGTCAGTTCAGGATAGTCTGCTTACTCACAGAGATATCAAACCATTCTGGAATTTCATGAAGCATAAGAACATAACCAGTAGAAAGTTACAACTCCGAAACGCAGATGGAATTCTCTTATCTGACGAATTCAGTATTGCTCAAGAGTTTGCCAAACACTTTTCTAGAATTCAAACAAATGATACATTGAGACCTGCCTCATTTCCTGACTTCACACCTGTTAAAGATGATATCCTCATTAACATCTTTATCAGTGATGAAGATTTAAATTCGGCATTAAAAAGCATGAAAAATGACTATACTAGAGGCCCAGATGACATTCCAGGCCCGTTTTGTAAAATGACTGTCACTACCTTAAAACTCATACTGCTGATCTTCGATTTGTCACTCAGGCTGGGGAAGTATCCTAAGCACTTTAAGCAGATCAATATAGTTCCTATTTTCAAAAAAGGTGATAAAAATGACGTATCTGATTACAGACCCATAACCTTGCAAAACAGCCTGGCTAAACTGTTCGACACAGCAGTACACAAACATCTCTTCGAATTCTTCAAGCCTTCTATCGATCAGAATCAACATGGTTTCTGCAGTGGCAAGTCAGTAGTCACAAATTTACTTCCTTTCTGGCAATACACCTCTGAAGCTCTTGATAACCACCTACAAGTTGATGCAGTCTACACAGACATATCTAAGGCATTTGATAAAGTCCCGCACGATCAACTTCTGGAAAAACTTAAGCCATATGGTATCCGTGACCCTTTGCTCTCATGGCTACGCAGCTATATTACGCATCGTTCCTTGAGCGTTATCATCGATCAAGTGAACTCAGACTGTTTTATACCACTAAGCGGAGTACCACAAGGCTCTCCCTTAGGTCCTCTTTTCTTCATTGTTTTCGTAAATGATCTTCCTTCTTTCATCTACACCTCCAATGTTCAAGTTGCTCTCTATGCAGATGATCTTAAGATCTACTCAGCAGTGTGAAGGAGATTACCGATTCTCAACAGCTTCAATGCGCTCTCAATAAATTCTCTCTGTGGCTATCTCTGAATGGCTTGTCTGCTAACCCCTCGAAGTGCAAAGTAATCTCTTTCTCATCTTGCAGATCTCCACAACTAATGAATACGGAGTACACTGTTAACTCTGTGATCATCGAAAGGTGTGACCAAGTTAACGACTTGGGGATTCTCTTTTCCAGCAGTGCTAAATTCGATGCCCATGTCCTTAAAATCACCAGCAAAGCATTCAAAACACTGGGATTCATCAAACGGAACACATACAAGTTCAAAAACTACAGATACGCGGTTATCCTTTATAAAACTATTGTTCTGCCAATCCTTGAATTCAGTTCACCCATCTGGAATCCTCACACAAAGACTTTAACTAACAAAATTGAAGCAGTCCAAAAAACTTTTGTCCGTTACCTTACGTACCGCAATCCTCTATTCTATCACTCAGTGTATTATGAATCGCTGTGTGATTACTTTCATCTGAGGCCTCTGTGCACCACCAGAAGAGTTACTGCTGACATCACCCTTCTAGCTAAAGTAATCACTGGAACTTATGAAGCATCTGATATCCCGAGTAAAATAAACTTCAATGCTCCTTGTAGACAAGTCAGGAACCTTACACCGTTTCGCCTTGACTCTGCCACCACGGACTTTATGAAGTTCAGTCCACTGAACAGAATCAGCAAATGACTCTGTCATTGACTTCTTTGACAACTCCCAATCACTGATGAACTCCATCCACAAGTTTGCCTCTTCTCTTAAACTGAAAAGTGACTAGCTCACATCTAATTATTGTAGCTTATTATTATTTGTTATATTATTTTCCTATTCTCTATATTATTTTCCTATTCTCGGATTAATTATTACTTGTTTTACCGGTAACTTAACTTAATACAATCCTCTTTTGTACATATGCTTTTATTGTTTGAATCTATATCAATGTTTATCGTCCTGTAGGATTTCATATTATTGTTATTATGTTTATTGATCTGATCTCAGATACACTCTTCATGGTTACCTGTTGTGTATCTTGCTATTAATAAAATAAAAAAAAAAATAAAATATTAATGGCCGCTACTTTTGTTCTGTAAATGTAGCAAATAAAACGCGAAGAACAAGCAGAGCATTACGTAACCCAACGATGCTACTACATTTCTAAGCCAAGTACACCCATGGACCAGAAATACTGGTACCACTTCCACCAGTTTTTCTTGAGCACATGTCCTTGAACAGAAGGAGGTGATTATCCCTTTGTATAAGGCAATGGTCAGGCCACGCCTTGAGTAAAATAAAATAAATAGATTTTCTGTTTATACTCCGGGACGACCAAACGGTCAGAGGAGTTCACAAGATAGACAGAATACAAGAAACAGCACCGTATTCAGTAGTCACGGGCTTGAACCCCGGTCACTCAAGGCACGTGTACTTATGCACCCGCGCGCCTGACCACTAGGCTACGGCGAGTACTATATACAGGTCTGGAAGCCTCATTTTAGGAAGGATGTAGAGCTTCTGGAAAGAGTACAGAAAAGGGCAACAAGATTGGTGAATGGAACAAAGGGTTGCTCTTACGAAGAAAGGCTTAAATTTTGCAAATTACAGCGTCTGGAGCCTAGGCACCTGCGAGGTGATCTGATTGAGGTGTATAAAGCCTTGGTTTGAGCATGCTCAATGCTGATGGGATTCTTCCTCTTGCTCAGATTACGAACCTGAGGGGGCACTGATTGAAACTGAGGAAAGACGGTTGAGGTAAAACAGATGTGCGGAAGTTTGCCTTTAGCCGGCGGGTAGGAACAAACTTCCATCGGTCATCGTAGATGTTGATAGCTTAAATAGATTCAAGGAAGAACTGGACAAGCTTTTAGAGCAAATGGATGTGTAAAATGGGATTTTTTTTTTTTTTTTTTTTTTGGCTGATGCTGGATAAGCTTGCTTTCTTGCATCATATGCTTCTACTAATGCTAATGACATCCCGAATCTGATATTTGTGATCTAGAGGATGATGTGTGATGAAGAACGTCATAACTCTGGACCATGGCTATTTGAACAAAGTGAACTAGATGATTTCGTGACAGCTTCAAATCTACCTGAAAGGTCTACAGAGATTTTAGGGTTGATTGAAATGCAAGAATCTGCTGGCAGTATTGATATCGCATAAAAGGATTGGTTCCTCATTTTGTCCAAGAAGGATCAATGATATATTGCAACAACCTTCCTGCAGTTAATACTGCGTTTTTGAAATTTTCTGCCAACCGACAGGTTGCAGGCTATTTACTGATTCTTCGAAGAAAAGCCTCAAAGGAATTCAAAAGAAACACCTGAAAGAAGTTCTTCATAATGGAAACAAGTATTCTTTCAATCCTGTAGCCTGATTAGCACATGTAGAAGAAAGCAATGAAGATGTTAATCTCCCTTTGGAAGAAATTCAGACGAGGATCATGGTTGGCTATTACGTATGCTGATTTTAAAGTTACTACTCTGCTACTATTACAAAAGTGCTCGCTTTCTGTACTAATGGTATCAGTTTTTTCCCAAACAAATTTCCCTATCCAGCTAGACACGGGTTACATGATAATTTTGCATAAATATTGCCATACTATTTACAATCTGTGATGAGCTAAATTCATGGCCTAAAAGAGCATCTGATTAGCTTTTGGCACACTTTGCACAAGAGGCGCCTCCGTAGCCAGGTGGGAAGGAGCACCAGTGCGTAGCACACGCTTCTTGATTAGACCGGGGTTCGAGCCCGTCACCACCAAATATGGAGGATGCGGAAAGGTCAGGGAATGACCACCGCACATCCCCGGAGCAATATGGCCTTAGTTGCTAATGCTCCTAAAAACCAAAATAACAACAACAACAACAACTTTGCACAAGAGAGCTGGTGAAAATTTTGAAATATTACTTCGGAATCGGAGAAACCTACTTGTTATTCTAAACCAACTTCTTAACAACAAGAAAATTATTATCAAATATAACCAAACATTGGAGAGCACCATCACGACCTCTGTCGGCATCCCACAAGGAGGAGTTCTTTCCTCATGGTTATATTGGCTTTAGGGCCCTTGCTTGCGAAGCACCCAAACTTCCTCTCATATGCTGACGATCTCAAGATGCTCGTAACATTAGATGATCCAGCAAAAGTAGATACAGTCGCCTTCAAAACACAGAACGTCCTGGTTGAACGTCAGGATTATCTACGATGTCTCGCGAAAGTTGAATCCTCAGAAAACAGCTCAGATGACCTTGACAAAAAGGAAGACAAAGAATGAACTTGCACTCAAAATCAACGGGACCGTCATTGAAAAGGTAAACTCTCACACCGATTTGCGGTTGAAATGGGATGATAGACTAAACTTCAAAGACCACCTCAATATGGCCAGGCAGAAAACGCTAGCTGCTCTCTGGGCAATCCGACAGGAACTCGTCAGTCTCAGGCCTCGAGGGTTCCTTTTGGATTACGTCCAATGAAATTTGATCCCGCACCGCTCTATGCATCTGTGCTTTGGTCAGGCGGCCTCCCCTGCTCAACTCAAGAGATTCCTTGGGACAGAGTATTGGCTCCTGAGATGGTTAAACAGGGTGATGGCCACTCTTTTACCATCTCTTGGAGCGTGCTCTATGCAAACCTCAGCCTGAAACAGTGGGGAACCAGCAGATTCCTCTCCATCAAGGAGAGGAATCTGCACACATTGGCTCAACTCCTTTGCGGCCGAATGGATTCACCGATCTGGGAAGTGACGACAAACTCTCGGCCCATCCAACGAACCCGATGCAGTGCAACACCTTGACCACGATCTTCACTACAAAACCTGCAATACCCAGGATCAGTGTTTCCTACAAATACGGTCGGACCGTATAATTCCCTCGGAATCGATGGCTCAGCTTTGTGCAGGTCGAAGCGCTGCAGACAGGACACACTGAAAGAAGTGTACAGAGTAGAACTATTGACAGTACCACCTTCACAGTTTTGAAACTTCAGTTTATTTTATGTCAGCTCTCACTTGTAAATACAATGTGTTTTCATATACATTATTTTTTTATTATTAAACTCAATGTAACCTATAATCTCCTTGAATATTTATTATGTACACCACTGTAGCCGAACCAGGCTGTTCCGGGGTGCACACTGATGTGCAAATAAAAGATATTAATAATAATAATAAAATGAATACAATACGTGGATAATGTAGCATCACCGAAATGACGAGGGCACACATATCCGCTAGAGAGAAAGATCTGTAGGTTTGTCCTTGCACAGCTTATGAAAGTCACTGGATAACCTATTAAATATATCGATGGGATTAAATGGAAACTCGTCATCCAGGGAGGTCATGCTACGCAGCTTAGATCTGTATGGGACTACGTTAGTTTGTCTTCTATTACGATCTGATGGTCTGGCCAAGATGTCCCAGATATCAGTTAATTTTCCAGACAGCAGCTGAGCGAAGATCACGAGGTTTCTAGAGATGACGCGAAACTTCCAAGGCAGCATATTTAGATTAGAGAGCGTGACAGATTTTGAGATTGTAGGTGGTAGGCGTGCAGTCTTATCTGGCCATTTTAAAATCTATTATTCCAGGGATAGGAACCTGGTTTGGTAAGATTGGGGTGTGGAGAGGACAATGTTGTTGAGGCATACAATGGAATTGAGGTTATTCAACGTAGAGTATAGTTGATGATAAGATGCGGATTATGGAAGTTGGAGATCTCCTGTTTCACTGCCCATATAACTGCATATATATTTTTTTACGAGTCGCATTAAAATGAGGCAAGGTCTCTGTCCCAGGTGAGACCCAAAATCCTTACGCTAGGTGACTTTTTTAAATAGAGAACTCCAAATTATGATGTTCCCATTTGCTAGTCTCCTTCAAGAAACCTGTGGCACTCTGGTGCCACTCCTGGGTGAATTCGGCCCTCACGTCCCTGCACCAAAATGAAACCCGCACCTGAATCCGAAAGGATGATTGTGGACCCTCGTTTAAATACCCCTTCGTGAATTGCCACGAAATGTTTTGACTGAAGGTGAAACAGTTCCACTTAAAGTCGCACGTCCATTAAGGAAAAAAAGTCGAAGAAAATATTGAAAGTTTAAGAATTAGGGTGTTGCTGATAATGAAGTCGAACTGAAATTGAACGGTGCTGCCCAAGCAGAAAACTGAAGTGGGGCGATCAAACGAAATGTAACGCTTTTTGCCGTTTGAAAGTAATTAACCATCCGCATAATAGACAGAAAGTGGTATTTTATTTGTTTTTCTCGTACTGGAAGTGCGTTTCTCGCAGGGTGGACCCGCGCATTGCACTCCGCAAATATTTATCAGAATATGTGAGCCGCAGCAGCGCCATTATGCTGGAATTCTGTGTCGCTCAAGAGTGTGCTCAACTCTCGTGATGGAAAGTGGGAATCTCTCCATCTCTTTTCAATTTCCACTCAATTATTCTCTCTTTCCATTTCATTTCAGTTTTTGCACATGCGCAGATAGCGTAATGGACAATTAAGCGCAGCTGTGCGCGTGCGAGCGATCTGTCCATAATTATAATTCTGTTCGTAAGGAAGAGGGTGCAGCCCTTCCTCCCCCCGCAAGAGTCCGGCCCGAGATCAACTAACTCAGTACTGCGAAAATTACCAAATGGTAAATTCCGCATAGCCGAGTAAGATTTGAACCTTTCTCGCTTACAGAGCGCGTGCAGTACGCTCTCTACTGCGGCGTCTTGCATGAGAGGGAGGGAGGGGAAAAACACGCTTCGTGCCTTAATTCTTCTAAACAACGTTTTTACGGCAGCGCTGATTTTGTGAGAGCGTCGTTCGCGCAGGCCTCACGCTGCACTACAAACAAACAGCACTTCCGATAAGAGAAGCACAATTCATCGCGACTCGAAAGACCTCTGTCTTACTGAGTTACATTCCGGACACCATTCTTCGCTGAGTAAGGGGGCAATAAAAAGAGCTCGCCTCGGGGGAGGAGATAAATAGCATCCCATTTTAACTCGCTTCGAGTACTGCTTTTCCGAAATGGTAGCGAGTGTCGCAAAATGAGAAAAAGGTTGTTTGACATCGAGTCTCTCCACGACACCGAAAGTTGGCCGATGTCCTTCCGTTTACAAAAGCGCAGACATCGCGCTGGTAATCTGCGCAGCCGCAACACGCACACCCTTCCACCCGTATGCGAAATTATTTGGAGACGCGAGAATTGTTTGCATCCGTTAATTACTTAGTTTGTCGCCAAACCATCCCCCCGTATGTCATTTCAGTCGATCGCCAAACTTTGTGAATTTTTGTGCTCCGTCAATAATCGAAACAAACAAACGCACCTTCGCAGACATCTTCGTTTTCTCTTTCAAAACCACAGATTCTTCTTTGCGTACGCCGATGACTGTTTCGATTTCGACCCACAAGTGCTCTACCGCACTCACATTCATTCGGGCTCGAAAAGTGGACTTCTCTGATGACCGCGATGCCGCACGTGGATGCGAAACATTATCTCGTTTTATAATATTCGGAAAAATTAAGACGGACGATGGTGAGGACATCTAGAATAGCATGAGGCAACCAAACTGACCCCCGCTACCTCTGCTAATGGTGGTTGATAATGTAAATTCGTCTAAACAGCACGCTTCCGGGAAACACAATCTAGTTGGTCAACGGACCCGCACAAGTTCTGCGAATGAAGCCTTCGTGGGTAGCACAGTTGGTTGAATTCGAGTCGCGTCGATGACTTGAGGAATTTTATGGGCCTTTTTCACAACGTGGCTGAGATAGTCTAAGTTTGGGGAGGAACATTCCTGTTATACCGAACAGGACCTTCATAAAGGTTCAAACACTCTCACAGAAGCTTGCCAGCGACATGATCACCCACCACAAACGTCTGAGGGAAGACATATGAAGATTGAAGTGAGAACTACCTCCAGAACGAACCATAGACGATTGATGAAGGCCATCAGAGCTCCAACAAGGGCATACATCCAAACTTCTTTAATGTGCACAATTTTCTATCAAAATACTAGAAATAAACTTCAGACAATGGAAATTCTTCTCTTGTCAAGGTTGTATGATGACACCATTTGTATCACAGAGACACGGCTGACCTCCAATGAAGAAGACCTCGCATTTTCTCAAGCCACTTGCTTCTCGGGCATTTTTGCCTCCAGGGAACGGACAACTGGTGGTGGTGGTGTAGGCATTCTCTTCAACACACAAAAATTCTCACTGACTAGCTCAGCCACTCTAAAAACAGAACTGTTTGAAGCTGCAAGAGCCTCACTCAGCATTCAAGGCCACAGACTTGACATGTGCACAGTCTACATCCCCCCCCTCCCACAGTAAAGAACACTTTACAAGAGATCTCCAACTGGATCATTAATCAATGCCACCCTAAAGCAACATTACTAGTGTGTGGAGACTTTAATATTAGCTCAGGCCAACACAGTCTTCGCAAATTGTTATCTTCTAATCTGGCTTCAGTGGGTCTGACCCTCCAGAATTTTTCCCCTACAAGAGGCGCTAACCTGTAAGACCTAATATTTGCAACAGACACCCTCACCGTTGACAGCCAACCGGAAACAGTCATGTCAGACCATCTACCAGTAACCCTCATTCTTCCAATCACTTCCAGAACACTGGCAACATCAGGCACCAGTTAAGAAGACAGTGATTAGCTATTCTCTCCTCAATCCAGAGAAATGCTGCTTCGCAGCATCCATTTTCCTTGTCAATGTCATCCACAGCTCGGGCTGCACCTTCTTACGTGCTGGCTGCAGTCTATTGCTCGAACTTTGAATCTCCTGTCGAAGCAAAGCATGGTGGAACCAAGATCTCAGCCTTAAATTTCGGAATAAACAAAGACTACACGCAAAATGGAAAGCAAAATCAGACCCACTAGACAGAATTCCATACTCAAGAGCCCGTGCATATTTCAATAGAAGCAAATCTGAAGCCATTAAAGCCTACATCGACAAAACAATCAAGATCGGGAAGGCACCGTTTAAGGCAAGGCATGATGAATTCCCTCAACAACTTAATCCAATCGAATGGCTAAACTACATCACAAGATTTAAGCTAAAGTCAGCGTCAGACTTTAAGAGCATTCACAGCAGTTGTCAGCGAGATGTCCTCGCTTCCATCATCATCATCACAAAAAGAGAGCTTATCCAGGCCATCAATGATATCCCACCAACGTCTTGCACTGGATATGGTATTTGGTATGTTGAGGGTCTTGCGGCTCCTGGGATTTCTCCCATCTCCGCAAGATGATGGGGTCCCATAATTCATTCTTAAGAGCGTTATTGTTTTCATGGTTGATGGACTCCTAGGTATCTTCAATGGAATCCTCACAATGCAAAGTTTCCCAACGGCCTGGAATCAATATATTGTCCGACCAATCCCCAAAACACAAGGAGCGACATCAATTTCACAATTCAGGCCAATAATGAAAGCCTCATGCCTCCTCAAAGTCATGAGAAGTGCCTTCTTCCCATCCTAACCAACCAGGTTCTGCCATGTGAATCACCATACATTCACTATAGTTTGAAACGCAGGTCCACCATTACCAACCTATTGCAAACCACCAACACCATTCTGGGGGGGGGGGGCTGAGATAGGGCTGAGATGGCAATTGTTTATCTGGATATCCGGCGTGCATTCGACAGCATAGACATCCGGCCCCTCCTGCAACTTTGTGAGGATGGATACCAGATAAAAGGCAATATACTGGAATTCTTGAAATCGCTACTTACGACCAGGGTCCTTCACTTGACTGTGAATAAAAAATCTTTCACAAAGAAAGTTTGTGTAGGTGTACCCCAGGGCGGAGTTCACTCAGGGCTTCTCTTTACGGCTGCCATCCACCCATTCCTGTGTCAGCAAACAGAATTTATCAGTTATGCAGACGACATGAAGCTCCTCTATCGGATCAACGGAACTGCCCGACCTGATTCTGTTTCTGGAAACATTATCAACAGCCTCAAGAATCTGATTACATACTTGGCACAGTTTTCTCTTAAAATAAATCCAAAAAATTCTGCACAAATGTTATTTTCCCTCAAATCAAACCCAACGCAACTAAATCTGGAAATCCATGGAACCTCCATCACCCCAGTCATCAAGCACAAAGATCTCGGCGTTATATTCGACCCTAAACTCAGTTTCAAACACCATGTTGCAGACATTCACAACAAGGTCTGCAGAGCAAGATGGGTTGCCAAACAACACCTCCTTCATGTCACAGAGCCTTGGTACACGCTCCAATACATATACCGGTTTCTGCAGCCAGCCATCACCTACGGGTCAGAAATCTGGGCGTCGGCAACGAAAACCACGCTAAAAACCATTGCATCTGATGAGTACTGGCTTCTTCGGTTTATGCTTCGTCAAGCATAAACTGCCACCACTCATACACACTTCAGATATCACCCAACTTCTAAATTACAGAAAAGTCTCCAAACGGATTTGCCCTCCGCTTGCTTGTGTCAATTAAAATGATAGCGGGTGAAGTCAATACGCCAAATTTTTGGCAGATGTGCAATTGGAGGATCCCTCCAAAACCCCTAAGAGCCCTCCCCTCTCTGCAGTCAGTGGCGTGGTGGCTCAAATTAGGGGATAGATTCCTGCCCATGGAGATGCTCCACAACGTCCAGGAGATAGACGTGGACTACAAAACGTTCATAGAGAACAAATCGTGCAGAAGACGCATCATCAGGGACCAGCTTTCGTCTTCAACCGAGTGACTGCCATCGTCCTTTCATCTTCTTTCATTTCACGTTAATATTAATTTTATATGTAAAATATGTAATTATAAGTATTTATGTCCTAATATATGTTTTAAGTAATTTTTCCTGTATAAGTTATTTAAGGTTAAACCCCTAGCATTGTCGCTGTTGTGGGTATTATTGCATCAGGCAATCATGTAACCAATCACTGCCTGCAATAAAGATATTTACTTATCCATAGTTAGTCTCGGACGAAGGCAGCATGGTTTTTTCTCCCGGAAAGTCGGGTTTTTCTTCCAGCAAACAGAAAATCGAGCTCAGAACTCACGCGATTTACACCGAGCAATATGGCCTTAGTCGCTGATACCCCTAAAACCCTACAACAACAACCTCCTGGATAAATGGCTATGTAATGGATGCAGACCATATTTATCGATTCATTAATATATTAGCGAAGGGAGCTGACAATGGAAATTGGGAGTTCTTGTCATATGTGAATACAAGAGGAAGATTCCCCATTCCACGAAGAGGAAGTGGCTAACTATGAGTCAGCTATAACTATAGCGTTGGACCTGTGGTAGGGAGCGTGAAATTAAGGATACCATCCAGGACCCTCTCGACAAGAATGGTATTCTATTCAAAATATCTTGAATAGATACCAGCTTTGGTCAGTTGAGAGAAGGCCATGACTGACCAATCATATAAATTTCTGTGATGTAGTCATTAAGTAGTTGCATGCAGGCAACAATTTTGACATTATAAGTGTACAATTTAGTAAAGCTTTTGATATCATCCTCGTGGAAGTCTGGTCTATAAACTGGAAGAAGTGGGAGCTATTAGTAAGGATACGATGCAAGCTGGCTAAAAGACGGGGGACGGGACGTTGTTTTTCATCAGGGTAGATCAGAGTAACAAGTTATGTCCCCTCGTATTTCGAAATTTTCATAAATGATATCCATGGGGGTCTTCAAATGGAGCTGACAAAGTTTGCAGATGATTTGTTCATCGTGACTTGGATCGGTTTCATTCATGGTCCAAAAAATCGCAAAAATATTTCAGAAATCCTGGGATTACGTGTTAGCTAGAGGAAGAGGAGATAAAAGTAGTTCAAGACGATTCAATGTAATATGAAAATTTCACCGCAGGTAAACAAGCGGCTAGGAAGGTGCATGATGTCCTGCCCATCATTTGGAGGAACTCTGAAGGACACCGTTACCTTTTGTATAAGGCGACGGTTAAACCTCATCTGGAATACTGTATTTGGGTCCGGAAACCGCACCTAAAATAAGACGTAACTTCTGGAGAGGATTCACAGAAGAGTGACTGGGTTAATGATGAGTGCAAAACGATGCTCATGTAAAGAACGGCTTAGAAATGTGGACCGCAAAGTGTTGATGTCTCGGGGGAGATCTAGTGAAGGGATTGAGTGGAATGAATTAAGGAGATTTGTTCTCCTTCTTGGGTGATACACGAACTAGAGGACACTAATATAAAATCACAGCGAAGAACAAGGTTGGATCTCAACTTTTTCATCACGATGCGGGTAGGAAGAGATTGTCTTTATGGAAATATATTTCCTTCTAATGTGGCGGAGGCAAGTGAATCTGACTAAAGAGAGATTCCCAAAGTGTGAGGAACGTTCTTCTGGGGCACACTTGCTTTTCGGGGGTGGGGACTTGTTTTCACGAAGCACTTTTATAACGATGGGTTAGTGGGATGATCTTATATTTATTTCGTATTTTATTTCTATGAGATTAAATATGTCGAAGTATATTTTAATTTATAAATATTCATAGCTGAATTTTAGGTCACACCTGTTTGTTTGCACTTGTTGTGGAACTTGGGGGAGGGGTGGAGGACGCATGAAATTTACGAAAAAGTTTAAGGGGATTCGGGTTCCGAAAGAGGTTCCCAAACTTTTATACTCCAACGTATATCTGGACTATGGTTTAAAGCAGAACTATTTATGGGGAGAATGTTTCTTTACTTTTCTAAATAACGGAGAAATGTCAGGAGTTGTTATTATCCGTTTATTATTATTATTATAAACGGATTATAATAATTTATTAATAATCCGTTTATAATAATTATTATAAACCGATAGTTGCTATTAGTGATTGTGAATTCTTTCCGCTGACTTTGGCAGCTTAAATTTTAACTTCACTAGTGGATAAAGTTTTTCTAAAGTTCAAAATTTACTTAAGTAATGGTTTATTAAATTCTTAGCAAAACATATTACTTAAGTAATAGCTGTCACAAGATCCGCTTTCAATACAAAGTCCCAGAATGGCCCAGACGGAAATGCCCGCAGAAATCGTCTTCGATGCTTGCGGGCATTTCCGGTTTGAGTCATGAATTCATTACTTGTATAGCCTTCAAAGGGTATGGTATGCATTCAAAGGTCTGCCCAGTAGGCAAAGCAAGCTCAACCGACGATCCCTCTGTTTTGTGACTTTGCTACTGATGACTGCAGGACTTACTGGATGTCACACTTAACCTAAGCTATTTATAAGGTGCTTCTGGGCTGAAATGCTTCTGTAAAGTTATGTCGGCTGACTGGTTACTGGCCTAGGGCCCCCCTTTTTTTGTTAATTATTTTCTTCGATCTTGTAGGTTAATCTTGTGTACACTCTTTCATTTTTGTATAGTTGTTAAGATACCCTCTCTCTGTTTTTTTTAAACCACTTTTTGGACAGAGTCTTTAGCTCGAACTTTGTTGGGCTCTTGCCATCCCTCTCTTCTACTGCAGCTGATGGTTGGTAGTCCCTGGTCTAACTTCCCGTGGTGGTGGTGGTAGCGCGTTTCCGACCTGCTGATTCCGGGTAGCCAAGCAGCCAGTTCACGCTGTTTTGTTCTTGGTTTCCTTTCCTTTTTATTTATAAACTGTGTTTCTAGACATACCATTTTTACCATGAAATGATATAGATTTATTGTGTAAAGCCCTGGTAACCTGCCGTGATGAGAATAAAGATTATTTATTATTCTTTTCTTTGCACCGATGTAAGGTGTGTAGCGATCTTAAATTAAAGCTTGGTGCATTACTAGAACAATTTCAGTCACTGAAAAAATGGGCGTTCGTCCTAGAAACAAACGTAACCGGTTGCTCGTCAGAGACTCGAGTATCTCACGAACAGGAGAACATGTGAAGGTGCGTACTGCTCTGGTTGAAGGACATTTAGTTTCATTGAGAAATAATTTTGACAGGGAAACGGGTAACATTTTTTGTGATGGACCAGAACCAATGTGTGTTTGCCAGAGCAACAATTGGTGATGTTACCCACAGATTGTCAGATTTTAAGGGATTAAAGAGAGCATTATTATTCATCTGGGAACTAACGCTCGTTAAACGAAGATGACCTGACCATTTGTTGGAGAAATATAGGACCATGTTAAAAGAAATGCCGCGAGTTAGATGAGAATGTATATTTTTAATAACTTAACTCGCGGGAGGAATTTTTATCAGCGTGGCTCGCACTTGTAGGTAGAAGGAATTTATTTTGTAGAGATGGTACTCATGTCGACAAACGTTGTGGAAAGGATTTTGCTAGTATCGTTGAGGATTCCTTGAGGGTTCATGGAAACTGCTAGTTAGGAGGGGGGGGGGGAGAAGAGCAATATAAACACGTTTATCCGATTATGTGGGTCAAAGTAATGCTTGCACTCACGTCAAAGATTCTTGTTCTTTGCCACAACAGCCGATGTCGATAAGATGTTCTGAGGGTAGCAACGTTTAAAATAAGGGGGGAAGATAAAGCTTGGGATACAAACCTAAATAACTTCAAGGCGTCAGTCAGGGTAGTAAACTATACAATAATATTCTTAACGTAGTCGTGAGTGTGTCTACAAAAATGTCAGGAGTGTTGCGAATAAAATGACTGAATTTGAACTCCTGGTTAGGACAACTAATTCTGACATAATAGGGCTAACAAAAACGTGGTGCCACAGGAAATCGGGGATGACGAGTTCCACTACGGTATGTTTAATGTATTTGGGGAAGACCGAAGGAGTGGTGGAGCCATGTTTCTTATCAAAAGCAGCCTAAGCCTTTTGCCGAGTCAGATGTCACTCGTATTTTTGTTTGATGGCCATGTGACTGAGCAAACTCTAGGACTGGAGCCACGGCCATTGTGTTGCCTGTAAATAAACAATGAATAGAAACAATTTGGCCTCAGTTGCAACTACGACAATTGGGTAGATTTTGATCATGTAACTGATGTCGGAGAACTCTCTGACAGACCGTTTAAGTATAAACGTGAGGAGTAATGATATTAACTCCTAACATCCCGGAGGTCTTTCTGACAAGTTGACCAATATTCTCGGCTGGACTGGCATGATTGATGAAGGTTACTCCGAGGTCAATCACCCTATTTGACCATGGTATCAAGTTACCATCCATTTCTAGTGAAAACGAATTATGTTGTCTCGTTTGTGATAGCCTTTAAACGTATTTATTGCGCGTTTACTAATGTCTGTAGTTAACCCGTGGTTAATTTTTTTCCATCGCTTGTTCCGATTTTATGCTCTTATACTGCTCGATATTATCCGCATACGTTAAAAAACCTAAATCGCTACTGAAAGAGTTATCCACATCATTTAAAAAAAAAGGCAAATGGCAGCGGGCGTAGAGGAGAGCCCTGGGAACACCTCTAACATTTTGGTCACTCCACTAGCAAATTAGCCAGTTTACCTGTCAGTTGAAATAAGTTGGCCCGGTTTAGTGTTCAGTATCCTGGTTGAATTAATGCGTTTTGCGCATTCTTAAGGTCACAAAAGTCCCAAGGAGAGTGGAAAAGCATATTCGTGGTTTGAACATAACAATTTTATTGCAATAAATGATTTTTTTTTTTTTTTTTTTTTTACTATCAGGCGCGCGTGTAGACGTTCGGTCACCACCTTTCGGTTTCTGAGGACGTGTTGGAAAATCTGGAAGTGGTGATTTCGAGGCTGTATTGATTAGCATTAACAAGTTTTTCCAGAACTGTTTAATAAGAAAGCCCTAAAAGTTGATCTTGTTACGATCCCCCAAAACATTTTCTGGTAATTGAACGCTGCGCACCATTAAATGGGAATGGAGTTGCGGAAACCGCGTTGGCTCAGATATCGAAGTTTCAGCATTTCTCTGTCCGGAACTACCAAAAGTCTTTTCCTAGAGACAGTCACTCGCTCACAAGAACTGTCTACGGTAAGGCCTTTTGAGCAGATTGATTTAGTGAGTTGCGTATAACTGGTAGCGGCTGCATGGAAGTTGTTCTCCTTGCCACCAGATACCGCTATTAAGTCCAAAAGGGAATCGTATGAATCATTCATTGAGTTAGTCATGGGTGCGAGGGGCAGAACCTTCGGGACAATAAGCCAGGGCATTCAGTGAAGACAGAGGAGCCGTTTGTGGCGCTGCTTTATCAATTTTCAGATCACCGTGTTTATGGACATATCCTTTTTTTTTCTTATTCGTGACTTTTAACTTTATTCCCACAGTAAGTTCGGTTTGATTCGTTTTATCTGCCGCTAAGGCTTCGACACTGGCTGTTTGATATGAATTTGATTTTAGTTTAGCATCCCCTTTGCTCAGAGTACCTGCAGAGAAAAGGTCAGGTATGGATTCCACTGCAGGAAGTAAAACACGTTTATTGCCAGTTAAAGCAACTCTGCATTTCCAGCTAGTGGAGCAACACTATTATAGGAGGAGTCAAAAGCAAACTGAGTTCCCTTGTCCGTTGTGGCCATACATTTTCTGTTGGTGATTTTCTCGCTTGCAGCGACGTTGAAGTGAACTGTGTTTGATTATTTATAGCTGCGCAAAAGAGAAAATCTCTGTGAAAATTGATTAAGCCAATCATCTGTGAAATTAACCAATTAAATTAGCCAATCATCTGTGAAATACAGATCTTAACATTTTTAGATCTGTATTCTGAGGGCTCGTACAGTGCACTTTGCAGTTTCTCAAAGAGAATATATCTTCTACAATTTTGTGTTACCAACACACCTGACAAATTATTGTGGAATCCACTGAGCTGATCAAGTTGACATTGACCATTCAGCAGCATTTCCTTTCCAAACCTCTTGAAATTATGTTAGAAGGAGAATTCGTGTTTAATTCCCAGATCTCAAGAGTTAATTTGATGTTCACTAGTTGTGGTGGGAGCCAGAGAGAGCGAGAGAGACCAAACTATCATCAGAAGCCTCAGAATTTAAGTCTGCCTGAGAATTTTAACTGAGAGTTCTAGAATACCCATATTGCTGCTGAAGGTAAGTCTGTGCTTGCATAATCACAATCTGTTCCGCTTACTTTTCGAAATCCGCTGCACAGGTAAGCGAAACAGGAACTAGACCACTCGGAACATCAGTCTGGTTATATGGGCCACAAACATTTCGAGATGATGTCTTTCAACGACCTCTCCCCATCAAAAGGAATAATCGATAACATAATTTGGATATCTTCGAAAAGGGATAATCTCTGTCTACCTCCTGAAAACTTTACTAGAAACTCTATTTTACTTGACAGGAAGTGTGTGTGTGTGTGTGTAACCTGGATGTACGAAAAGGTGAGATGGTGTTCTAGGGAGATGATTTGAGAAAGATATGGATGCAAATTGGAAGAAATAAAGTAACTGCACGAGTCAATGAGTGCTGATTAACCTTCCAGGAAAGTAATTAAAACTGCAGCAGCACCTGCGGAAACCCCTTCGAGTCCAACAGTAGAGACGTCCATCAATGTCGCGGTGTGTGTTGGAAAGTGGAGGAGAATAATCGAGAATGCAACAGGAATAAAAGGATTGGAAGCGTGGCGGACTCCGTAATGCCGCGGTCTGATCGGTGCTCCGCTGCACGTGAAAGAGAAGCAACCATCAGAAGTATGTTGGGAAGTAAGTCTACATTTCCATCTCGAAGGTTATTTACATTTATATTAAATTTCATTGCAAAAATCTAAGGGTTGCTTACACGGGGTGCTCTCCTGTCAATCGTGACTTTAATTGGTTCGGGAAGAAATTTTTCTGTGCGCATGCATGACGTCCCCCGGTGTCTGTGAAAGAGAGGGGAGGGGAGGAGGAACACTACATTTTAACTAAGTCAAAAGTTTACCCGAAAATGATTTTCGGGTTTGTTTTAAGGACGTGTTGCTTGTTCGCCCGTGATCTCGAGCTCTGCTTTACACCGATTCGTGTACACGTCTGGGAACGTGCGGTATCCTAAGTAACCCGCCTTCCCTTCCCTTCCCCAAGAACGCCTTCTTTGCATTTCGCAGTGAAAAGAAACAGTGACTGAACTATCCGACGGGTTGAAATACACTGCAACTTAATTTACAGTTGCTGAATTAATTTTATCGCAGGCTGACCATGGCAGAAACCAAAAAACTTTTCCATAAATGCGCATACAAATATAATCGGACGTGTCTCCTTCATTATTTTATCTCAGCTCGGTAGTTTTATACGATTGGACTGAAATTCACGACATACACTGTTGCTGAAACGCTACGAAACAACCATATAAACCCCAATCAAAAGAGCCCGTTTGATTGGTGTGTCGGCAGCACGCCAACTGGACTCATGAACGTCGAGTCTCCAGCGATGATTTCAGATAGTTTAAATCGGATTCAGGAGCCGCGTTCATCAGAATGGTGTGGGCAACCAGATTCCAAGCTGCTAAGAACCGGATGGAGGCACGTTAGTTCAATGTTGTCTTGAATCGATGTAAAGGTCTTCCCGTGTGTCCCCCGCCAAGAACTTTCACAACTGAAAGTTATCGAGACGAGATTTTGATTATTGTATTCGACCTTTTTAATTAGTCCACACTCCCTTTAATGGAACAAAACACGTGTCGTTACAGACAGCGGGTTCAAGTGGAGTTAGATTCGCTCAAACAAGATGAGGACGGCTGCGCTCCAGGTACACGCGCACTGTTGAAGACAAGGTGGTTGCCTCATTCGAATCGTGGGTGGCAAGGGGTTGCGGCCCTTCCTGTAAGCGCGTGGATTGGTCTCTACAGTTGGATAAGATAGATTGAAATCTGTTGGGCGTATTCTTTAATAGCCAAAAAGAGTCACGTGTGGCCAAAAAACTCCACGCTGTCCTTAAACGTTGATGTCAGTTCACATCTGCGTAGGGGAATACTTTGCTCAGCAGTTGTCCAATAATCGTTATTCTTGAATGGCAGGTTGGCCTTTCTTCGTGACCGCTGGCTCCGAAGAACCACCAAAGTAATTGCTGTGTTCCGATGAAATTGATTTGGAAATGGTGATTTCATCGGAATCCCCCGAATTTCTGTTGGCATCTTAAGATAAATCCTGGTGATTCAATTCGGAACTCCTCTGTAATATTTGAATTTGCTCAGCAGTCACTGTCGGGTAGACACAGGTTGCAGTGTAAAGTTCGATCCATCACTTAGAGAAGCTTTTACGATTTCTAGATGTGGTGAAAGGCGCTTGAAAACCTGCACGAAAACGAACTAATCTACTTTTCCTCGAGCTCACTATCTTATTAAAATCATCGAAAAGAGATATTTTACCGAACCGATGTAGGTTATAAGAAATTACCTGCCTCAGTCAAATCCTTCAGAATTTGCTAAATATTTTCAGAAATTGGGCAATTGTTGTGGTTTGGTGAATCGCATGCAGAAGTGATTAACTTTGCAAGAAATATGACTCCAGACTCTTTGATCATCTGTTGCACAGGCTTTGTTTTTTAAGTTTTCATAAAGCTATTGCCTGGATATTGTATGGAAAAACGAAGCTTACTATTGCGCTATCTAAGAACCCAATACTGTAGGGTAAGGAATTTCTTGACGGTTACTTGAGGAGCACTACACTAGATTTCAGAAGCATAAGACAGAATGGGAAAGATGCACCTTTGAACATGGTTTATGACTGTTTTTCTGTCTTGAATCGCTGCTGTATCTTGTTTGATTAACCATTTTGCTTTCTGAATTTTTTGAGCAACATATAAATAGTGGGCATTAAAGGAGAGATTTTTATCAAAAACAACTCCAAGGTCTTTGTGAGAGTAAATATTTGGGATTGGGACATCTGCAATTTTTATTTCAATGTGGTTGGGATGTTTCTGAAGGGAATAAGTAATTTGAGCAGATTTGCTTGCATTTATATTCAGATTTAGATCTTTCAGGTACTCGATGATTTCACAAATCTGTGAATTCGCATCATTGATAACTTTGCGAATATCATCACTGGCTTTGGAGATTATAAATAACTTTAAGTCATCGGCATAAGCCAGTAGATTGGGATTTTCTTGTAGAAGTGGTTGAAGAGATGCTGAAAATATAGTACTGGAGAGAACGGCTCCTTGGGGAATGCCTGTTGAGGTTGTGACGAGAATATTGTCAGTACTAGTGGGGAAGAGGAGAAGTCTGCGATTTAGGCTGTATTGAAGATAGGAAATAATCATTGTGTCAACGAGAAAATGATTTTTTAGTATTTGAAAAGCTTTTTTGAGATCTATGTTGTCGAAAGCACCTTTGATGTCAAAATAAAATACATCGCATTGTTCCTTATCTTGAAACGCAGTTTGGATGCGTACAATGGTGTCAGCTAGGCTTGTTGTTGTGGAGCGCCCTCTAGGACCATAATGCATGTTGACGGGTGCATTAGCGAAGCTTGCATGTTGAAGATATCGGAGCATGATTTTTTCAATAATTTTAGTAATTATTGACGAAACAGCAATTGGTCGATGGCCGGGGTGGTTATTTCTACAAGCTTTTTTAGGAATCAGCGTAATCCTGAAAGTTTTCCACTGTCTTGGAAGGAATGGCCGGCAGATGCACCTGGAAATTATATGCACTAACGAATCAATGATCTATACGCTGGGCAATCTAATAATAAAACGAGGGATGCCGTCAGGACCTGCACTACTACCAGGCGTAAAGTGTAAAGTGTGTTTGGTGTCAAGCGGCACCAGGGGTCTTCCCCATCTCCGCGCTGCTTGCATCGTGATGGGTGTGTCAGTTTACTGGAAATGCCAGAGATTCCAAGGTGTATGGATATTGTACATGTGTAGTGTTGTGTACCGTTGTTCATCTGGTCATTTAGCCGCTGGACCCCTACTGAGGCACAACGTTGCCCCACTTTCGCCCCGTGGAGGCAGACCAGGAAACACCAGTAGACTATAAGATTTACTCTGGCAGGTCCTGCCACCTAATTTCCTGAGATTTCAGTGGCTAGGACCTTAAAAAAAAAAAAAAAAAAAAATATATATATATATATATATATATAAAATATATATATACATACCCTTTAACATACCTTTTACATACCTTACACATATATTTTAACCCCTGGCTTTTTGGCCGTGAAGGGTATTAAAGATTATCTCTCTCTCTCTCTCTCTTTATGCGCTCGCGTGGAAGGGAGGCGCTAGGAACGGGAGGCCGAAAGTAGTGGGCGAATGTGGGTGAAGACTGGGGGGAAAGGGCGTAATTGGTTAACTGCACGCTGAACTGTATTCTTGTTCAAAAGTTGGTTAATTAGCAGGGCTTGACCGGGAGATGTATCATGTTGCACGCTGGCTGCTTGTTCATAAGAATTGAATTCTATAAATCTGTTTTGTATACATTTGTATCAAACTGGATTTCAGTGCAGGTGTCAGAACTGCTTGTTTTCATATTGCATCTTATCCATTCAGAAACTAGATCATGCTGTAAGGTAGCTGTTGTTTTTGTAGAAAGTGCTCTTTTATTGTGCTTTAGCGTGGACATAACATAATTTTTGTAGGACTGAATTTTTTTGAGTTGAAACAATGCTCTGCTCTTTTTATATTTTATGTGTGCTGATGAAGTGCCGTATTTCTTCCACTGTCTGTGGTATTTTTGCTTACTTTTAAAGTAAGGTTTCAGGTGGGATTTGAACCAAGGTTTGGAGTGAGAAGATATTCTAACAAGTTTGGATGCCGACTCTGTTTTCAGTTGATTCAGCCATTTTATAAGAAGAAAGGTGGCGTCCTGTATAGGAATATTTTTGAGAGAATCCCATCGATAGTATTTTAAGAGCTGCAAAAACTTTTCTTTCTGAAGGAATTTAATTGATGATATTCTTTTAGTGATTTCCAGAGGGGGGCGAGGATTCCCGTAGCAAATTGTTGCTTGCAGTTCCATATTTTTGTGGTCAGATTTAAATGTAATGTACGTACTAAGTTTTTCATGCAGTGGAAAGTTAGAGTATACAAGATGAAGCGCTTGATTACCTCTTGTAACAGGGACGTTGATTTTTTTAGCTCCTAGAACTAAAAATGAGTCGGACAGCAGCTTCATTTGTAGATTATATTTGGGCAGGGGAAGGTTAAAGTCGCCCATAATAATGATGTTAGTTTGAGGCTTAAGAACAGTAGTGATCCAGGTTATTACTTCATTAATGATGTCATCAGTAGGTTCGGGCAGAATATAAATATTATAAGTTTGAAGCAGAGAATCCTTAACTTGGATTAGTAGGGAAATTCCTTCAAAGTTGAAAATATTAGAGTTGTACGTGTTCAAAACTTTAAAATTGGATTTTAAAATTATTGCTGTCCCACCACCTCTACGATTAATTCTTGATGTCATGAATGGCGTGTAGCTGAGATTCTTCGGCAGTAGGAAAACATCTTGTAAAGATTCCTGCATCCACGTTTCAACTAAACATATGATGTCACGCGATTCTTCAACCATTAATGAAATAAGCGTAGACACTTTATTTTTGATGCTTCTTACATTTTGAAGAAAAATGCTGAGATGGACATTTGTGTTAGAAGAATGTTTGCAAACAGATGTATTAGATGGGAAGTTAAATGATGGATTTAGGATGAGAATTAGGAATATTATTCTCTAGCTATGCAGAGAATTCAGCAGATTGAGAATTAGTTGGTACCTTTTCACTAGAGTTGTTGACCGATCCTCCAATAGCTCCATAAAATGGCATGACGAGTAGACCATTTGGCCAGATATCAGGATTCAGATATTGTTGTAGGTCACAATTCTTCATCTCAATTCTAAATGATGAATATGTGGGATGTTTCGTTCTTATTTTGAACGCTCTACCTGGAATTTCTAGTTCTAATAGTACCTGGTCCATCTGCTGGGAAGTAGTATTGGGGTCTAGCTTGCTAATAAAAATTTTACTACTTATAAGCGTCCAACTATTTCTGTTTCTAATTTTAATACAAGACTGCATATTTCTTGTTCCTATTATGCTTGCATATCTGTTGTTTCTGCGGGAAAACTTAAAACTTGGGGAGTTCGTAGGCAAGCTATTACGGGAAGGCACTTCACGGTTCCAATAAAAAAAGTGCAGCCATTATCAACCCACTGCAGGATGGAAGCCTCCTCAACAATTCATGCTGAGGGAAATGGACCATAACCTGCCACGCTGGTCCATTGCAGGTTGGCAGACCGACCGTATTCAGCAGTCAGGGGCTTGAATCCCGGTCTGCTCAAAGAGTGCGTGCTACTGCACTCCCGCTCCTGACCACTCGGCTACGGAGGCCTTGTTCGAATAAGTCCTTTATTTCATTCAAAAATTGAGGTTTCTCGCTTCGATGTTCGCGTCATAAAGTGTGACGTTATAATTCCTGTTATTTGTGTTTGAGTGCTTTATTATATGTTATTTTACTTCGCAAAATTCAGTTAAATTTTCTGATTCTATTGATAGGCGTGTGCATATCGGTGATTCTTTCCCTCGAGAACGCTCCTTCTTGCAGGCAGTGAATAATCAACAGTGACCTCCTCGTTAATTTTGACGTAAAATGAAGTCCAGTCGGCTCAGACTAGCTTTTTGGAACCCCAGGTAAGCTTATGCAGGCAATTTTCATGCTTTATTTCTCGAATTATTTAATTTTTAAACTATGCTGAATCTTGGGCCCAGACACCATCACTTATAAATATACCCGTACATTGAGTCAGTTTTGTATTTCGAGGACCTGTCTTGCGGGCCACTGGCTGCTTTTCATATTATAATATCGTTTGAATCATCCGAGCATTTTAATGAATGTGAACGTTCCAGTATAAAAACCCCAGAGGGCGAGTCTTAATCAGCGCGATCCTTCTTTAGGATCCACTTCCAAGTCGATTATAATTTCTGCGAACGTTCTTTAAATTATTTTTATATTGGAACAACTGAGATTAGCAACAAACAGCGAGAAGTACTGAGCCCATGCAAGTTGCTAAAGCGGAGTGTTTATCTTTTATCTATTCTTTAAGAAAGCACCAACAAAATTACACAACCGTAAGTGTTCTGAGACTCACTTGATTTGTACGAATGCTTTTCCGAATTCTTTCAGATGGCTAGCGATTCATTTACGATTCCTTCCTCAACTTGAATTTATACCCCCCCCCCATGTGTGTAGCCTCAGCAAGTGGAAGAATACCCTTAAAATTCAGCTTACTCAATCCATTCAAGGCTTTAAACACCTCATCAGATCTCCCCGCAGATGCTTGGTCAGAGGACGCTGCAATTTGTTTGCAGAACTGGAGCCTGTCTAGGTAAGAGCACCCTTTTATTCCCTTCACCAATCTAGTTTCTCTCCTCTCTCGCTCTGCACCCGTCCCAGCAGATCTAAATCCTTCTTAAAGTGAGGCCCCCAGACCTGCATACGGTATTCTACTATAGGTGCGGACTAACCATGTCCTTGTACAAAAGGATAATCACATCCTTATCCCTGCTAGAAAAGTTTCTTTATACCACTGACAAAACCCGATGAGATGTCCTGACAGCATATCTGCACTGCTCAGAGACTTTCATGTCTGGCTGCAGAATTACCCCCAGGACATTTCAATCTCCACTACAGTGAGTGTAGCACCATACACTCGGTACATTTCTCTGGAGTTACTGCTACTCATGCGCAGTACCTTGCATTTGTCAAGGATAAACATCAACTACCATTTCTCAGCCTATCGACCCAATTTTTGTAGACCATGCAGTAGCTAACCTGATGATTGGCGTTAACCACGTTGTCAACCTTTGTCATCAGAAAACTTAGACATTAAGCCTGATATATCTTCATCAATATCACTGATAAATATTTACCACATATACAATGGGCCTGGCGTTATAGTTATATAACGCTCTTAGTTAAATAACGTTAGTCCACGAAGAGCAGCGGCTCACTGATAACCACTCTCTGTCTTCTTCCACTTAACCATCCCTTTATCCATAGCAGTAACTTGCCCTTAATGTCACATTGCTCCAGGTTGTATATCAGTCCTTTATGTGCAACAGTATCAAAAGCCTTCCTGAAATCCAAATATATGATATCAAAATTATTTTTGGCATCCAGTCAAAAGTCTTGGTCACTGGGTCATCAAATTGGTTAGACAAGACCGCCGCTTAAACAAATCCATGCTGTGACTGTAGTATAACTGCATTACTGTCCAGTGACCCTGCATTACTTATTTAACCAGTGATTCCATTTACCTGGAACAAATGTTAAGCTAACAGCTCCGTAATTAGTCGTGTTGCCTTTTAATCGTCATTTATGAATTGGGGTTACAATTGCGCATCTCCAGTCTACAGGGACCTCCTCTAAATCCAAAGATGCTCTTATAATTAAGGCTAAAGGTTTGCTTACCTCCTTTGCTGCCTCCCTTAATATGACTGGATAGATCCCATTCACCCCACGGGCCTTTTTCCGTTTAACTTGAACAGTTTCTCTTCCACTTTCCTTTCAGTTATTAAAAAGCTATTTAGCACCCTCTTGTAGTTTGATAAATGTCTCCAATCCCTCCCCTAAAGAATTCCTTATGTGTGAAAAGAAATGCAAAACACTCGTTTAATATTTCAGCAACTTTAGCAGGGTTATCAACTGTTAACTCTACTGTTGGCGCCTCCGTTGCCAGATGGGCAGGAGCAGCAGTGCGCAGCACACGCTTCTTGATTAGACCTGGGTTCGAGCCCGTGACCACCAAATACGGAGGATGCGGAAAGGTCAGGGAATGACCACCGCATATCCCCGGAGCAATATGGCTTTAGTTGCTAATGCTCCTAAAAACCAAATAACAAACAAACAAACCTTCTACTGTTAATATAAGCATAGAAATTCTTGCTGTTTTTCTTAGCATCCCTTAGCAAAGATTTCTCGTAATCTGCCTTCGCCTGCCTAATCTCATTTGTTACCTGATTACAGACTAGTTTATATCTGCCATAGGCTTCTGCGTTGCCTGACAATTTATGTGCATCCCATGCATATTTCTTCTCTGCCACGAGTATCATTAGTTCATCTGACATCCATTTAGGCCTAAACCTTGAACAATATTTCTTAATAGGTATGAAACTTTTAGTAGCTTCCACGATTAATTCCTTGAATGCTTCCCACTTAGAATTTTCTTGGTAACATCAGTTGGTCCCACTGTACACAATTTAAAAACTGTTTGAGACCCCTGTACTTACCTTTACGGAAACAAAAACCCTTTCCTTTAGCCTTGATGGTAGCTACATCTTTAAGTAAATCCCACTTCAGTACACTGTGATCACTGCCACCTGGTGGTTCCTTTATCCGCAAATTCTTAATGCATGAAGAATCACTGCTGATAACCAAATCAAGACTATTGCATCCCAGTGTTGCCATTTTAGCGGTTTTCCCGCTAGATTTAGCGGAATTGCTTCAGGTTTAGCGGATTAAAATATGAAATAGCGGATAGCGGATTTTTTAGCGGGAAGAGTATAAATGTTTAGCATTTTATATATTTTGGCAATGTAACATTTAAATTAAGAAATATTTATTTAACAAATATTAAATTAATTGTTCAAGTAATTATTTAATTAACAATAAAAATATTTCATAATTGAAATGTTTTATCGATATACATCGTAAACATAGTAGGGATATCATATTTCATAGTTTTTTTTTTGTTTTTTTTTTATAAAGCGAAGAATCGGTTTTATATTATTCTGGAATTTCCCTGAGGAGAACCCCAACAATTTTACGTAGTTACGCCCGCGGTCAAACGACCTGACCGTTGGGTCATAGCTTTAATTGTTGAATCAAATCTAAAAATGTGGGAAAAATTCTAATGACGCCTTTTTTTGAAACCGCGAAGAAATGGCATTGAATAATTTTTATTCGTCGTATTTGATTGGCTTCCAAGAAATGCGATCCGAATTACCGACATAACATTAAAAGTCATTTAAAAACTTTCAAACATATTAAGTCAGTAGAAGAACCATTTTCACCTAATAGATCAGGCAACCAATCTAAATTAAATTTTCCCACCAAGAATTTACAAACAGTGGAAGCTGAAGCAAAGTTAAGTTTGTTTGTTTGTGCTCACTCGTCAATACTGGCAATAGACCACCTTGGTGAATTATGTAAGAATGCATTCCAAGATCAAACAGCCAAAACTTTAAAAATTCATCGAACAAAATGCAACGGCGTTATAAAATATATCCTACACCCCCACTTTCAGAAAGATTTATTATAGTCAGTGCTCAATGGCTTTTCAAATTATAGTTTGTTACTAGATGAATCAAACGATATTAGTGTAACAAAACTATTAGGTATTGCAATTGTGTATTATGATGAGCAATTCGATAAAAGAGTTTCTACATTCTTAGCTCTTGTAGAATTAGTATGTAACGCTGAAAATATTTCAAATTCAATTAAAATAACGCTGGAAAATTTTAAACTTCCTTTAAATAAATAAATGAATTTTATGTTTATACTCCGGGACGACCAAACGGTCAGAGGGGTTAACAAGATACACAGAATACAAGAAACAGTACCGTATTCAGCAGTCACGGGCTTGAACCCCGGTCACTCAAGGCACGTGTACTTATGCACCCGCGCGCCTGACCACTAGGCTACGGCATCAGAGCCAGTCTGTTTTCAGTATCATTTAATCTACCTTCCATAATTACAATATACCAAAAATAATATGAAGAATTAGCTGAAACGATTTAAACCAGAATTTAAATAATTTGTGGGCTTTGGGACAGATAATGCTAGCGTTATGATTGGAGTTAATAACAGCGTTTATACACATTTGAAGTCCGATGTACCGAAATTGATATTAATTAAATGCGTATGTCATTCTCTGCAATTAGCAGTATCTCATGCAACCCGCGAAACATTCCCTAGAAGTCTAGAATTCATGATCGCTGAAACTTATAATTGGTTTAGTAAATCCACTAGCTGACAAAATCAATTCAAATATTTATACAGTGCCATAAACGATGGTGTAGATCCGAAAAAGATAGTTCATTCGTGTCAAACAAGGTGATTATCCATTGAAGTTGCTATAACAAGAATTTTAGAACAGTATATTGAAATAAAAGCCCATTTTGAAATAACTCGTTTGACTGGCAAACGTTATACTGCATAACTTCTTTATTCAATGTTCAAAGATGAAAGTAATTTCGCGTATATTTTATTTTTAAAACCTATCTTATCTGAAGTACAAAGAGTAAACAAATCTTTTGAATCAAATTGAAAAAAATGAGCAACAGTATATAAACATTACTCTTGTTAAATGGGAAAACATCAACAATACAATGAAGTTTTGGTCAGAAGTTTAGAAATATCGAGATGCAAGCGGTGAAAATCCATTTAAAGAAATTAGCCAATTTGCATTGGGTATTTTAATTTTGCCATTATCCAATGCAGATGTGGAAAGAATATTCAGCAACTTAAATCTAGTAAAAAACAAAACACGCAACAGAATGAGTGTTGGCATGGTTAATGCAATCTTATCAGTACGATACGGGCTCAAAAGAGTTGAGCCCGTATCGTACTGATACAGGCTCAAAAGAGTTGAAAAGTGTTGTAAAAATTGTTTTACCTGAAGAAGTGCTTCGCAAAATAGGTACACAAGAAGCATATGATGAGGAGATATTGAATTTCGAAATTAATTTAGATTTTTAGATATTGATTTTATATTAAAAACAGAAAATAAATAACTATTTATATATACTATTTGTTTGTTTGTTTTTATTCACTACAAAGTACAAACAAATGAAAATTTTAAAAATTTGGCGGGTTAAGTGTTAAAAATAGCGGATTTTGAGTATGCGGCTAGCGGGAAATATTATTAAGAGTTGGCAACACTGTTGCATCCTCTTTTATTCCTCTCTAACATGCTGCTGTAGAAAACAATCATAAAAAATCTACAAAAGTCTTGTTAGTGTGCAAGTGAATATCACAAGTTCCAGTCAATATCTGGGAAATTAAAATCCCCATTATAAGACAGTCTGATTTACTGGTCCACTCCATTTCCCTGTACAGTTCCTTATTATACTCATCAGAGTCATTAGGCCTATAACACACTCCTACTCTCATTTTTGCTTTCCCAGTGCTTATGTCACACCAAACTGACTCAACATTGCACTGCCCACCCATGTCAAATGGTGCAAATATCCTTGCACCCTTTCTCCTGTTAGCAAGCTCCGATCACGCTGACAAAAATTCTACCCCTTGCACAATCTCCCTCTCCAGGGCCAAATTGATTGAAAAGGCTGTCACCATATACTCCCTCCTGTTGTATCTGGGATGAATTGCAGACACTTTCAAATTCAATCCTAACTCGCGACTTGTTTTCAACATTAACCTGTACTTGTTAAGTCCCCAGATCTCCACTTAATGTCATTAGTGTCAACGTGTATAACATCACCTTTTGTGTCCTTAAAAGATGATATCTGCTCTACAACGTCATCAACTTGTTCCCCTTAGTTCTGTTTCACCTATCCTTTTTTTTTGCGCAACAAAATTCCAGTCTCCCAGACAATAGAGTCACCTGATTCAGTGTTCCATTTCGGATCAAAGCTGTTAGCTTACTTTTGTTAAATGTTTCAAGACTTGCAAGTGTTCAATTAAAATTTCTTTTCTGAACAAATTGTTTCTTTGTATCGCATATTTTATTATTTACAGACCGTAGACACTTTGTGATTTCGCAGAGTATATAAAACCTAAAATTAGGACAGTCGTACACTAAAAAGATGGACTACAGGTAAAGAACCTCAACACGAAGGCCAGAAGCAAAAAATGTGTGTTTATTTTCTTTTATTGCGGCATCCAAGCACCCGTGATAAATAATAGAAAACAAGAGGGAGGTCATAAAACATCGGGAACTGAATCGTGTAATTTATAAATTATTTAAAAAACGAAAATAAATAAACAATTCTGAGTTTATATTGGCACGAGGAGTGTTAGACAGTGCAGAGAGTTGATATATTCTTCTGTCCTTCACAAAAGTCTACATCGTACTGTTTGCAAGAAGTGCCGAAGCCCGCTCTTACCGAGGTCCAATTTGTTTTTATGTTGCCGTGTAGATTTGATGATGGCTTTTCAGTCGGTACACAAAAACAGATCAATAGGCGTTTGTGTACCGGGTCACGTGTTCCTATAATGGCGACGTACATCGAAACAACGCAAATCGGACATTTTTTTTCACAAAAAGAAGACGCGCTCCCCCGTTAAAACCAGCATCACATTTTTGGGCTCACTCACTTAAGTTTAACTTAAATACTCATTCCTAATTAAATAAGTGCTCGTTATTCAGAACAAACATTCGAAGAACCCGAGGCGCCAAGTGTCTGTACGACTTTATAGGGCAGTTCTACTGAGTCTCCATGGAGATAGTTTTTCTCTTCCAGTTATGATTATTTCGTTAAAGTGGCTCTACTTTCTTAAAAGAACTAAGGAGAGAGTCCAGAAAAAGGGAAGTACTTTTTTCTTTAATTTAAATTAGTCCTCACCACCAATTATATAATTGTATAATAGTACCAACATTTGCTGATGACACAGCAGAACTTTTAACCGATGAAAATCCAATAATTGCAACAGAAGGATTACAAGAACAGCTTTTAACCAGACACAAGCTTGGCAAAAAAAAATGGCGCATGAAAAGCAATGAGACGAAATCTACTCGTGTTACATTCACAATGAGACTGGAAACATGCCCAACAGTGAAATTAAACGGCCACGCCATACCGCAAGCAGACAATGCTAAGTACCTTGGAATCCATCTAGACAGACGCTTAAATTGGAGAAAACACATTTGGACAAAGAGGAAACAACTTGGTCTAAAGGCTAGCAAGTTGTATTGGCTTCTTGGAAGGGATTCCAAGTTAACATTGGCAAACAAGCTATTTATATGCAAAGTCATACTGAAACCCGTGTGGACCTATGGCATCCAGCTTTGGGGTACCGCCAGCACCTCAAACATAGAAATACTACAATGCTTTCAATCAAAGATGCTGAGAACCATTACCAACTCGCCCTGGTACGTTACCAATAAAATGATACATAGAGACCTGAACATGTCAACGGTAAAAGAAGAAATACGCAATTACAGTGCGAAATACCAACAACGACTAGAAGTGCATCCAAATTACCTGGCGATGAACCTGTTGGATAACAGCGAAGTTCCCAGAAGACTAAAACGCCAACATCCGCTGGATTTAGTGTAGTGCTTAATGTTTTAATTAAACTAATCTATTCGGTGTGAATGCAGTCGCCAGTGATTAAGTCAACTCAATAGAAGTGTCGTCGCTGGAAGTCTCCTTCATTCAAGACAATCCTACTGACATCAGATTTATTTAATGTTCGTTATCTCGAACAGATTTTAAATGAACATTATAGTAAAAAAAAAAAAAATAGTCATACTCTCTGTACTAATCGGTACGCTTGACCACTAAGTGGCACTGCTCCCAACTCCCCGCGGTGGGGCCAATAACCTGGGTGGAAAATATCCCCAGATAAAGGGTCAAACATGAGTACCAATAATTCCTACACGACCCCAACATTATTAAAACTGTCAAACGGCAGAAAATCGAAATTAAGACAAACTCGGCTGGGGCCTTTCTAATCATGCATTCGACCAACGCATTCACTACAGGCAAACTATCACTATCAGGATTCAGAAAGAACTGCAAAGTATAGCTGGATCTCCAAAGACTGTCAAGTCATTGAAAACATTAACTCGAAACACTCACAGCGACTACTGAGGCCGTTGTGGAGGATTTCCTGTTACGGTGTTCCCGCATACATTATCAAACACAACGAAGGAAGTAGTGTCTGCTTGAGATTTCCTTGGTGTTTCAGCAGAGGAAATCTTGACCGAATTTAAAGATCAAGATGTGATTGAGGTAAAAAGAATCTTAAACAGGCGTGAACATAATATTTTCAACCAACGCGCAATATAATTCTTGCATTTAACTCGCCGCAGCGTCCCACATCAATCAAAGCTGGATACTTAACTTGCAACGACAGACCTTGCCTTCCAAAACCTTTGAGATGTTATAATTGTCAAGAGTTTGGACACGCACAAATGCCTTGCAGAAGAAACCCCATTTGTGCAAAATGCGGATCCTCAGAACGCAATTGTTAAGACGGCAACGCCTCCTAGATCAAATGCCCAAATATAAACAAGACCATGCAGCCTATTCAAAGAAGTGTGATCGGTGGAAAATTGAAAAATAAAGTATAACGCAGCGTATCTTACCAAGAGGCTAAAAGAAGTGTCATTCCACATAACACTCGAAAACCAATATACGCACATAATGCTCGTGAATACATAATACCTCCTAATGAATCTTTCTGCTAGAATTAATTCCAACAGTCAGTACAGGATCAAGCAATCGACAAACCCAGTACATGTCCCACCCGAACACTTCCTTTCCTATCAGAAAGGTAGGGAAAAGGAAATCTTAACAGAACAAGAGTGTGTAACGGTGATATGCACGTTGAGAGGTGGAAGAGGAGGAAGTACTAGACCTATTTATCAAAGAAGACATGAATACAGGTAAACCATTTTTTTTTCTGAAAAAGGAAGAACCAAAAGCAGACAAACTCAGAGCTTCAGTCCTTCGAAAGCAAGCGGATGGCGTATCAAAAAAAAAAAAAAAAAATAATAATAAATAAGTAACGGACATTTTCAGAAAAGACAGGATACAGCACGGCACAACAGTAGGAGAGATGTGCCCGTTCTTGTCAACTGTCATATTCGTACAGAACAGTTACCACTTGGCACTCCTCTCGAAGCAGTACCCACCCGAGTAGCCATTTATATACGCATAACTGCGTGTTCTCTATGAAAATACAACATGCAGCACAATGAACTTAACGATCTGATATCATAATTACCTTTACTGTGCTTCATCCAGGACTGTGGGCAACGAATTCACAGACCACAAGGGAAAGTTCATTGAACAACTGACAGTAATCTCTTTATTCTTAATGATGGATAGCCTACATACATACATCCCGTCTTGGACAAATACTACAATTGATATGTCCTCCAAGTCTTTTCCCCCTTGTTCAAGAGGAATGAAACTGTGCATCACCCCCCCCACAGCCAGCGACCATTCTCCAATTACAATCAACCTGCTATGCAAAACCACAAATCTCCTACAGTGATTTGGAGCAAAACTCCAAATCTCCTCTGACAGATTGAAAACTCCAAATCTCCCGAAGAGAAATCTGAAATGGAAACTTGAGAAAGCAGATTGGAAAAAATATCGAACTTTAGCAACGCTGGATTTGCAGACAGTTCAACAGTTCACCCAGCGAACCAATCACCTATATTACCAAAAAAAAAAAAAAAAAAAAAGTGAGACGCTGCTGATAATGCCATACTGAAAACATCTGCAAAATTATCAATACACCCCAAAATTGTGCATCACTGACTGTTTTATTTTGTTCCCGTTTGGCCTTATGGCCAAACGGGAACAAAATAAAACCTGCAACAGCTTCCGCCGCAACGGTATTGCAGCAAGCACATTCAATACAAACGAGCACAAATTTGAAGAGCCCAAAAAGGCCTCTTGGGTGTGTTTTTCCGCAGCAATAAATAATAACGCCACCTCCCAACAAATCTGAAAAGCCATCAAGAAAATAAATGCATGAATTAAAAAGGAGGTTATCAATATTGGGCACAACGCTGTTACATCAGACTAGATAATTAAACAACCGAGTGAGATTTCTTTACAATCACTTCTAATTCTCTACCATCGAATCTATAAAGAAAATTGCTTCTCAGAACAGTGGCTCCATGCTGTAGTCCTTGCTCTCTTGAACCCGGGAAAAGACCCGACCAATCCAAGTCATTACAGACCCATTGCCTTAACTAGCTGCTTCCGCAAGATTTGGAGAAAGTGGTTAACCACAGACTTATACGGTATCTAGAAAATTATAAGCTTCTACACCCAGTCCAAAATGGTATCAGACGAACAGAACCTCATTAGATATTTTCGTAAAATTGGAACACTCAAAATACGAATTGCTTTTTTTTTTCGATCGGAACACCAGTTTACTGTTTGCTTTGATATCAGCAAAGCCCACACTGCCTGAAATTATGGAATTCTTAATCAGACACGGATTAAGTGGACAACTGTCCATCTTCATTCAGAACGTCCAGCAACACCTCAATTTTCAAGTGCTCTTTAAAACGGCATTAATCTAAAATTTTCCTAAAGGAAGAAGGTGTGCTTCAGGGTTGGTACTGAGTTCTACTCCGTTCTTAGTCGCAACGAACTCTACAGCAGAACAACCACCAACCACATAGTGTGCATAGTGTGCATAGTGTTAGGGTCAGGCGCCACCTGTGATTTCTCACATCTGCGCCATATGTACGCTGTGAAGAAATACAGAACTACTGTAAATGCCAGAAAAGTGTTGTCTGTTGTATATGACATATTGCGTTAGGTTCTGTTGGGTGTCCTGGCATTTGGCCGCAGGGCCCCTGGTGGGACCTCACGTTGCCCGCACACACCGCTAGGAGGTAGCCAGGCTGCCCATTATTCTCTGGCTAGTCTCCGCCAGGGTCGCCTGAGCGTCCTGGACGAAGACCAAGTTAAAAAAAAAAAAAAAAGAGAAGAAGAGAAGAGAAGGTCTGGGGAACAAGAGGAAGAGGGATCTGAATGTGAGGAACAAGCTAAAGTGGACAGATAGAGAAGGCAGTCCACCCGAGTAAGGAGAAATAGGGGATGGGTAGAGGGATCAAAAGTCACAGGGGCAGGCGCCACTGTGCGAGTGCCAAAGGCCAAGCACTCTCTGGGAGTCAGCTTTTCAAGGAGTGCCAACCATGTCTTACTCTTTTATCAGTTTGGGAAAATGCTATCCGACCCCAGTTTGTGTTTGCACTTGAAGGTCGTTGTTCTGAGCAGCTCTAAGTTCAGCAAACTTTGCCCGTCTGATGGTAAAGACAGCTTGTGCGTAACTCGTTAAGGCTTTGTATGTCGTTTCATTCTGAAGCAGGTATGTTTCATGATTACGAGGGTTCTCCTGGATTTCAGTTAAAAATTTGAGCCACAATCATCGTAAGCAGGGCACTCATACATGAGAGGCCCCCATGACTCCTCTTCGCCACAGTGGCAGAATGGATTGCTTTCAATTCCCATTGCTGTCAATTTTTGTTGAAAGGGCCCATGTCCTGTGATCAGGAATGTAACTTGCAGACCAGGTGAAAACCAGGAAGGAGACTTCGGGAAAGTCATGTCAATGGATGGGAGGAATCTTCTGGTAATTTCTCCTTTGGGCGTGGTTTCCCATGAATGCTGCCAAATTCCTTGAAGGTGTGTGAAGATACGTTTTCTTTCTTGTTTCAGGTCATTGGTAAGCTGCAGTTGAAGATTTAACAACTGTGTCGGAATTCCCTTCTTTAATCGATGGTAAAGTTCCCTTTTAATCACCTCAAGATAGAGTGGCAAGCATCCAGTAATAACCTGTAGGGCAGGGGTGCTGACATTGCGACATGCCCTGCAGATAGATAACATCATGAATCTTTGTATTGAGTCAAGTTTACGCTTGTTCTTTTCCAGGATGGCCTTTGTACACCAAACTGAGGCTCCATAACACACAATTGGGAGAAACGCCGCTTTATAGATGAGAGACAAAGCTTTATGCTTCAAACCCCAGTCCGCTCTGCTGACTCTTCTTATCATAGCCGTATACTTTCGGATTTTTGTGGATAAGTACTTCAGATGAGAGTGAAAGGTAAGACCGGTGTCAATGTAGATTCCCAGGTATTTGACTTCTGTGTAGAGACGTATAGGGATGTTATTTAACTTCATTGTTGGAGGCCTGCGTATTTGTAGCTTTCCTTTGAGGAGAATCGATTTTGTTTTCTCACCAGAAATTGAGAGGTTGTGGAGTGCTGCCCAGTTTTGGAGATTTTCCAGAGCTGTATTTGCTTTTGCTTCCAGTGCCGCTCTTGTGTCACCTTGCACCACCAGAACAAGATCATCAGCGAAGGCTAAGGGTCTGGCTCCACCCAGGTCAAACCCCAGGAACTCGTCCAGAACAATGGACCAGAGAAATGGCCCAAGGACAGAGCCCTGGGGGCAACCCCGGTGAACGCATCTTGTCATAGTCTGGTATTTGTTTACAACTTGTAATTTTCTATTGCTGAGATAGGATTTTAGACTATTGTATAGGTTTTTGGACGTGTTTGCCTGCCGAAGCCTCCGAAGGACACTGGGCCACCACAGTCGATCGAAGGCACCAGCAAAGTCCACCATGATGGCTAGAGTATACTTTGAAGTTGTATGTGTGGCCTGGGTAATCAAGTTGTGTATAGCGTCTTCAGTGCTGGAGCCTGTCTTGAATCCAAACTGACATGGTGAGGTGAGTTGCTTATCGGTATAGCAGATGGAAAGGCGATACAGCAGAAGTCGTTCTAGAAGCTTGGCCAAAACGGAGAGCAGAGCAATTGGTCGGTAGGAAGCAGGAAGTTGGGGCGGTTTATCTGGATTTTTCAGGATCAGCTTGAGAGTAGCAGTCTTCCAGGGTACAGGGAAAGTTCCTTCAGCAAGGCACCTGTTGAGGAGGCTCAAGAGTGTGGTGGGATAGACTTCAGCGAATTTCTTGACTACGTCGACTTCGAGTAAGTCAGCACCTGGCGTTTTGCCATCTTTCATTTTAGCCAGAGCCATATTCATCTCTAACATAGTGAAGGGCGGTTCCGTAGCCTCTGGCTGATAAGCTTGATTACTGTCGATGAACTGCTGCTGCTCCAGTGACATCGCTGTAAATTCAGTAGGGTAAATGGAATCAAGAATATTGTTTATTGAGTCAGTCCAGGTAAAGGTTGAAGAGCCATCCGGTTTGAGAGTTGTACTAAGAACCTCACCTCTAGGCAGCCTATTGGTGACGATGCGGAACACGATGCCCCATGGGTCTTCATTGCCAATAGTAGAGACCAGGGTGTGCCATGATTCCTTCTTACACTTACGAATTTCCTTGGTGTACATGTTTCTAACTACCCGATATGCCTCCCGGGCAGCTTCAACCTCATGTGGGGGAAGATGAGCACGTGCACGTTGGTAAGTTTTCCTGGCTTGTTGTGCCCTCTTTCTTAAGTCCCGAAGGTCTGTATTCCACCAGGCGACAGCATAGCGGTATGGCCTCCTACGCGGAATGGACAGATCACAGGCACTTTTGATGATGGTAGTAATATTGCGTACACAGTGATCTGGCGAGAGTGAAGCCGGTAGAGGAACATCATCCGGTAGCCTTCTGGACAGTTCCACAAGGAAGCGTTGCCAATCCGCTTTTTTGGTATTATAACGCACAATGTCCTTTGGAATCGATGCGACGCGTTCCACCGAGCGAACAAGGGAGAATGTGATCGCTCTGTGGTCTGAAGTGGTCCAGGACTCCCAACCACAGTGGGCACAGCAACGTTCGTTGATTAATCAGCGTCTCCTGCCACTCCCAAAACATGCGGACGGTAGACTGAGACGGCTACAATGCGCCATCAACAAAGTTAGCTCATTGGCGCAAGCATATGGGTTCAAATTGTCTGCTCAAAAAAACTGCAGGCATCCATTTCTGTCGCTAGCGCAATCGCCACCCAGATCGCAAATTGACACTGGACGGTCAACCAATTCCGGTGCACAAAAGTTTGATTTTTGGGAATCATATTTGATCGCAAACTTACCTTTCTGGACACATTAAATTGTTTAGAACTGCCTATCTGAAAAAGCTGAATATTCTTTGGGGCCTCTCATCCACCAAGTGGGGGGAGCTAATCACCTTAACCTACTCCGATTATACCGAGCTCTAATAAGGTCCAAGCTATAGAGTGCCAGTGCAGTATGTACAACCTCCTAAGCCCTCAAACCATACAAGGAAGTCAACTAAAGATGCATCCGCCCAAACGGATGACGCTCCCTCTCTGTCCCCCCACCACTGCCTTCAACAGCCCCAAACAATGCTGGCCAAATGGTCTACTCGTCATGCCATTTTATGGAGCTATTGGAGGTTTGGTCAACAACTCTAGTGAAAAGGTACCAACTAATTCTCAATCTACTGAATTCTCTGCATAGCTAGAGAATAATATTCCTAATTCTCATCCTAATCCATCATTTAACTTGCCACCTAATACATCTGTTTGCAAACATCCTTCTAACACAAATGTCCATCTCAGCATTTTTCTTCAAAATGTAAGAAGCATCAAAAATAAACTGCCTACGCTTATTTCATTAATGGTTGAAGAATCGCGTGACATCATATGTTTAGTTGAAACTTGGATGCAGGAATCTTTACAAGATGTTTTCTTACTGCCTAAGAATCTCAGCTACACGCCATTCATGACATCAAGAATTAATCGTAGAGGTGGTGGGACAGCAATAATTTTAAAATCCAATTTTAAAGTTTTGAACACGTACAACTCTAATACTTTCAACTTTGAAGGAATTTCCCTACTAATTCAAGTTTAGGAATCTCTGCTTCAAATTTATAATATTTATATTCCGCCTGGACCTACTGATGACATCATTAATGAAGTAATAACCTGGATCACTACTGTTCTTAAGCCTCAAACTAACATCATTATAATGGGCGACTTTAACCTTCCCCTGCCCAAATATAATCTACAAATGAAGCTGCTGTCCGACTCATTTTTAGTTCGAGGAGCTAAAAAAATCAACGTCCATGTTACAAGAGGTAATCAAGCGCTTCATCTTGTATACTCAATTACTCCCAGGTCTTTTTAATTTTTTACCACCCTGAGTGTAGTACCACAGAATTGATGTTACTCCGAGATTACTGCTACCAATACGTAGCACTTTGCATTTGTCAATGTTAAACTTCAGTTGCCACTTCTAGACCCATCTTCCCAACTTTTCCAGATCCTGTTGCAGTAGCACACTGCCATTAGTGTCATTAACAACTTATTAATGACAGTAATGTCATTAACAAGTTATCAACCTTTGTATCATCTGCAAATTTGGACATTAAGTCTGATATACCTTCGTCAATATCATTGATAAATACACAAAATAACAATGGGCCCAACAACGAATCCGGGGGGGGGAGGGGACTTCACTAATTACATTAGTCCATGAAAAGCAGTGTCCATTGATTACCACTCAACCACCCTTTTATCCATTGTAGCAACTTACCCTTAATACCATTCTGCTTTAATTTGTGCAGTAGTCTTTCACGTGCAACAGTATCAAAAGCTTGCTTGAAATCCAAGTATATGATATCAGAATTATTTTTTGCATTCAGTTCCTTTGTGACCACATAGTAGTATCCAATCGAATTGGTGACCCAAGACAAGTCATTGGTTACCTCTTTAACCAATGACTCCATTATTTTCCCCGGAACAGAAGTTATTACAGACCTGTTAAACTAACAGGTCGGTAATTAGTCGTGTTACCCTTTGATTCTCCTTTAAGAATTGGGGATACATTTGCACATCTCCGGTCCGTGGTGGCCTCCACTCAGTCCAAGGATGCTCTCAGAATTATGGCTAAGGATATGTTTACTTCCCTCATTGCCTCCTTTAATATAAGTGGATAGATTCTATCCACCCCAGGTGCCTTTTTTATGTTTATCTTCAACAATTTCTTTTCTACTTTAATTATGTGTGAATGTAGATGCAAAATACTTATTCAGTTTATCAGCTAACTCAGCAGGATCATCAACATTTTAACCATCGATATCAAGTGGGCCAATCTGATTCATCCCCTTCCTTCTAGAGATTACACAAGTAAAGAAGTCTGTGCTGGTTTTTTTTTTGTATTCTTTGCCAAAGATTTTTTTTTAATTCGCTTGCCGAACCTCCTTTGTGACTTGATTACAGACTAGCTTATATCTACCATAGGCATCTGTGTCTCCTGATAATTTAGATGCATCCCATCAATATTTCTTCTCTGCCACGAGTCTCATTAGTTCATCTGGCATCAATTAAGGCCTAAACCTTGAACAGTATTTCTTAGTTGGTATGTAAAGCCTAGTAGCTTCCACGATAAGTTCTTTGAATGCTTCCCATTTAGAATTTGCTTTTGGTAACATCATCAGTTGGTCCCACCGTATAGAATTTAAATACTGTCTCAGTCCATCGTAGTCGCCTTTACGAAATCAAACTTTTCCTCTGATGGTAGTTACCTCTTTGAGTAAATCCCACATCAGTACACTGTGATCACTGCCACTTAGTGGTTCCTTTTTCTGCAAATTCTTAATGCACGAATAATCACTGCTGATAATCAAATCAAGAGTATTGCTCCCTCTAGTTGCCTCCCGAACATGCTGATGTAGAAAACAATCATCAAATAAACCCACAAAAGCCTTGCAGTGGGCCGGTTACCCACTCTCAAGTTCCAGTCAATATCTGGGAAGTTAAAATCCATTATAAGACATTCTGATTTACTGGTCCACCCTATTTGTCTGTATAACTGTTCTTTGTACTCATCAGAGTTATTCGGCCTATAACACATTTCTGCTCTCATTTTTGCTTTCGCAGTGCTTATGTCACACCAAACTGCCTGAAAATTGTACTATTCTCCTACGTGAACTGGATGAACTTCCTTAGATTTTATGTTTCTTAACTAACAGCATAACTCCCTTTATCCTTTCTATACACATTGTACTCTCCAAATTCCAATTCTGCATCTCTTATGTCTGTGTGACACCATGTGTCTGATATCCCAACAATATCTTTCTTTGATGTCTTGACCAGCATTTGAAATTTATCAAATTTATTTACTATACTCTTAGCATTGGTGTACACGCACCGATACATGCACCTATTTTTACCCTCAGTTACCCTAACACAGCCCATGTATTTACTTGTTTCATGATGACTCCCAGCAGTGCTTGAAAACCCCAGTACCTTGCTTTCCAAGGTGCTGCTCATTCCAATAGAAGCAGTGCAAGAATCACTTTCAGCGGCTACTGTTAATATTTTTGTCTGTGAATTCCCCCAAGCAGTTTACCAATCCGCATTGATAGCATTAGCAAATATTATTGCACCCTTTCTATTTAAGTGTATTTTATCCCTGTATGAGCAGCCTCTCTCGTTGACAAGCACGCTGAAAAAATTCTACCCCGTGAGATTTGCACGGGGTAGAATTTTTTTCGGGGCCGAATTGATTGACAAGGCTTTCATCATGTACTCCCTCCTATGTTGTCTGGGAAGAATTGCAGACACTTTCAAATTGAACCCTAACTGGCGACTTTTTTTCAACGTTGACCCATACTTGTTAAGTAAATCTGCAGATCCCTTACTCTTAAGGTTAACATTGCCAACGTGTATAAGAATATCATCATTTTTTGTGCCCTTAAAAGATTATATCTGCTCTACAAAGTCATCAACTTTTGCCACTGGCAGACATACCCTGGTCCTGTTCCATCTATCCTTCTTGCACAGTATATTCCCCGTCTGCCTGACAATAGTCACCGACAATAACTAGTTCCTTTTGGGACCGGCTACTTCTCCCATGAAGATTACCGCTGTATTGCCTGGTGCACAAAAGTGAGCTCTGGCGTTGAGTTGGACAGCTGAGAGCTTGATGGGTCCCCATGTTAATTCCTTCGAGGACATCTACTCTTCTCTTTAATCTCTCATAGACGCCCATTAGAACGCCGAGTTGGCGCTTAATTTCTTGACACTCTCTGCACCTAGCACACACATACGCGCACACACACAAAGACAACCTCCTTGGCTAGATCGTGTCTAGTTGCAGAAATCGGCAAACATTTCACAAGTTGTACATTTTTTAGGCTCTGATGCGTTGGAGAATCGTCCCCTTCGGTTCTCCTCCAGGCTACTGCACCCTCCCTGCTACTTTGTGTCCGTTGCTTGGCTGCTCGAGTCTGGGGAATTGATTAACGAAGAAAATTAATAAGATTAATAAATTTAATTAATTAATCGTCTATACTACACCGATCTAATAGATTCCTAAATGCAGTGATGCGTATTGCACTATCTTAGTTTTACGTTATAACTCGCTCTAATAAGTTTGGTGCTCTGCACATTGTGTGGTCCTTACTGATATCCTTGGCTGAACACAACGATATGAACACGAGAAGTGGGGTCAGAAAGAAGACATTCTGCTCTTATTTTTAGAGAGAGAGAAGCGAACTTGATTCAATTTTTTCAAACTCAACTTGATTTAATAAAAAATTTGGATCGGTCTCTCATAGGTTGTGGCTTCTGCAGTTGACGTCATGGCGATGTCCACCTGACGTCGCTTCCCGAATACTCAACAAAAAACTGACCACTCATATTCTCTTTCAGGTAAATTAGGTTAGGTTACCTAAAATAGGACATTTAGAGGTTAGTTTTTAATTAAACATTTTGCGCGTTAATATGCGGGGAAGTTCTATGTTCTGGGGAAGCGAGTTTGGTGGGTGGGTGGGTGTCAGTGACCACGTCTCGATTGACCACAAAAATCCTACACGTGGATTTCATCAATTGGGAAGGCATTTTCGTCCGGCAACAGACGCTGCGCCCGAATACTTAAGATAGTTTGGATGTACACACACACACACACACACGCGCGCGGAAGTCAACCTTACGAAATTTCGAAAGAAAGAAAGTCGTAATCTCTTCATTTGTGCAGTTCCGGTAGCTTTTCTTTCTTTTTTCCAATTAACCGCTGTGCGGCAGTGTACGCAAATTGGTTGGTGTCTCGCGCGCAGTTCATTCGGCGGCGTCGGGGGAAGTGACCTTCGCTTTCATTTTATATTATTGGAGTGACCTTATACCGAAGAAGCGCCAATAATTTTGCCGAAATACGTGGCGCCCCCGTGGAGTTGCGAAAGGGAAGGCCACCCCCACGTGCACCTGAACGCCTTCATTTGTTTTAATAAAAAAGGCGAACGAGTGGGTTCGTACTTAAATTAGGGAGGAAACGACGGCGTAAAAGGGAAAGATTTTCTGATAAATCAAATGCCGGGGAGGGAGGGGAGGGGTTGTTAGTGACTACGACAGTTTAAAACAGAAGGGGGGGGGGACAGGGAACTTTGCAGCTGACTGCGTTTAGCCGCTCACATCGTTACGAAGTTTCCGTAAGCCGTAATCTCACGCAGCACTCCTCCGCGCAGTTCACCCCAGATTAAGGGAAACGAACAGAATTTACGGTGTTTGTTGGACGTTGTTTTCTAATCTGCGGCCCATTTTTAGAAACGCTCTTAACTCCGCTTAGGGGAGGTTGGAAGAACGCTAATTAATTTCTGCAGATACGTACGAAGGTATGGAGTCAAGTCGTAACTTGCACAAGTTTGTGTGTGTGTGTGTGCGCGCGCGATTGTTGATATTTATTAAGACGATTCTGATGGATTCGCGTATACAGCGCTATAACAGCCGGAAAAAAATTGCTCTTCAAAAAGATGAAAGTGGATTTATTCGTTTTCTAATCTTTATTGTTCGTCTATTTACAGATTCCTAAATTTTCTTGGTCGTCAATCGGGTCCGAGTCGTGCCCCACAAGGCAAGACTCGGACCCGATCGTGACGCGTGTGTAACTGCGTACTGTCGCCCGACCACTCTGCGGCGATGTATCTCGAATACACGAACGAATAAGGCTTATTAAACTGCGCGCGAAGATGAACTTTCTTCGGTCGCGCCCCCCATCAGCGCAATTTAAGGTTTCTTCAGAGACGAATTGAGAATTTCTTTGTCGTATGCAGAACAGAAAAAGAGAAAGAGTGGGTGGACGAGATCTTTTATTAATGATCAAGCGCACATTATAGGGAAGTGGAGGTTATTAATAAAAGTAAAAAAAAATCCCGAATCTTCGTGTATGGTTGCATCACTGCCTGCAAGATATTCTATAATCGGCGCTCAATTGAAGAAACTAATCGCCATTTTCAACGATCCGTCTGTTTAACAAGGGGTGGACAAACTGCACGACCTCTGCCATTTGTGTAGGACCGGCAAACGTACGATCAGCATTTTATTTTCACTGCGCCTCATCTGTTACACAGTCGGCTTTGCGACCAGGTCGTAAAGATGACAAGGACCGGGCAATTCGTTTTGAATCGCATTAAGAAGGTAGACGTCGCCTGACTGGCGGCTGATGCCAAGTCAAAGTTATCCAGGCGCTCTATAACGCAGGCACCGAGTGGAGTAGCTAACTGCAGTCACCACTCACGAAGCCTTGAATAATCCATTCAGTCTTCAGTCGGGTTCGAACCTAAACTTCTCAAAATCAGAATTGGTTGGTTCGACCAACTATTGAGTTTCTGACTGCAGAAAATGTTTACACTTTTCGAAATTCATCGACGATTAGCAGCTGTGTGCGCGGATGGAATTATTATTGTCAGCACTAACTGGTGTTGGGGTTCAAAAGTTGTGAAGCTGGTAAAGCATTTTGTCAATGATCAGAGTCATTGACAAAAGCGCACGAACAAATAACGGAAGAAATAAATTGTTTGCGGTGATGGTCGGACCGAGCAATCAGATATCGCTGCAACTTCAGGGTTTTCGACAGAACGTGTTCAGCATATTCTGTGCGAAGAAAGTATGCTGCTGCTGTACGTGTAGAAAGATATGCGCCAGTGAGTCCCTAGATGCGTGCGGTTTGAATGACGAAACTTTTCGAACCTTTGCTTTCGAGAGCGTTATTGTGGTGACAGATGAACCTGAAAACAAGAGACAGACCAAGGAATTTTGTACTCAAAACGTTTAAAAAAAAACATTCAAAGTGATATTGAATTTTGTGGGGGAGGGAAATGGCCACTGTCCATACCGAATTTTTTGACAAAGGGACTACAGTCAGTTTCTGACCTATGCACTGAAACATCGGCCAAGCTGGAAAAGGCAATCCAATCGCTAATCAAATAGAATAAAAGCGATATGTTACTCTATAACAGCTTCCCAATGGCCCAACACCAATTACAATGGGGTGTGTAGTTATCGAGTTCACGCCATGCATGACCCACAGATCTTCCATAACATGCACTGTCATGCAATTCTCTACTTATCGCGCTTTGTATTAATATAAGTTCCTTCCTTTAGCCTCCCTCAACTCCTCGTTTTCATTATATAAATATTGGAGGTGGATTGAAAGGATCTACATACCACGCTTCTAAGCGATCTCTAGTCCTTTATCCTCAATTTCTGTGGTCTGTCCAAACCTGCCTAGCGGTAGGAAACGTTCCAGAAATGATGGAACGTTTCTAGCACCGTGAAGTTTGTATTTGTGATTACGATGGACGTTGATGTAAGGTGGGTGGCAGATTTTCTGCGGTGGCACGACGAACAGGTTGATTGCTAATATGGCATCCTGTGACGACTCCTCCTTTCGAAGTTGCTAAGTTCCTCACTACGGCCTATTTGTCCTATTTCGTTGATCCTTCTTACTTCTGGCGTGAATGCAAATAGGCTTTTATGCCTATTTCGGACAGGATTTGTTTTCCCTAAATCTCACGGTATAATACAGTACAGTATTTTACTTCTCTGGTGGTGCCACATCGCATTAATCATAATCCGAAGTGGCACCAGAATCAGGAACCTTCCCCTTCCCGATCAACGATTCTGGGCCTCCATTTTCCACGTAATATCTTCCGAAGTTTCAATACCCTGATGAAAACGTTTTTAACGAACATCCAAGGTTATCTGGGAAATCTTAAAAGGGATGGAAAAAGTGTGTCTCTGCTCTGTTGTTGTTTCCGAAAATGTTTACAAACTTCTTCGAAGTATTTTCTAGATTCCAACTCCTCATGTATGCTGATCAGCTAATGCGTAATTTTCAGCCAAAATACAGCTGAAATATTGCTTTAGTTTGCGGGCGTTATGGACTGTCTGTAAATTTTTTTTTTAAATTTGAAACTCAGAACAAAACAAGTTAACGGATTAGACATGTATATAATATCTTATGTACAGCGGCTCAAGAACGTTAGTTGAACTCGGCCTTTCTACACGTGATGATTCAGAACTGTGTTATGTTTCCGAAGTATGTGTTGCTTAGTGTTTCTGGACACTTTGCCATCTGGAAAGCCTGTCCAGTACCAATCTGCAACACGAGGAGGTGATCCACAACTAAATGCGAAGCGTGGTGGTCCTTGGGCACGTCAATTACGATCTGCCCTAAGGGACAAAATCCCGCATCCAATAGAGCTACACCATGGGAGCCAGCAGAAATCCCGCACCCTTAGCTGGCCAAACTAAGGAAATGGAGCCACATCAGCTAGTCAGCATTCAAAAATCGACATTTAGGGTCACATCGTCAGTAGTTAAAGAAGCCCAGGATCCAAGAGAACATCAGCAAGTGGATTTCAATAAATAGTTGTGCTTAAGCCTGCATGAAACATCCAGTAAACTGTGGCACGAAATAAAAGTTACCATGGCAGGCAGTTAAGTAATTAGATTTGAACATTAGAATAACATGGTGTAGTTCAGGTGTTAAAGTCGAGAAGAGAGCCATGTACTAATATTTTGAATTTGCCTTGTAGAAGTACCAGGAAGCAGTCATTTTCTTTTGCTGAAAACGTCAGTAGAGAATTGCTGCAGGCTTGAAAGTATGCAGCGTTTTCAATAAAACTTCATTCATTCATTACCTTCAACATAACTTGTCAGCGAATTCCTTGAACGATATCTTGAATCAATAATTTTTGATACAATACATTACATCAACCATGTTCTTCTTTACCAGAAGGGCATAAATTAGGCCTAATGTTGATAAAGCCTAATCTAACAACTTACGGATCCATGTCCTGTTAACAGTCAAGTGGTGGTTAGATTTGGAGAGAACGAGCAGTTTACATTTTTCTTTGTTGCAAATGTACGAGATAAACGAGCGTGTCACCTTTCCTGTGGTACTAGTATTCCAACGAGTTTGCCAGATGTTTACTAGTTCATTCCAGACGCGGCATTTTTCTCTTTTAGTATCGACTGTTACGGAGATCGGTTTATCTTGTAATTTTACTTGAGTAGCCCTCTGGAATCAGGCTGCGGACGCAAAGGAAACAATCTGAATGAATACCAATTATAATAAAGAAGCAGCGTTTCCATGTTCAGGCCCCACTCGGTACGGTTATTCTCTTAACCAACTGCAAATTTCTCGATCTTTACAATAAGATTAATAATATTTGGAGTAAGATTTATTCGACCATCCAGGAGTATACCCAAGTGTTTCAGCTGCAGACTAATGGAATATGTTTATCTTCAATTTTGATATTTGGTGGTCTTTTATAGTCGAGTTTCTCTGGGGAATGTCATCGTTTTCGTTTCGGGTGGCCATTTGTGTAGTTTGTTACAACTTGCCCAATTTAAAAGATTATGAAGTGTGTCGTTGGCTCTCTGCTGGAGACTTGCCAGGAAGGGAAAGAACCAGGTCGTCAGCATAGGCGATGGTGAAGCTGTTGATAAAGCCAGGCATCTAAATCAATGTTCCAGAACAAGGACCTATAGAAAATCAGGTTGAGTGGCGTAACATTTGAAAGCACGCTCAACTCCAAAAATCTGTAAAGAGCACGAGTTTGCTGATATTCTTGCCACTGCCACAAGATCAAGTTAACTCTGAACTTGGAACAGCGGACCCACGATATGCATTTTTTTTTTTTTTTTTGAGTTTAGAAAAATAGCGCTTTTTGAAATTTAAGGTCAGGGTAACTTCTGGTTGGTCCAGAAATCAATTTTGATTTATCCTCCCAAGCGAGATATCAACTCATAAAGTGACTAAAACGAGCCGAAGGTGGCTGCAGTTAGATGCTTGCTGGAATTTGAGCCTTTACTAATTTTTGAACAAAATCTGTTGTTTGAATACATTCCATAAAATGCCCAATAAAAAAAAAAAAATAAATAAATAAACAAAACTATTGCCAAAAAATTATAATTTTTACGTAAAAACTAAAATGTTATTAAAAATTTTCAATTTCCAAATTTTTATATATTTATAAAAATTTGGAAATTGAAATATTTTTAATAAATATTTCCAAACTTAAGTATTTGGAAATTCGCTTTTTCAGTCAAGGATGTTGCTGCCGTACAAAAATTTTAAAAAATCGGAGTTTCCCTGTTTATCCGTCACAGGGTAAACGAGGAAACGGGGAACTCTTGCCAATTTCCACTTTTCTATGGAAATTTTTCCCAATTTAGCATTGCCGAAAGCAATTATAGGAATGTTTATCCGTTTGAGATGTTATTTACCCACTTTAAATGTAAAGTCCATCGTTAATTTTATTAATTCGTTTAGCTTATTAGAGCACCGCTTGCTACGCGGAGTCACCCCCATGGCACGTTTATTTACGACTATTTCCGGCTTCCTATCTTTTAGCCAGCCCTTGATCCAACGAAAGATCTTATCGGTAATCCCAATTTGCTCCACTTTATACAAGGTGACCATCTTAAAAATAAATCCCAAATCGGTCAAATTAAAAAATAATTTATTATCAGAATAATTAACAAATGATAATTTATAAATAATGCTGGAAATGTCCTCCGTTTATAGCGATTCATAAATTCACTCTTCTGTCATGCTGCGAGCGACGCGACAAAGAATTTGCGACTGTATTTTTAACGCTCCCTTTGAGCTGCTCAATGCTTCGTGGATTGCTTTCGGAAGTTTTTTAATCCCCCCCCCATAAAAAGAAGTCGGAAGATTTCAAATAATATTACAAGGACATTGGTCTAGATGGGCAAACTCCTTGTGTTATGAATCGATCCCCATAAAACTCTCGCAATATTTCACTGGTTGAGAGTGTTGGCAAGTCAGACTCTCCCATCATGTTGGAAGGCACAATCTCCTAATGGAGATATCTAAATGTCCCTTTTTCATTTTTTCCAGCGAGCCAGCAAAGTGTATTATGCTGCCTTGGTAAACATTACGTGATAGTTTGCTCAAAACTAGTATCCGTCTTCGAGATATGCCACACCAAACACTGTAGTAATGGCAAATGATGTGATGCAAGAAAGCAAACTTATACAGTATCAGCCAAAAAAAAAAAAAAAAACCAGTTCACTCATCCTTACCTCCAAGAATTTGCCTAGTTCCTCCTCGAATTTAATCAAACCATTCACTTCACAAGAGATGGAAGCCTGTCCAGCAATCAACCACTCGCTGGTTGAAGGAAAATTTCCGCACATTTATCATGCAACCATCATCCTTCCTCAACTTGAATTTATGCCCCATCATGTGTGTAGTCTCAACAAGTGGAAGAATACCCTTAACTTTCGGCTTATTCAATCCATTCAAGGCTTTAAACACCTCAATCAGATCTCCCCGCAGGTGCCTAGTCTGGAGATACTGCAGTTCGTAGAACTGAAGCTTTTCTATGTAAAAGCACCCTTTTGTAGCCTTCACCAGTCTGGTTGCCCTTCTTTGCACCCATTCCAGAAGATCTACATCCTTCCTAAAGTGAGGCCTCCAGATCTGTATACAGTATTCAAGTTGCGGCCAAACCATGGCCTTACACAAAGGGTTAATCACCCGTTTATTCCTGCTAGCAAAGTTTCTATTTACCATTGACAAACCCCCCGTGAGCTGTCCTGACGGCATGTCTGCACTGATCACTGAATTTCATATCTGACTGCACCATTACCCCCAGGTATTTTTCATTGTCCACTACCCTGAGTGTAGTACACAAAGTTATAAGTTACTCTGGGATTACGCTACCCAAGTGCAGTACCTCGCATTTATTAAAGTGTCACTTCAACTGCCATTTCTAAGCCCATCGACCCAATTTTCTTAGATCCGGTTGCAGTAGCTCAACCTGATGACTGTCGTTAACCACCCTGCCAACTTTTGTATCATGTGCAAAACAAGCCTGGTGTACCTTCATCAATTTCATTAATAAATATTGAAAACAAAAATGGGTACTGTATGGGTACTGTAGCACTGTATGAAACCAATCGAACGTCTGAACGCTGGGGGATCTCCACTGATAACGTCTGTCCACAGAGAGAGCAGCGCCCATTGATTACCACTCTCTATCTTCTCCCACTCAACCATCCTTTTATGCATAGCAGCAACTTGATCTTAATACTATATTTTGCTCCAGTTTGTACAACAGTCTTTTACGCACAACAGTATCAAAAGCCTTCCTGAAATCCATGTATATGATGTGAAAAATTATTATTTTTTTGCATCCAGTTCCTTGGTGCTGCATGGCAACCCAAAGGTCGCGGGTTCGAATCCCGCCTCGGGCTTGGATCACAGTAGTGAAAAAACTTTCGGAGGTGCGTTATGGCCACAGAAGCCGATGCGCCAACAACTAACAAAAAAAAAAGTTCCTTGGTCACTGCATCATCATCAATTGGTTAGACAAGACCCTTCCCCTTAACAAATTGATGCTGTGATTGCAGTATAATTCCATTCCTGTCCAGATGGTCCTACATTACTTCTTTAACCAGTGATTCCATTATTTTCCCTGGAACAGACGTTAAGCTAAAAGGTCTTTAATTGCTCGCGTCAACTTTCATCCCCCTTTGTGAATTGCGGACACATTTGCGCATCTCTAGTCCATGAGGACCTCCCCTGAGTCCAAGGATGCTCTCATAATTATCGCGAAGGGTTTGCTTACCTCCTTTTCCGCTTTCCTTAATATTATTGGGCGCCCTGGGTTCCTATTTTATGGGCGCCTATTTTATGTCCATCCTCAACAATTTGAAAAAATGTGCGGATTTCAGGCGGAGCGCCTAAGTTTGCCTGATGACGTAGCCACCAAGGTTTCGTCAGTGAAATAAATTTTATCCAAAATTTCAGCATGTTCTCGGCGAAGTAAACTTTTAACATCCTGAAATTGAAACTCGTGCGTACTGTGGATAGGATTTGGCGTGGAAAAAGTTTTGGGGGTTATCTTAAGGCAGAACCCGCTAAACCAAATGAAGTCCTCTTTGAAATGAAGAGTTCCATAGCTTTGTTTGGCAATTGCAAGATAGTTTGTATAATATGGTCTAAAGTATAAAATGCACGTTCAATCAGACATACGTGTACTACACTACTACGGTCGAAATATGAAGTGTAAGAACACCCCCCTTCTTTCATGCTGCGTACCAATACATAATGCACATCGGCATATTCTAGATGGTAGCACGTGAAACTACACATACTACTATCTAAAAAAATGTGAAGTATTCCTCCCTATGTGTGAAAATGTTTAAAAGCAGTAATAAATTATAAGTGCAGTATTAACGCCTAACATTTCCCACCCACGTTCTTAAATAACATTCAGTAAAGTCAGATTTTCAAAAATATTTTATCCCCTAATTAAAGATGTGAGAAATATACACTGGTGTGCAAAACTTAAGGACCAGTCAAGTTTTCACCTGTAGTTTCTCATAGGAGTGGCCTATTGTTACTATTGTTACTTATTCTCGGTGGGTACCGCCACCACCCAGCCGGCACCGTTTCAAAGATAGTTGGCTTTTCATCGGATGTGGGAAAAGCATACGAAAGGAACCTCGTGAGGTGTACAGAAATGATGAAGGAAACAACACCGTCACAACAACGGAAACAAAACGTTACAGAGGGACTTTATTCAAAAATGGCTGCCATGATACAGATGCATCACTGTCAAAGATGGAAAAAAGGGAAGAGGTGGTCCTCAGTAGGAGATATGGCCACCCCTAATGTCGATGCAGGCTTTCACCGCCTGTCCATATTTAGAACAATATTGTTGATAAGTTCTTGCGGTAACATCGTCCATTCCTCTGTCAGCGCCACCTTCAGCTGGTGAACCTCTTCTGGTGGGTGTGGACGTGCCGCTAGGCGTCTCCCCAGAACGTCCCATATGTGTTCTATGGAATTTAGATCAATGGAACGGGCAGGCCAATCCATACGAACAATGTCCTCACTTTTCAAAAGCATATCAACAGTTGCAGTGCGATGGAGTGTGGCTTTATCAACTATAAACACGAACTAAGGGAAAAATGACACCGGAACAGAAGAACATGAGGAAGGATCACCTCAGTACAATTGCGTGCACCGGTTACCGCCTTCCAGTATCTGGAGTTGTGTACGTCCATCCAAGATAACGCCTCCCCAGACGAGAACACCTCGACCGCCATATCGATCGCTTTCAGTGATGTTTGCGGGGTGATACCGTGTGCCAACCTCTCGACAGATTAGCTGACGTCCAGAATCGCTGCTGAGACTGAATCTACTCTTATCAGTAGAGAGTACATTGTCCCATTGCGCTGCAGTCCAGTTCTTGTGTTCGATGCACCACTGTAAATGGTGTCTCCGATGGGCAGGTGTTAAAGGGACACAGCGTACTGGCCGTCGAGCAAACTGCCCACCTTTGGGGAGTCACCTGGCCACAGTAAATCGAGATATCCTACGTCCTGTGCAGTTGGTTTGCAATGGATCCCGCTGTCTGATGTCGGTCCCTCTTGGCCTGTAGGAGTATATAGCGGTCATCACTGGGCGTTGTTTTTCGTGGGCGCCCACCACCGGTCCTTCGAACAGCTGTACCTGTCGTCTGAAGGCCTACCACGCACGTGAGACGATGCTATGGGCGATACCGAACTCTGCAGCCACACTCCTCGCACTTCGAGCTTCCCAATTTTTCGACCCACCCCGGGTGAAGTCATCCATACGTTGTCTACTGGCTATTTCGTTGTCTGTACACTCCATGAAACCAACCGAACATCTGTAACAATCTTGCTGACTATTTGGTAATTTGCACATAACTGCTGCTTTTATCTGTTTATGTGAGTCCTCTCATCACGATTCAAATTTTTGTACGTGCACCAGCTTTCTACTGAACGGCCACAGTCATGCAAATCGCCACACGCTGTTTTATGGTTGTAACCTTTAGAAATAGTGTTGGTCCTTAAGTTTTGCACACCAGTGTACGAGTTGTGGCACTAAAGTTCATGGACTGGTGCAACGAAAAGAAGAGAAAATGGAGCTCAAAAATGGTTTTATTTTTATTCAAAGTAATCAGCACCTCACTGAATACGCTTATTCTAAAAGTTCCTGAAAAGAGTTAGCGAAGGTGTCCAAGGAGATGATGTTCAGTTCGGTCGTTACGTTTTTCTTTATGTCCTCAAATAGCTTTCCTTTGAGGGCATTTCCATCTTGCGACAGAGGATGTACTCCGCTGGAGTAAGATCGGCAGAGTAGGGTGGATGGTTGATCTGTACAATGTTTCGTCGGAAAAGTCTTCGTAACAAGTGTGGAATGGACCAGGCACATTGTTGTGCAGAAAGAACCAGCTGCCTTTCTTTCGGGATTGCGGCCTTCAAAGACTATTGAAGCGCATATCCCACACGGGAAATGCGCTTCAATGCAGGTGGTTCAAGTAGTCTTTGAAGCACCTGTACGTAGAATGCAATATTCATTCTCTCTCTTCCCCCACCACCGTGTAAAAATTCCTCGCGGTCACACCCTGTTTGCTGAAAAACATGATCTGCATCGTTTGATCGTGATCGGTAAACGAAACGTTTTGGACCTCGGTAATGATTTTATTGTTATTAAATCCGTTTATTAAAAATAGCGAGTGTTTGCTTTCACCCCCCTTTTACACAGCCGACCGGCTAGAAGGGTGTACAAAATGCAAGAATTGCAATTATATACAATATGAAGGGTGTACAAAAGCAAAAATTACAATTATTTACAGTATTTACAATATAAGAAGAGTGTACAAAAATGCAGGAATACAATTATTTACAATAATTTACACAAGTGCGTATATTTACAATATTGTTTACAAGTTCACTCATTGTCAAGATTATAGTTGGAGTAAGCAGTGCGCTTCTGAGATGCTCTTCACTCTCTACTGCTTGCTTACTTTCGGAGTATTTCACAGGGTGGTCACAGGCCAATGAATTGAAAAGGTTCACTGCGTTATTTGGGAAGAAATTCTTCAGACAGCACAGGTTGCACAGAATAGAATGCAACGGTAGGTAGGGACTGTCATTACTGCGTCCAGCACGTGGAGTAGAGATAAGTCCTCGAAGACTGGGGGCGTCAATCAAACCGGTAAGCATCTGAGAAAGAAGAAGAATATTCCTGGATGCAATGTGAACTCTCCAGGGAGTAATATTTAAGTTGGTACATAAAACAGCCCTGGAGATGGTGAAAGCATTGCCCGTGACCCTGTTCATCCATCGCATTACCCAGTACTCGACTGCGACGAATCTGTTTATGTACGACGTCGGGGCAGAAGACCAGATTGG